>NW_006199316.1:160241-184601 GCF_000334495.1 Tupaia belangeri chinensis
CTACCATTCGGGAGTGGTAACACCTGCTGGGAAGGTGAGATTAGACACTGTGTACTCAAGGGCTACAAGATATTTGGGAACTGAGTAGCATCGTTTGCAGCTGACCATGTCATTTCTGGACTGTAGATGTCGTCCCTCTGTATTCCAGTGGACTGTTCTTGGCTTCCCCTTGTAGGATGTGACAACATATCACTTCCCTTGGAAGTAAAACTTCCAAGATGCTGGGAAAGGGGGCTGTGGCAGAGTTACTTGGGCTGCATACCAGTCACCTGTCAAAGTCACATGTCCAAAACAGAGGTACAGTTCTATTGGTTTAAACCCGCACTGTGACTCCGTCCCACACAGGGGCAGGGGGGAGTGCTGCCAGCAGGTCGCAGGAGTTAATCTAGGAGAGGCCTGTGCTGAGCCCCTTTCCTGGGCATTAGGAAATCTCTTCTGAACAAGGAAGAAATGTCTGGGCAACCCAAGGCTTCGTCCTTGGAGACCCAACGGAGGGACTGGGAGGCCAGTCATCCGTACCTTTAGGAATACATCCATAGCTTCATTTTCTATAAAGATCCTAGCAGTCTACCTGGAGCCATGTGAACGGACACCTGGTACAGGTGAGGATGAAGCGTGGTTGACATTGGCGTTGAGTGACTAATGCTGATGTCAGCCAGGGGGTCCACTGACGTCAGCGTGTCAGGAAGATTTGAGAAACAGCTAATTAGTGCTAGGCCGACAAACTCCTTGTAGGGAGGGAGTGACCTAGAATGCAAAATAGGTTTTGTTTGGGATGGAAAACTGGGAAGGTTCTAGCAAGAAAGGCACCACGAAGTAGGCATTGCTGGGGTGCCGATGGAAGGGGAGGAAGGGCTTCAGAGTGTGAGGGTGAAGAAGTGCATAGATGCCATAGAAAACATCTCATTCTACAACACCGCATAGCATCTGTGTGTGTATAGATGTGCACTCACACGCAGTCGTTCAACAATAAGCAGCTATTGAGTAACCCACATCCTGCCAGTTCTGGCAGCCATCCTCTTTCACCCATGTAACCCGCAATTGTTCTTAACTGATGTCAGCGCCTCCAATTTCTTTCCACCTCTATCTAAAATAGAGATCCGATCATATCGCTGCCTGCCTTGAAACCTCTCATGACTCCTCACCGTGAATGTAATAAATACCTACACTCACTGTCACAGCCACACCAGACTTCTCCCAGCCCCTGGAGCCTGCCTTTCGGGTCTTCCTCTGGTTGTTCCCATTGGCCAGCTCACCCTTCATGACACAGGATGCCCGGATCATCCTTCACAAGCCCCTCTTTGGATGTATGCCCTCAGTAAAACCTTACCAGGGTCCGGCCAGTGAGCTCGTCACAGTTGCTGGAAGGTAGGATGTCATTGATTCTGAGCTAGACTGTGGATAGAAGACCTGCCATCCTTTTTTTTTTTTTTAATTTTTTTTATTTAAGAGAGGTTTTTGCTATAGAGCACATGTACTCACTAAAAAAGACAGAAAGAGACAGAGAGACAAGAAAGTGAGAAATCATCCCCTGGGGAGATGACCACCCTGCAATCCCTTCTCCTCCATTCTCCTCTCTGGATCTTGGGTATGCATACACACATGCCCAGCATGAGTTTAAGACACCGGGTCTGGAACTCGAACCACCGTTGGCTACGTGGAAGTCCAGTGATGTAACCATTACGCCAACTGCTGGTCTCCAGACATGTTTTTTTTTTTTTATAATAATAATAAATACCACTGAAATGTCTACATCAAGGGTAGAGTAGGTTCCAAATCCAGGAACTAGAACATGTGGGATAGTGCATTGGGCTCTGCAGGCCCTTTGCCCACGGTTCGGTGTCACAGTCCACGTGGGGTGTGGCCAGTGGCTGGGAGCAGATGTGCCTGGCCTTCTCACAGTGGCTGGATACTTACTGACCAAGTGACTGATGGCCTGAAGTCTGCCGGGGACACTACATGAGCCAGACTAGCACTCGGCCCTTGGGGGCACCACTCACACTTCAGTTCTGATAGACCTTTTGTATCTGTTCTCTCTGTGTCATCAGAAAGGATAAAAGAGCTGACAATGATCTTTTCTAACTTCCAGCTAGTAACTTTAGAGCACCTTACCTGAGCCAGGAGTAGAGTTGGGACTTCCCGCGTCACAGGAGGGTCCCAGCTGGGCAGCGCTGCCCCTTGACAGTGGATGTGAAAGAAACAGGCGGTCTCTCAACTGGAGCTGCTTAACCATGCTGCCAATGGCAGCCTGTGAGTTCCTACTATGTGCCAGGTGTGACACGCATGACACCTCCCCCTCGTGACAGCGCTGCAGGCTAGTCAATTACCCCCGCATCGCCAAGCAGGAACCTGAAGCCCAAGGGTGAGACGTAACTTCCCCACATTGAATCCAGGTCTCAGGGACCCAATAATCATGGTCGCTTTTCTCTACCACATTCCAGATGTCTTCCGCAGATTGGAAGGGGCTGATGCTTCTAAGATAAGAAACAGTCCCAAAGGGCCAGCAGGTGGCATAGTGGTTAAGGTGCTAGACTCCCAAGTGACCAATTGCAGTTCAAGTCCCAGACCCAGCAGATTGAAACTCACACTGGGTGTGTGTGTGCCTGCCCAAAATCCCAAGAGGAGAATGGAGTAGGGATTGTGGCATTGCCATGCCCCCAGGGGATGATTCCTTCTCTCTCTCTCTCTCTCTCTCTCTGGCAAGCACATGCACCCGATAGCAAAACTCGGTCAAAAACTTAATTAATTTTTAAAAAATTTAAAAGCAACAGTCTTAAGCTTTTGGAAATGTGTGTGTGTTTGCATACATAGGGAGGGGTGCTATTTCAGCTGTGGGATGACTGTAGGGAGCCACTGGCATTAGACATGGGACCGAGGATGCCAAACAGTGATGAATCGTTTCACCCCGAATGCTGTAGTACCCCTGCCCCCATGGTGTCCCTAGTGACCCTCTCCTCCCGTGTCCACAGCATGTGGAGTACTCTCACTCCCACACTGCTGGTCTATGAAACCAGCAGGTGACAAAAGTGATGATGCTTCTTCTGAGATTTGGTTATGAAAGGCTGCGGCTTCTGTCTTGGGCTCTTGCCTTTGGGTCACTGGCTCTGGGGAAAGCCAGTCATTGGACTGCAGGTTGCTGTGTGGAAATGCCCGCGTGTGTGGGACTGGAGCCTCCAGCCACCCGCCGGAAGATCTGAGGCCTGATGTGGCCACATCAGTAAGACAGACACAAGTTCTCCAACCCCGGTTAAGTCTTGTGGCACTGCGACTTGGCTAACAGCTGGACAGCCTCATGAGAGACCCTGAGCCAGGCTCACCCAGCAGCCACCTCCAAGTCCCTGACCCTCAGGAGCTGTGGGAAGCTGTCATTGATTGTGGGTATAAGATGCTCAATTTGGGGGCAATCTGCTATGCAACGGTAGATAACTAACACAACCTCTTTAAGAGACCCTGCCACGCCAGCTGGTAGTGTGGGAGTTAAGGCAACTGGGTCCACATGGCCGACCACACAGTTAAAATCCTGGACCCTACAGCTTGAGAAACATGCTGGGTACATGTCTATGTATACTCAAAATCCCAAGAGGCGGATGGAGGAGAAAGGATGGTGGCGTGGCATCTCCCCAGAGGTTTACTTCTCTCTTTCTCTCCGTGGTGAGTGCACGCGCCTCATAGAAAAAAAATAATTATTATTAATTAATTTATTTCCATTTTGTTATTATTTTTTAATGTGACCAGAGAGAGACAGAAAGAGAGAAAGGGAAAGGGAGAAAGCAAGCCTCCAGGTCTGGGACTCAAACCGTGGTTGGCCATGTGGGAATCACAGTGCCTTTAACCACCACGCCACCTGCCAGCCTCATGCCTTATAGAAAATTTTTAAAAAGAGAGAGAGAGACTGTCGGTCTATGATTTCAGGGAACACTCCGAGGAGTCATGTAGATGGGACCGGCTTCTGCCGTCGCTGCTCGCTCACGGAAGGGGGTGTGGTTCAGGGCGTTCACCCCAGAGAGCGGAGCTCTTCCCTGGGCTCGGGCACAAGTGTGTCTGTCTGTCTGTACCTCTCAGGGATCCCTGGGGTGAGGAGGAAGCCAGGCCGTGGGGACAGCCCGGCTGCTGTCTCCTGGTCATGACAGTGACAGGACCCGCTGGGCACAGCTCCTGACCCAGCACAGTCTACGCTTTATTTCGGCCTCTTGTTTTTCAAACCCTCTTTCATTTTGTAGGAGCAGACAGCTGTGAGGCCTCGCAGGCTTGCACAGGCTGCCGTTCTGGGAGAAGAAAGAGAGTTTGTGCTCCCCTCTCTTTCTATGGAGGGCCGGCTCCTTGCTTTATTTTATCCTGTGGTTCTTCTTAAAAGGACGATTGTCCTCTTGTAGACAACCCTGGCCCACACACAGCCTCTGCACTTTACAGGGGCAGGTGTCTGGGACCTGCCCTTTTGAACCTGTGTGACCTTGAGCGAAGCTGTGTTTTCTCTGAGCTTCAGGTTTCTTGTCTGTAACATGAGGCAGACAGTTCGTGGCCGGAGAGGTTGGGAGTAAGAGCGTGAACACGAAAGTCTTCTGTAAACCGACCTCCTGGCTCTGAACGGTGTGGCCGCGGACGTGCTGCTGGGCCTCTCTGGGCTTCAAGCTGTTCCTGTCTGCTCTCCTCCCTCCCCTAGAAAGGAGAGCCCTCTTATCTTTCGGTGGGAGTGGTGGCTGTGAGCTCCTGGCATGGGGGATCCTGTGAGGCCCAGACAGCCCATCCTTCCCGTCTCCCCAGTCTACTGCAAGGCCAGGTGATGTGGTTCGGTCCCTCGGAGGAGGCCAGCTGGGTGGAACAAGGCATACAGTGAAGACTTCTCCACACCCTGACCTGGATCCCCATTAAGTAGCCCCCAGGCCTCAGGCTTTCTCCCAGGAAAGGGAACTTCGGCCACCCACAGCCCTGACCTGCAGTAGCAGCTCTGCCTCTGGAGCATCCTGGGCTGCTTCTTCCACAGACGGTCAGGTCTGATTCTTTATCCCCCACCGTCAGCCCCAGCTTGGGCCCTCCGAGCTGGGCTGCTCCACACCTGCCTCACCTGCTCACTCACGGCTCATTCGTTCCCTCTCAGCACACAGTGGGAAACAGCCGGGCGTCATCCCTGCCCCGTGAACTTACAGGGAACAGGAAATGGCCATCACGCACACGCAGAGGCTGTGGAAGAAGAGATCTTGAGGGGAGAGTAAAGGTACCAGGATGGGATCTGGGAAGGCATAGCCAGATATGCCTGACAATTAAGGGGGTAAAAATAAGAGTAGGCAGAGCTGGGGTGACCAAGTTCCCCAAGAGCTTGGTGCTTGCTATAGGAATGGACAGCCAGTGTCGGGAAGGAGCTGAAGAGGTGGGAGGGGGGGCACAGCGAGGCAGGAGAGCCTGCAAGGGCTTTCTGGGACCCCCCCCCCAGGTTCTTCAGAGACTGAGGCCAGCTCTTTCGGGTCTACTGTCTCTCCTCATGGGGTTCCTGCACCCCTAAACAGTCTTGCTTCCTAAAGAAAGACCTCTCTAGGGTCAGGCATATCAGGGTGACAGCCTATGCTTTGGGACTGTCCCACAGTGAGGGCGCTGGGCAGTGGGCTGGAGGAGAGAAAGAGTGATCTAGGAGGTGTCTTCTCCAGGTGGCCTCCTGGAACAAGACTCATACACACACATGCACTGGGCCCCTGAAACCTGGAGCCTAGGTGGGCTTTTTACTAAGACCCTCTCCCGATCCCACCCCAACTACTGCTTCCTTCCAAGAAGGCTTGTCGAGGGCTCAGTGGCAGACTGTGCTCTCCTGCAGGGGCGTCACTGTAGGCTTTGGGCCATGGTCACAGCAGGTTTCACTGTAGCCCTTATTAGTCAGCAGGACAGCCTACCTGGGGCTGAGTCTTCCACTGTGCCCCTCATAGGGATGGAGCAGCCATTTGCAGGGAGCAAAGCCCCACAAAGCCTGAGCAGGGCACTCCCCTTTACTTACTGAGTCCTGCCCTGCTTCAGGGGCTCTAGGCGGGACCCCACATAGAGCTGACCACCACCTCCTTTAACACTCATTCACAATTTGTAAAGCGCCAACTACATGCCAGGCATGCACGGGGCCTAAGCAGAGTATCTTGAAACCCTTTTAACCGTTCATGATGTAGTGCCGGATAAGGTCTGGCCACCCTGGTCTTCCAAGCAGTGCAGGGCCATGAACCCCCTCTGCCTGTCCCCTCACCCCTGCCATTCCGAGTTTCCTGGGGGCCAGGGCCAAGACGGCCTCTCACAAGGCAGCTGCCGTCTAACCCCATCCACCCAGCCTCGGCCACTGTGCAGAGTCTGTGCATCTGCATGTCTTCCCTGTCCTCCTGCCTCCACCTCAGGCCATGGCCTTCTCTATCCCCCTCTCTTGCCAATTCACCACGATGATGATATTCCTATTTAAAAATAAATCGCTGTGATCTTTAATTGCAGACTAAATAATTGCTTCATTTTATTTAAATGTGGCTGTTGGAGGCTCTGGGAACAATTAGAAGAAAACATAGGGCAGCTCTGGGTGCACGTTTTCAAGCATATAATTTTTTTTTATTATTATCATACCGATGTTTGTAGGATCTGGAAAAAGAAAGCATGCCCCTCCTCTCGAGTTAGTCATGCACAATTTACATGTAATAATAACAATAATAACGATAATAATAATTCCTGGCTTTTTCCGGCTTTCATGCATGGCTCCCAAGGAGGCTGGGCAGTCTCCGTGCACTTTCCTGAAGAAGAGAGATAAGAGCAGCCCCAGCGGCCACCTGCAGGCCTTCTGAGGTTGCCGCCCTAGCTCTCCTGTCACAGGACTGGGTTTGCTGTGGGCCCAGAGCTGCCCTCTCACATGTGTGATCTGAGAAGCACTGAGCAGGTTCAGCCCCTCACTGTGTCTAAAATTCTGCCATGTGTTCAGTGTTCCCGCCTGCCAGCTGGATGGGACCTTAAAGACCATTTACCTTAAACCCTCTATTTATTTTATTTTATTTTATTTTATTTTGTTTTATCTTTTGTTTTGTTTTATTTTATTTTTTAGGGCTTTTGCCATAGGGTGCGTGTTGTCACCACAGAGAGACAGTGAGAGGGAAAGTGAGAAATCACCCCCAGGGTGGGGTGGCCACACCATAGTCCCTTTTCTTCCTGGGATTTTGGGCAAATACACACATGCACCCTGCACGATTTTCAAGCCACCAGGTCCGGGCCTCAAACTGTAGTAGGCCATGTGGGAACCCAGCATCTTAACCACTAAGCCACCTGCTGGCCCCTATTGTTTGTTTCCTTGTGTTTCTTTCTTTATTTTTTCTTCTGTGAGCATGTGCATGAGTGAAAGGGAGAGAAAAGAGCCACCTCCGACCAGGTCCCAACACCGTGACCCGCGCCCCCCGAGCCTCAGCCATCCCCAGGTCATGGGCACACGTGCACCTCGTATGTTCAGGGAGGTCTCTGCATGCAAACTCAGAGCATTCCCATGTGGGTTCACTTCACAGAGTGCACGTTACACTAAGTCACCATCCAGTCCCTTGAAGTCCTCTTTCTACAATGGAGGCAACTGGGCCCTGAGAAGCAATCTTCACCTCAGGTCCCAGAGCTTGCCAATAACAGGACCAGAAGGACTCTGTGTCAATAGGAGTTTGGGCTCCTTAGAAACAGGAAAACCTAGGTTTGGATGCCTCTCCTGCTGCCTCACTGTTGGTGCAATCCTAGGCACATGTCTTGGACTCTTTGTGCCTGTTTCTTATTTTGGGAAAAAATTAGAAACAATGGCTCTTGTTTATTGTAAGAAATAAGGAATATGTGTGAAGCTCATATCCCTGTACATGGTACCTGCACGCAGCAGACACCCAGTCAGCAATGGTGTTTTCTTCTTCGCACTGCTCTTCAGTCTGTGGACCTTGGTGCTGTATGACTGTTGGAGGACAGCAAGGCTCTTGAGCCTAGAGGGCACTGTGGAGAAGGGGAGAAAGGCAGAGGGAAGAGGATGATACCCCCTGGCCCATTGTGGGCCATGCCAAGGCACCTTCTCCTCTCTAGTCCTTGGAGCTTCTCTTTCCTCACTGTATGTATCCAAGTGGATCTTCCTAGGTCAGGCTGGAAAAGTGGCCTGTTGGTTTATTTAACCCACATTTACCAAGCACCTGTTATGTGCTCTTACAGGGGTTCTGTCTACCACAACAGCCACCCTGATAGTGTGAAGTGGTTTCTTATGGTTCTGATTTGTATTTCCTTGATGGCTAATGATGATGAGCATCTTTTCATGTGCTACTGGCCATTTATATATCCTCTTGGGAGAAATGTCTACCCAGATCCTTTGTCCGTTTTTAAATTGAGACGTCTTTTATTGTTGACTTGTAAGAATGTTTTATATATTCTAGAGACAAGTTTCTTATCATATATATGTTTTGCAGCTATTTCCTCCCATTCTATGGGTTGTCTTTTAACTTTCTTGGTATACTTTAAAGCACAATGTACTGAATGACAGATGTTGTTTGAGAGTGAAGCTACAAAGACAAGGAAGAGGTAGTTTCTGCCCTCAGGGAACTTACTGGATATGGCAAAAGAGACATTTAACAGTTGCATTTATCACTACGGTAAATGAGAGGTAGAGCTACCTGCAAGGAACTATGAGAGCCTAAGGAAACATGAGGGAGGGTAAATTGTTCAACTTTCGAGGTTCCAGTGAGGCCACCTTGGAAAGCCACACCTGAATGGGGTCTTAAAGGATGTATAAAACTTGGGGAAAGGACATTTACAAGGAGAAGAGGCAATGTAACCTGAGGCAGCCTGGGCATGTGGATGACCTCACTGGTTTAGAATTAGAGTCTGTATGCTGCGTATTTGAGACTGGAATGGGAGAAAAGGTGGGAGAGGTGGGCAGGGGACTTTGTGGATGGCTTTCCAACACGCATGTCAGTGATCTTGAGCCATGGGAAGAGAATATTTACCCAGCTCCAGATCACAACTTCTCAGTTGAACCAAAGGGCTGCAGCTGTTTCCATTGGACTTGGTTTGCTTACGCCGATCTCAAGAATCTTTCTGTGATTATCTGCCTTCTCTGGACATAACAGGATAGGCAACCATTTTAAATAAATAATTTAAAAATATAATTTACATATCATACAATTCACCCGCTTAACATGTACAACTACATAGTTTTTACTCATAAAGTTGCACAACCATCAGGACAATCAATTCTAGAACATCTTCATCATCCTAAAAAGAAATCATAGCCTAGCTTTAGTGGCACAGTCAGTAGAGAAACAGATTGCGGAGCTGGAAGCCACATGCCAACAACCATGGTTCAAATCTTTGGCCTTGTTGGCCTGAAAAACATGCTAGGCACATGTGCATGTGCCCAGAATCGTGGCAGGCTGCAGAACTAGAGAAAGAGAATCACAGAGAGACTAAACTATATAGAGGGTCTCTCTCTCTCTCTCTCTGTGTCTCTCTCTCTCTCTCATATGCACAGTCTATAACATGATACAGCACAGGCTATATCATGATCTTTTTTTATGAAAAAAGAAGAAAAAGAAAAAAGAAAGAAAGAAATAATTAGCAGTCATCCCCATCTCTTATGCCCCGTACTCTGACCAGGCAAACACTATTTGTATCTGTATAGATTTGCCTATTTTGGACATTTTAATAAATAGAATCATATAACATGTGGCCTTTGTATCTGGCATTTTTCACTCAGCATAATGCTTTTGAGGTTTACCTGTGTTGTAGCATGAATCCACATTTTATTTATTCATTCATTCATGGATATTTTGTTTGTTTCCACCTTTGGGCTATGAAAAATGTTGCTATAAGCATTTGCATGTAAATTTTTGCATAGACATATAGTTTTATTTCTCTCGGTAAATACCTAGGACTGGAATTGATGGAGTCATACAAGAATTCATTATTTAACCTCTTGAGGAACTGCTAGATTATTTTCTAAAGTGTCTGTACATTTTACATCCCCACCATCAGTGCGTGAAAGTTCCAAATTCTCCATATTCTCTTCACCTTTTGTTACGATTTGTGTTCATTTTTTATTACTGCTGTAACAAGTTACCACAACTTTAGTGGCTTAAGCAACACGAATTTATCTTTTTGCCATTCTAGAGGTCAGAAATCTGCAAAGGGTCTCATGGGGCTTAAGCGAAGGTGTCAGGAGGGCTGTGTTCTTTCTTGAGGCTCTTAAGGAGATTCTGTTGGATTGTCGGGAAAGTCATGATGCATTTTTGCATAGAAAAAGACACCATGATGTTACCAATGACCCAATGTTTCCTTTCCTTTTCTGGTATCTAGAGCCTACCCACATTTCTTGGTCAATGACCTCCCCCAACTTCTAAACCAGTGATAGCATCACTGACCTCTGCTTTCATTGTCACATCTCTGTCTTTGACTCTGACTCTTCTGTTTGCCTATCTCACTTAAAAGAACTTCTGTTAATTTCATTGACCCTATGTGGATAATCCAGAATAATCTCCCTATCAAATATCCTTAATATAATCACATTGGAAGCGTTCCTTTTGCCAGGTAAAGTAACACATTTATAGGTTTCAGGGAATTCAGATTGTTCACAACCCAGAGGGCCATTATTCTATCTTCCACAATCTAATTGGTGTAAAGTGGTATCTCACGGTTTTGATTTGCATATTTCCCTGATGGCTGATGATGTTGAGCATCTTTTCATGTGCTTATTGGCCATTTACATTTCTTCCTTGAAGAAATGTCTATTCAGATTCTTTGCCCATTTTAAAATTGGATTGTCTTTTTATTATTGAACTGTAACAATTCTCCATATATTCTAGAGACAAGGCTTTTATCATATATATGGTCTGTAAATATTTCCTCCCGTTCTATGTGTTGTATTTTCACTTTCTTGATGTTCTTTGAAATACAAAACATTTTCATTTTGGGGCCACATAGTGCTGTAATGGTAAAACATGACATCCTGTGAGGCAATCCCACATGAGTAGGTTCCCACATATTTCATGCACATGATCCAGGGTTAGCAAGACTGGAGTGGATCATGCTATCAAGACCCTGTTACGGGTTCTCTTTCTCTATCTCTCTCATTCCCAGAAGAAATAAACTTTAAAAGAAGACATTTCTAGGGACCAGCAGTTGGCATGATGGTTATGTCACTGGACTTCCATGTAGATGACTGCGGTTCGAGTCCTGGATCTGGTGGCTTAAACTCACGCTGGGTGCATGTGCGTGTGTGCCCGAGATCTCCAGAGGACAATGGAGGAGAAGGGATTGTGGTGTGGCCATCCCCCCCTCCCCCATGGGGGGTGATTTCTTGCTCTCTGTCTCTGTCTCTCTGTCTTTCTGGCGAGCACATGTGCCCTATAGCAAAAACCTCTCAAAAAAAAAAAAAAAGACATTTCCATTCTGATGAAATCCAATCGATCTTTTCTTTTATTGTTTATGCTTTGGTGTTATATCTATGAAACCATTGCCTAATTCAAGGTTATGAAGATTCATACCTATGTTGTCTCCTAAGAGTTATATATTTTTAGCTCTCACACTTAGGCCTTTGATCTAGTATGAGTTAATGTTTGTATATGGTGTGAGGTAGGGATCCAATTCCATTCATTGGCACATGGATTTCCACTTGTTGCAGCAGCATTTGTTGAAAGACTATCCTTTCCTCATCGTATGAGCTGGTGCTTTATCCAAAATCAACCTAATTATAAGGGTTTATTTCTAAATTCTCATTTTTGTGCCATTACTATTTTTTTATGGCAGTATCACATAGTTTTGATTACTGTAGCTTTGTAGTAAGTTTTGAAATCAGGAAATGTGAATCCTTCAGTTTTTTTTTTAATCTTTTTCTAGATTGTTTTGATTATATTTAGTTCATTGTAATTATTAATTTTAGGATTGGTTTGTTATTTTTTTTACAAAGAAGACAGCTGGAATTCTTATAGGGACTGTGTTGAATCTACAGATCAATTTAAAGATGTCATCTTAACAGTATGAAGTCTTTCAGACTGTAAACATAGGATGTTTTTCCATTTGCTTAGATCTTTAAATTTTTTCTGTTTTGTACTTTTCAGAGTATGAGCTGGACACTTTTTTTTTATTAAAATTATCCCTAAGTATTTCATTTTTTATGAAACTATTGCAAATAGAATTATGTTTTAATTTCACTTTTGGATTGTTCATTGTTAGCATTTAGAAGTAGAACTGATTTTTGTATATTGCTATGGTACCCTGCAATGCTGCTGAACTAATTTATTAGTTATAATATTTTTAGTAGATTTCTTTAAATGTCAGAGGGCATGTGCATGTGCCAGAGAGAGAGAGAGAACACCTCCTACACACATACACATGCACCCAGTGAGAATTAGTCACACCACAGTCTTCTTTCCTTCATTCCTATTTTTCATCAGGATCCTAGGCATATGTGCACATACACTCAGTGTGTCCCTCAGGCTGCCAAGGACAGGACTCAACCCACAATTGGCATGTGAGATCTAGCTGCCTTCACACAGTGCTACAGGGCCAACACATTAATGGATTCCTTAGGCATTTCTATATACAGGATCATCTGCAAATAGAAGATAGTTTTACTTCCCCCATTTGGATCTGGATGCCTTTTATCTCATCGTCTTGCCTAGCTGCCCTAGGAGGACCTCCAGTGACTTTGTGTGTGTGTGTGTGTGTGTGTGTGTTATATATATATATATATATATATATATAGTTTGTTTATTTTTGTTTTTATTTGCCATGGGGTATGTGTGAGTGCCCTAAATAGGGCTTGATTACACCTTACTCCTTTCCCCTTTATTTCTCTATCCTGTCAGAACGTTGGGCATGGATGCACACATGCTTATTTTTTCATGCTGCTAGTACTTGGATTAAACTGCAGTTGGTCATGTAGGATCCAGCTCCCTATGCACTATCCTTAAACCCTGCCTACAATGTTGATAGAAGTGGTGAGAATGGACATCCTTGTTTCATTCTTAATCTTAGGAGGAATACACTCACTCTTCACCATTAAATATGATGTCAGCTGTAGATTTATCATAGAGTCTCTTTATCCTGGTGAGGGAATTTCCTTCTGCTCCTAGTATGTTGAGTGTTTTATCAGGAAGTGACATTCAATTTGTCAAATGCCTTTTTTTGTGTGTCTATTGAGATCATTGTGTGGTTTTTGTCCTTTATATATTGATATGCTATATTACATTAATTGGTTTTCTGATGTTAAACCAACCTTGCATTCCTGAGATAAATCTCACCATGGCATATACTTTTTTAAAATATATGCTTCTGGATTCAGTTTGCTAATAACAACTGAACCAGTCTGATGTCAGGATTCCCTGGAGTCAGCAAATCACTACTTTCTCCTCCTAAATTTTTTTACATATGCATCTGCAATAATTCACCTTTATTCCCCTTTGTTTCATCTTTCTCATATGAGCCCAAGGACTGTTAACTGATGACAGTAGATACAACTCCTGAGCCCCTCATCTTTAAAGGTTTGAGTATTTTTTTGGTTAGGAAGCCTTCCCAAGCAGTTCCCCTCCCTCTACTCAGGAGCAATAACAGCCCCCTCACCTCACCTCTGGTTCCACCATTCTTGGCATATAACTTGTTGCAACAAAGCTGTTCAATTCTATTGTTGGCTATTTTTTAAAGTTTATTTACCTATTTCTACCATGAGCAATAGAGATAGAGAGACAGCATCCCAACAAGGTCTTGACATCATGACCCCTCCCAGCCCCCCCCACACACACTAGCTTAAGCCTCAGCCAGACCCAGATCATGAGAATTCACATGCTTAGCATACTCAGGGAGGTCTCTAAACATGAATCTGGGACCTTCCCATATGCGTTGGCCTTGCAGAACATTGCATTTTACTACTCTACCACTGCCTGACCCTATAGTTGATTATTTAATTGTTTGTCTCCTCTGCTGGGATGACAGCTCTTCAAAGACTGTGTGTTATCCTATTTGCCTAAAATCCTGTGTTTCTTAAATGACTTGTGTCCGCCTGCTTGACAAGATTTCTAGGAAGAAAAAAGATTGGGAACCCTTAGAGATGACTCAGTATCTTGATATAGCAAAAATGATGTTGAAACATTTTTGGAAGAAGCAAAATCCTTATTTCAAGCAGAGTCTTACATAGACCCCTGACATCCAAAACACACGAAGAGACAGCAGCTCAAGTTGAAGCAGGGACAGAAGCTTTGAGCCCTGCTCACTGGGTTTCACCTTTTGTCATCCTTTCCTGCTCCATGGAAGATCTTTAGGGAGCTCTGGAAAACTCTGTGGCCTCACAGAGTTTGGGAATCACCATGTTGTGGGAAGAACCCTGGACTCTTTCCACCTCAAGGACCTCGGGCTTTTGGCTTTGCCTCCCTGGACCTGGTTTCTTCATCTTTAAAAGGAAGAGCTACACCTAGTCAGAACCAGCGCAACGTGGCATGAATGGCCACACCGTGTCTCCCATGCACCCCAGCTGGTCTCGGCATTTTTTCCTGCTATATCCAGAATCCTCCACAGAGAGCTCCAGGAAGCCTTAATGCATGGTGAGGAAGCAGCCCACTTACCCTCCCAGGAACATATGACCCTTGAGGCCCTTCCCTGGCCTAACTTTCTTGGTAAAGTTCATACTGATATGGTCTTGTTCTCTTGTTTAGAAAAGGGAAGTTAGAGGGCCAGCAGGTGACATGGTGGTCAAGGTGCTGGATTCTCATGTGGCTGACTCCATGGTCGAGTCCCGGACCTGGTGGCTTGAAAATCACACCAGGCATGTGTGCATTTATGCCCAAAATCCTGAGAAGAGAATGGAAGAGAAGGGATTGCAGTTCGGCCATCCTTCTAGGGGGTGCTTTTTCTCTAAAAAAACTCTTGAGAGAGCACCTACCTTATAGCAAAAACAAAACGAAGCAAACAAACAAAAAAGGAAGGTGGCTTTTAGTCTCTGCTAGTTCCAAGGCTTGTCCTGCTCCTGGAATTCTTCCTAGGATCTTGAAGGGACTAACAGAGAGCTTTGTCTTCTGCTGAGCAGTGCTGAGGGCATGCATGGGACTGGGCCACTCCTAGGTGGTGCAGGAAGGAGGAGCACTAAGGCTGTGTGAAGAACAACAGAGAAAGCATCAGTAGACCAAGGCAGACCCTTGCAGAGGCTCTCAGACTTGTAGACAGGCAGCGAGAGGCTGCAGGTAATCAGAAGAGTGGTACCCCTGGCATTAGCACAGTTGATCCTGTGTTCTCCCTATTTTCTTTTTAAAATAACTTTATTTATTTATTTTAATTTGACCAGAGAGGGACAGAGTGAGAGAAGGAAAGTGAGAAAGCAAGCCACCAGGTTCAAGACTTGAACTGCAGTCATCTATGTGGGAGTCCAGTGCCCTTAACCACCATGCCACCTGCCGGCCCTGCCTAGTACTCTTTCTATGTCGTTGTATCCCGGCTTCATCCAAGCTCATCACTAGGATTGAGGAACTGGTGACTCCCAAGCACTGGGACACCTGGAGGCTTTGACTAGCCATCAGGGCCCTCCATCCAAAGGCCGGTAGCCTCAGCTCAGGCTACGGGGCACGATGAAGACACAGCATGACCCAGGAGTTAGCAGCAATGACAGGAATCCAGACACCAGGTCAGAGAGCCTGGAAGCAAGGTCAGGAAGGAGGAGAGAGCTGAGTCCATGGCGAGCCATAATCTCTGACCCCAGTTTGTCTTTAAATCTCCAAGAAGTCCCTGGGCCTCCTTCACCTGTGCAGGGGGTAGGAGGTTTCCCTACCCCCTGGGTCTGAGCACTCCGTAGCACTCCCCTTTGCTGTAGCACTTTGTAGCCCAGCCATCCAGCCTTACTCCATGGTGTTGTTCAGAGATGACTTCCCACTCTAGATCACACCTTCAGAGTCAGGGATGAATGCACACAATGAGGTAGACTAGCAGGTCCTATGTGACTGGAGGAGACCAGGATGGGTCTGTCAGCAGACCTGGCATGGGCCGAGAGCCAGACAGGAATGTAGGAACTCTTGGTCTGTGCTAACATTCGCCTGGTTGCAATCCCTCATCTGGTGTTTTTTTTACGTTTTTTGTTTTTTTTTTTTTTTTTGCCATAGGAAGTATCCACTTCAACAAGAGAGACAGAGACAGTGAGAGCAAAAGTGAGAAATCAACCTCCAGGAGGGATGACTAGGCCACATTCCCTTCTTCTCCACTCTTCTCCTGGGATCTTGGGCACGTATGTGCATGCACCTGGTGTGATTTTCAACTCACTGGGTCCAGGACTTGAACCAGAATTGGCCACGTGGAAATCCAGTGACCTAATGACTACACCATCTACTGTCCCCCTCCACCAAGTATTTTAAAAGATTCTTTTTTTTTTTCTTGATTTGTCCAAAGTTAAAAGGTAGATATGTCTGGAGAAGTGGGATGTTAATCTCAGCAGTCCCACACAATCGAGGGAAAGTGAGTGAATTCATCCTTTCTGGGGAGGGCGCTTTGCTCAGGGAAGGGGACTGGGTGCTGAGAAGGAAGAAGGAAAGGTACTGAGGTTGTTGGCCCTTGGGAAGTTCCCACTCTTTTCCTGAGGTGTGTCTATAATCTCTGCCCCTCTTAATCCTACAGCATTCCGAAGGGTTGAAGGCTGAAATGGAGGAAATATGGATCAATAAATATAATCAATAAAAATATTGAGCCCAGCCCAGTGGCACATTCTGTAGAGTGTTCAACTGCAGTGCTGGAAGCCACACGACTGACTGTGGGTTTGGATCTAAGTCAGCCTGAGAACACACAGGGCACATGTGGATGGCCAGTATGCTCAGGAGCTGGAGGGCTGGGTAAGGCGGTTTCAGAGTGACAAGACCCTGCCTAAGGCGCTTCTCTCTCTTCTCTTGTGCTCTTTTTCACACACCAAAAACTTAAACAACAATAATGACAGTGAACTTGGGTTCAAATCCCAGCTCTTCTACTTACTAGCAGTGAGACCTTAGGTACATTATTTAACCTCTGCTACTATCCTTTTTTTAAAAATAATAATTCTTTTTTTTAAATAATTACTTTTCTAAATTTAATTTTATTTGTTTATTTTATTCTTAATTTGAGCAGAGAAAGACACAGAGAGAGATAGAGAGAGAGAAACTGAGAAAGCAAGCCACCAGACCTGGGACTCGAACCGTGGTCAGCCATGTGGGAGTGTCCAGCACCCCAGCCACCATGCCACCTGCTGGTCCCTGCTACTCCTTTTTAAAGTTGGGATAAGAGTAATATCTGCTTGTGGAGTTTTCCTAGAATTGATTCTATGAGTCAATGACTATAAAGGGTGTGGAACTTTCTGGAATATAGTATATACCCAACAAATGTCAACTATCATCAACAGCAGTAGGAGCCAACACGTGCATGCTGTGTGCCTGGTCTCAGGTAAATGCCACCTGGGGCATGGTGTGTCACCCTGTTGCTTTGGCTGCTATCTCGAGGTTCCTACCGGCTTGTTTATGCTGGTCAACTCCCCTGCAGACCCCAGAGGCCCCCATACCTTGGACCCCAGGTCATGGTCCCCCAATCATCCCAGTGCTGCAGATGAGCAGGTCCCTAGCCTGCTGCCCACTTTCCTCACTCTGGGGGCTGTGAGGTCCTTTCCTGTCATCAAAGGTGGCAATGCATGGGGACTAGTGGGTCCGGTCCAGCTGCGAAGGCCACAGTGGCACACTCAGAGCCAGGGAGGAGGCCCAGAGTGAGGTGGGGGGCTGAGCGGCCTCCACCAGGGCCCACGGCCTGCTGCCTGTCCCCACCTACCCAGCTGCCTGCCTTTTACATAAAAGATTCTTTTTTTTTTTCTTGATTTGTCCAAAGTTAAAAGGTAGATATGTCTGGAGAAGTGGGATGTTAATCTCAGCAGTCCCACACAATCGAGGGAAAGTGAGTGAATTCATCCTTTCTGGGGAGGGCGCTTTGCTCAGGGAAGGGGACTGGGTGCTGAGAAGGAAGAAGGAAAGGTACTGAGGTTGTTGGCCCTTGGGAAGTTCCCACTCTTTTCCTGAGGTGTGTCTATAATCTCTGCCCCTCTTAATCCTACAGCATTCCGAAGGGTTGAAGGCTGAAATGGAGGAAATATGGATCAATAAATATAATCAATAAAAATATTGAGCCCAGCCCAGTGGCACATTCTGTAGAGTGTTCAACTGCAGTGCTGGAAGCCACACGACTGACTGTGGGTTTGGATCTAAGTCAGCCTGAGAACACACAGGGGCCATGTGGATGGCCAGTATGCTCAGGAGCTGGAGGGCTGGGTAAGGCGGTTTCAGAGTGACAAGACCCTGCCTAAGGCGCTTCTCTCTCTTCTCTTGTGCTCTTTTTCACACACCAAAAACTTAAACAACAATAATGACAGTGAACTTGGGTTCAAATCCCAGCTCTTCTACTTACTAGCAGTGAGACCTTAGGTACATTATTTAACCTCTGCTACTATCCTTTTTTTAAAAATAATAATTCTTTTTTTTAAATAATTACTTTTCTAAATTTAATTTTATTTGTTTATTTTATTCTTAATTTGAGCAGAGAAAGACACAGAGAGAGATAGAGAGAGAGAAACTGAGAAAGCAAGCCACCAGACCTGGGACTCGAACCGTGGTCAGCCATGTGGGAGTGTCCAGCACCCCAGCCACCATGCCACCTGCTGGTCCCTGCTACTCCTTTTTAAAGTTGGGATAAGAGTAATATCTGCTTGTGGAGTTTTCCTAGAATTGATTCTATGAGTCAATGACTATAAAGGGTGTGGAACTTTCTGGAATATAGTATATACCCAACAAATGTCAACTATCATCAACAGCAGTAGGAGCCAACACGTGCATGCTGTGTGCCTGGTCTCAGGTAAATGCCACCTGGGGCATGGTGTGTCACCCTGTTGCTTTGGCTGCTATCTCGAGGTTCCTACCGGCTTGTTTATGCTGGTCAACTCCCCTGCAGACCCCAGAGGCCCCCATACCTTGGACCCCAGGTCATGGTCCCCCAATCATCCCAGTGCTGCAGATGAGCAGGTCCCTAGCCTGCTGCCCACTTTCCTCACTCTGGGGGCTGTGAGGTCCTTTCCTGTCATCAAAGGTGGCAATGCATGGGGACTAGTGGGTCCGGTCCAGCTGCGAAGGCCACAGTGGCACACTCAGAGCCAGGGAGGAGGCCCAGAGTGAGGTGGGGGGCTGAGCGGCCTCCACCAGGGCCCACGGCCTGCTGCCTGTCCCCACCTACCCAGCTGCCTGCCTTTTAAAAACACACAACCATAGACTATTCTCTCTGCAGAAGCTGCACCACCCAGACCCTGAGCTCCTGGGTCCGTCCTGCTTCCAGGCCCCAGAGGCCTCCCTCCTCCACAGACCCCTCTGCAGATGTGGAGGCGGGTGGGGTGCACTTTTCGGCTCAGCAGCAGTTGATCAGAACGGATGATATGTTTTCACTCTGGCGTGTTCAACAGTGCGGATCGGACAGGGAGCGGAAACGGGAAAGATAAGTGGGAAATAAATCACCCAACTTGATTTAGTCATAATAGTGAGGAGAGGGGATTGCTGGGCTGCCATCAGAGCCTTGGACGACTGCACCAGGGGCAGGAGATGGGGCTTCCTCTCCTCTGCACACCCTTCTGAAGCCCCGTGGGAGGAGATGGTGCTGGGAAAGGGGCGGGGAGTGGTAGTCAGGGGCCTACACTGTGACGACCCTCAGCCCTCCTAGGGGAGCAGATAGGGGAATGTGGCACATGGAGGGCCCAGACCTGACCACTTCCTATCCAGGGAGACACCCAGCTGTGCCAGGGGAAGTGACTGGAGGTGGGGAGGGCATGGGGGTCAGCAGGGGAAGAACCTGTACCCAGTGACCTCCCCTGTTTTCTTCATAAATTGCCAGAGAACACATGCGCTCATGAGAGAAAGAGACAGAAAGGGGGGAGAGGGAGAAAGCATCACCCCAGTGGGGCATGGCAATGCTGCAGTCCCTTCTTCTCCATCTCGCCATCTGGTTGGGATTTGGGGCACACACACACATGCACCTGGGGTGTTTTTCTAGTCTCCAGGCCAGGATTTGAACCACAGTCTGCCATATGGAATCCAGCTCCCTTAACCACTAGACTACAGGGCCAGCCCAATCCCTCTTATTTGTAACACTCTCCAGAAAGCTTCCCCTCTCTTCTGGGAAGGATGGACCCAACTCCTGCCTCCTGGCCTTTGAGGCTGTCCACAGAGGGCACACATTCTCTTTGTCCCCCGCCCTCAGCACATCGGGGGACTTGTCCCTTGTGCTAGCCCGGGTCTACCTGGAGCCTCTCCTACACCCTAGGCCATTTCTCCTGTGAGAGCTGGGGGTGGCAGGGGATGACCGACCATTCTGGGAGGGACAGGCGCCGTGACCCCCTGGACAGGGCTCAGCTCTGTGGGGTACAGAGAAGGGCAGTGAGTGTCCAGGCGTCAGGGAGAAGACAGCTCAGGTGAGGTGGGAGATCCATTCCAATTCACTAAGGAGTATCTGCTCTGGCAAGTTATAAAATACCATTTCCACCGAGGCTGTGGAATTACTTACAGCAGCCACAATGAAACCAGACAACCTTTCAATCAAGCTGCCTGTTGTTCCCGCTTCAAGGCTGGCGAAATAAATACTGAGCAAATAAAGTTAGTCGGCATCTGAGCATTTTAATGAATAAAGAGTAGCAGAGGGCCTGGGAGCGGGGAGTGGCCGCACCTCCCTGTGAGCAGACGGCGTGAGGCCCGCCTGACAGCTGCAGACTGGGCCCTCCTGCCACCACCCACACCTTCTGCGGCCCCTCTTTCTGGTGGGCCTCCTCATGTGTCCTTCCTGCTCCGGTCCTGAACTCGGTCCGCATCTCCTGTTATGCCCAGGGGTGCTCCTTCTGGGCAGGGACCCAGCCTGCCCCGGGGCCCAGTCACTTGCCCTGTGGCCTCAGAAGTGCACTTCCAGCCCATGAGGATTCCCATTCCCAACAGAAAGAAGGAGACTTTGGAGTCAGTTAATCACGGTTTTTAAGGCAAGGGGCAAGAAGGCTAAAAACTCACATATGTGAGGGGGGGACAATGATGGGAGGGCCTCGAGAAGAACTTTCAAATTTGCTTTTGTAGTAACAAGAAGACTCAGGCTTGCTGAGGCCACTGCCGTAATGTTGACAGAAGATGGACATGCTCTGGGCACTCCTCTCTGTTCGAAAGAAGAGAAGATGGACAGGGAGAGGCAGAGCAAACCTGGGCGGAGGGACCCCAGCCCCGGGCAGTGTGGGTATCACAGGAGGTGGCATGGTTGAGTCACACGGGTGTGCCTCTGGCCAGATTCGTTCCCTCATCCCAGGGCCCTGCACGTGACATGGCTGAACCACCATCTGCCTCTCTGGGGGAGCCATGCAGACCGGAGACAGGGCTCTCGGTGGGCAGGCCCATGTTTTGTTTCTTGAGGGGGAAAAAGCAGGAGAATGTTACGAATGAATCATGATGAGCTTAATTGCCAGCACAGGCCGACTTTGAGAGCTGCCGTGGATGGACAATTCGGGACATGAAGGGAAGTTAAGGCGATCACCGGAAATCAGGATGGGTTCACCGGAAACTAGTCACGGCAGCTGAGTGGGCCTCACTGCTTTTTCAAAATACCATCGGTCAAAGGACGTCTGCATGGCATTTGTCATTGGCTTTCACGGCAACCCTGTGGACGAGCTAGAAATGTATAACCTGGATGCTCCAAGGGGGAGCGTTTGGAGCACCTCAAGGGGAGTGAATGCCTCATGGATTGAGATCCAACCGGCAGAAAATTTCTCAGGATATAGGGGCCCCTGCGCTTTCCACATTGTGGTCTCAGGTGACACTGGTGCAGTTGTAGAGAACGCATCCATAAAATTTGCGAGTGACCTAAAGTTGCAAGGGGTAATAAATGCCATGTATCATAGCGATAATAAGAAAAATAATAATAGCTAAGAGCTAACACTCTCTGGCTCTTACCCCGAGCCAGGTAGTACTTGTAGACACATCGCTTGTGTCAACACTGCGCTCCATAGCAGCCCCATGTCATTATTTGCGTTTTACAGATGGGGCAACTGAGGACTCGGAGGTTAAGGTGACCAGTTGCAGGAATAGGATTTAGCCCCAGGCCATCTGGCTCCAGCACCTGTTCTCTTAACCCCTCAGTATGAAAGCACACAATATAAATTGGTTTCAATGGACTAGAATTACGGGCAGAACATGAGATGAAATCCAATAGCCCTACGAGGGAACTACTGTTTCTAGAAGCAAAGGCCTGGAGGCAGGCGTGGACGCCGAGTCAGCAGCATATCGGAAACAATTCAGGGTTTGGTTGGCTCCTTCTTGGCCTGAATCCACAGGGTGATGAGGCTCCCCAGAGAGCTCCAGGAATGTGACAGGACAGCCTGTCCATGACTGTGAACTCCAGGCTCCTGTGTTTTCAAAGGACATTGACAACATGGAGCAGGCCTGGGCCAAAGAGGGAGGTGGGGTGTGTGTGTGTGTGGATCTGAGAACCCCTGACTGTAATAAGTAACTGACTAAATAATATGTCACCTATTGAGGGACGGTTGAGATGACTAAAGACAGGCTGGGGGAGGGGCGTGTGTTATCTTTGGCACCTGGAGAGCCATTTTTTGTGGCTCTCCAAAGAGAAGACCAGGACCATGGGCTGGCATATCGGTACCACCACTGGGCTCAGGGCACAAAAGCACTTTGCACTCCTCAGACAGTTTAAACTTGGGTCAGCAGCTGGAGCGTTGAGAGAGGAGCTCCCACGTGACTTGCTTAGCCAGGGACTATAGGTGTTATCAGTGAGTTATAAGTGTACACCAACAGTAGCAGGGCCACTCTATGACCTGGTGGTTAAAGCTGCCAGGTCCCATAGGGCTGACTGTAGTTTGAGTCCCGGTCCTGGCAGCTGGAGAAACATGCTGGGCATGGGCATGCGCATGCACACGTGTGTGTGTGTGTGTGTATGTGCACCCCAAAATCTGGAACTAGGGAATGCCGCGGGGATTGTGACATGACTGTTCCTCACTGCGGGGGGAGGTGTTCTCCTCTCCTCCTGTCTCTGTTTCTCTGGTGAGCACACTTGCCCTCTAGCAAAAAAAAAAAAAGAAAGAAAGAAAGAAAAATAGCTATTTTTATATTTATGAACGTCAGCATTTGAATCTAGAATCTACCACCTATTCTGATTCTGAGCAAGTTGTTCCACCTCTGAGTCTCAGTTTCCTCATCTGTACGATGGAAACCCTAACACCCACCTTGGGCAGATGTCGAGGATGGAAATGTAATGAGCTTGTCTATGTGAGGGCCCCTAAATGTTTCCTCGACAAGTTCCCCAGAGGACAGAGGCCAGGCCTGTCCCGGTGCAGGGCTGAGGTGCCCTCAGCTGCCCGCTGGTGAGAGTAACCATAAAAGTCGCCATCTCTTTCTTAAGCACTTGCTCCGTGTCAGGCACCGGGCTAAACCCTCCCGCGTGCTCGCCGCTAATACTCGCGAGGCCCACTCGAGGTGAGTGCCACCATTGCTCTGACATTCACTGTTTTGCAGACAAGGAGGCTGGGATTCAGATGGCAAGATTCAGGGTTTGAATCCGGGTCTGACTGATTCAAGTCCAAGACAGAAACACCGTCCTCTGCCTCACTGGGGCTCGCGGTGCTCTGGGAGGTGGGATGGAAGAGGAACCGTGGTGTCTGTAGGTGCCAGGACTCTGGCCAGAGTCCTCTCCCTTCATTCAAGCGTTCTCTCGGAGTCCTGGGAGAGAGGACGATGTGGAGGAACCTGCGGCACAGACCAGAGGCTGGGGCTCACCTCCTGACCGGCCCTCGCCTCCCTCCCTTCCAGGCTTTTCTCTTTCAGCCTGTCTGACTCCATCTGGGTACTTTGTCCTGCTAATTCCGGGGCTGGGAGGCTGGGAGGGCGTGTGCACTCTTCATGCAGTTCAGCCCTAATTAGAAGTTCCTGACAGCTTGTTTGGGGCCCTGTCAGGCTCTCTGACTTGGCTTGCACCAATAAGTAAAAAGGAAAATTGCTATCTGCTTGTACCTGGACGCCTGGGTGTCACAGTGAGCGGCATGCTAGCCGTGGGCATGCGCTGACCGCTCTCGTTCTGGGCTTGCCTGTGCTGACTTGGCAAGGGCAGGCGGCTGTGGAGAGCGGAGGGAGGACACTGTGTCCCTCCAGGGTTCATGAGAGCTCCAGCCTAGGCCAGGAGGGACTAACTGATTGAGGCTTGATCAGGGCAGCTGGCTAAGGCTGCTGGGCAGACCACTGGGAGGTTCATATCCTGACTCAAGTCCTTTCTGTCTCTGAGACCCTGCATATGTTCAGGGCCAAATGGCCTCAAAGCACAGCTGCTTCTTCCTCTGGTGACCTGTTTCATTTTTGGGGG
>NW_006199316.1:192953-210561 GCF_000334495.1 Tupaia belangeri chinensis
CAGTGATGGGGTAGTAAGACAGCAGAGGCTGAACCCCTGGCCTCTGCCCACTGACTTGCTTCCGGTGAGTCTTGATAGTTAAACAGGAAAACACAAGGCTGTGGAACCAGACCGCCCTGGCTGCGACCTCCTCTGTGCCACTGACAAGCTGTGTGGCCTGATGCAAGTCCTTTCACTCTCGGGACTTAGTTTTGTCTTCTGTGAAAAGGGAATAATAGAGTTGTAAGGATGAAATAAAGCCTTAAGTGATACCCAGTAAGACTCTACAAATGTCAGTGGTTTGCTTTTTTTTTTTTTTTTGGTAGAGGTTTTTGCCTTAGGGCCCCTGTGTTCATCAGAGAGACAGAAAACAAGAAATCACCCCCTGGGGGAGAGGGGGTGGCCACACTGCAATTCCTTCTCCTCCATTGTCCTTGGGATCTAGGGCTCATGCCCGCCATGAATTTCAAGTCACTGGGTCTAGGACTTGAACTGCAGTTTGAGATGTGAGAGCCCATTTGTGTAACTGCTAT
The DNA here is from genome assembly GCF_000334495.1 of Tupaia belangeri chinensis. Lineage (NCBI taxonomy): Eukaryota > Metazoa > Chordata > Mammalia > Scandentia > Tupaiidae > Tupaia > Tupaia belangeri. The sequence goes on from NW_006199316.1 coordinate 193,466, forward strand.
GCCACCTGTTGGCCCCTGATTTGTGTGTGTGTGTGTCTGTGTGTGTTTTTATTTATTTATTTATTTATTTATTTTTAGAGACTTTTGCTATAGGGCACATGTGTTCACTGGAGAGGCAGGGAGACAGAAGGAAGGAAATCGAAAGAGAAGGAAAGTGAGAAATGTCCCCCAATGACCATGCTGCAATCCCTTCTCCTCTTGGGATTTGGGACACACATGCACATGCACCTGGTGTGAGTTTCAGGCTACCAGATTCAGGACTTGAACCACAGTTGACCACATAGGAGTCCAGTGTCTTAACTACCGTGCCACCTGCTGGCCCCTAATACATTGTGTTTTAAAACTTTTCTTTCTAACATAAGCAAGAGAGACAGAGAGAAAAAGAGAGAGAGAAACAGCCCCTCAACCCCAGCTGGGTCCTCATGGCATCCCACCCCCAGCTTCAGCTGGCCCCAGCTCATGAGCACATGCCCAGCATGCTCAGGGAAGCCTCTGGGTGCAAACCTGGAAACTTTCTGTGTGGGTCAGCGATGAACAGTTATTGTTAACCATAGCTGCCCTACACTGCCCGGCCCCTGTGACATTATTTTTATAAGACTCTTACCTGCAGCTGTATAGAGAAGTGGTTTGAATTCTAGTTCGACTACATATTAACTTCGGGCAAGCTAACTCTAACCCTGAGTTTCTTCACTTCTGCAAATGGGTATATGACAGTCCCTTCCCCTAGCGTTATCCTGAGGACTAAATGAGATTTTGCACAAAGGGAAGGGTCTTCAGAAAGTTCATGGAAAAGCATATTATAGAAAACGTGATGCCTGAATTTCAACATGTTTGGCCCCCAAATTAACTCATACTTTAATTCCATTTTTCCATAAACTCATGGAAGTCCCCTTGTATGTAAAACACTTAGCAGACCATCTAGAACAGAAGTCAACAAACCATCAGCTCAGGTCAGATCAGCCCACCACCAGTTTTGCTACATAAACTTGTATTCAAATACAGTCTCTCTCTCTCTCTCTCTCTCTCTTTGATACAAAATAATTGTGCATACGACTGGGACACAGAGAGTGTTGAGTATATGAAACAGTGTGTGATGATCAAAACAGGGACTTAGCATATCCGTCCTCTGACACATTTGTCCTTACTATGTGTTGCGAACATTCAAAATCCTCTCTTGGAGCTAATGAGAAATAGACAATGAATTATTGTTAACCATAGCTGCCCTACAACCAGGTTCCTTTCGTCTAAGTGTCATTTCGTGTGTTCCCTTCCAGTATTGCGTGTGCCACTTCCAGCTATAACCACAGACCCGTGTATGGCCCACAAAGCTGGAAATATTTACTGTCTGGCCCTTTACAGAAGAGCCTGCCAACCTCTGGCCTAGATACATAGTAAGTGCTCATTAAATGCTAGTGGATGGGGATTATGATCCCCACACTGCTTCACTAAGGAGTTTGGAGGCCAAGCTTGTAGGAATAGGCAGCTTCTAAGACTTTGTAACCACAGAGTGTTTTTTAAAGCGCTTATATGCTACGAGAAATTTTGAACATTCATCTCGTTCATGTGTGTTTTTAAGAAGGAAAAACGGGAGCGATACTTAGCAGGGTCATGCACCACCCTTTGAGCCATCTATTGGGTTGTCTGAAAAGTCACGATGTAGTTTTACATACTTTTCTCTGCAAAAATGTGTCATGACATGTCCGACGACGCAGTGTTTCCTATCTTAAGGGATATGAGGAATTGGGGCACTTTCCCTCTCTCAGTCTCACTGATCAAGTCCACTAATGAGGAAACTTTCATCCCCATTTTTCTTTTTTTGGAAAGGTTTTTGTTATAGGGAGCGTGCACTTGCCAGAAAGACAGAGAGAGAGAGAGACACAGAAAGCGAGAAATCACCCCCCAGGGGTGATGGCCACTCCACAATCCCTTCTCCTCCTTTCTCCTCTCGGGATCTTGGGCACGCACGCACACGCGCCCGGCATGAGTTTAAGCCACCGAGTCCTGGACTCAAATTATAGTCGACTACGTGGGAGTCCAGCGACATAGCCATCACGCCAACTGCTGGTCCCTTCACATCCCCATTTTTCTGCACACATTCCTCCCCACCCCAAAACCCCTGCTGGATTTCCCATATGCCAAGCCGGCTGAATGATTGAGTCAGGCAATGCAGCTATGCTCAAATGGAATCAGAGGTCCCCTGTGCAAACTTAGCCCCCACTCCCAACATGGGGTCCTTCAGGCCAGGAGCCCTGCCCATTCTCAGCCTGTGAGCAGCAGCCCTGCAGTCTCCAGGCCAGCCGGCTTCGCTGCGAGAGCGAGGGCTGGGGTGTGTGCCAAGCTTCCCAGGGAGGCTGGAGCCCGCGCCGGCAATGCCCCACTGACCTCGCATACAGGCAGGCTATTATCACTCAATTTTTACGCTGTGTTCCGGACACTGCTCTGCCTGCCACGGACGTGCAGCCGTTAAAATATTAATGTCTGGCATGTGGCAAACATTTAAAATATGTTGAGATGGGGAGCTGTGGAGCTGGGCCTGTTGACACAGTGCCTCACCTGGGTATTGTTTGCGATGTAAATACCAAGGATTCTTCCCTGAGGTTGGGACTGCCACTTTGCTCCTGCCTTGCATATCTGCATGGGGCTGGGGATGCAAGACGACTTTGTTCCCTGTCCCAGCACTGCCTCACTGGGCCAAACGGGCCTGTGTTTGTGCTGGTGCCAGGGGTCTTCCAAAGGGCTGGTTTCAGGGCATTGTCAGTAACAGCTGCCCTGGACATACCTGAGACCAGCTGGTGCCAGGCACCAAACCAGGCACAGGGTGGGCAGATGTAGGGTAGATGTGGGCACCGCCCACTGCCCCTCATGAGGAGGTCGATACTAGTGTTTCCAGCGCCTAGGATCCAGCCTGGCACGGGACAGGCAAGATGCCCAGAATGGGTGTGATGCCCTCCTGTGCCACAGCAGCCATGGCGGGGGTTCACACTTGCTCATCTTTTGCTGAGTTTCCCAATGGCCTCCCTGTCCTTATCAACACAGGAAGCCACCTCCAGTCAATTGGAACCAGCCCGAGATGAAACCAATTTATCGTCCCCGGTGGAGGAAATGACGAGCGATAGGAGAGGAGTTGTGATGAGGCTCTGCCCCTCCGAGGGGGGATGGTGTCTGTGCCTGTGGGAAGAAGCAAGGCTTCCTGGAGGAGGTGACCTTTGAGGGCTGGGTGAGATGGAACATGTGAGCGGGGACAGGAGACTTTGCAGGTGGAGTCCTGGGAGGATGAGCACAGGCTGGGAGCAGGAACACGCAGGGCATGCCCAGGAGCGTCAGGCGGCATCCCCAGTTACTTTCCATCTCAGCCACGTGGCGGGAGCCAGCCTGATCTGCCATCCTAGGAATGGTGGCTCAAGGCTGTCTCTCATCTCCTGCTTTCTCCAGTGTGAGTGATTTAGATGGTAAGATGCTCAGGAGAGGGGCCAGACAGGTGGCTTGGAGGCTCAGGTGACTGGATCCCACGTGGCCGATTGTACAGTTCAAGTCCTAGACCTGGTGACTTTAAAAATACTCCAGGAATGTGTATGCATGTGTCTAAAATCCCAAGAGGAAAATGGAGAAGGGACTGGAGTGGCCACCCCCTCTGGAGCGTGATTTCTCATTTTTCCTCTCTCTCTGTCTTTACTCGGCAAGTGTACATGCCCAATAGCCAGTTTAAAAAAAAAAAAAATCAGGCGCCGGCAGGTGGTATGGTGATTAAAGGCATTGGAGTCCCACATTGCCAACTGTGGTTCAAGTCCTGGACCTGGTGGCTTTCTCTCTCCTTTTCCCTTTCTCTCTCTCACTGGTCAAATTAAAATAATAATAATAACAAATGAAATTAAAAAAAAAAAAAAACCCAAAAAAAAAAAAAAACCCTCAGGAGAACTGTTCTCTCTCTAGGTAGGAATCTTTAGTAAGGACTGCATCCTCCCAAATGAAACAGAAAGCCGATGACCCGTTGGATGGGGGATGTCTGGCATCCCAATACATTTTAAGTAAAGAACCGGAGAGGAAGTATCTAGGCCGTCTGTGTGGCCCTCAAGTCTCTGCTCCTAGCCCTCAGCTCTGCCGTTGCTGCACGAGTGCAGCTGGAGACGGTGTAGGAACCAGTGGACGTGACTGTGTTCCAAAAAGTCTTTATTTATGGACACTGAAATTTGAATTTCATGTCATTTTAATGAGTCACAAAATTATATTCTTCTCTGTTGTTCTCTTTCGAACCTTTTCAGCCGTGTAAAAGCCGTCCTTAGCTCTCTGCATCGAATAGGTCATCAGGTGGATGTGGCCTCCTGACCTGGCCAAGGGTCGGGTCTCAGCCATGGCTGACAGTGTCTCCCAGCTCCCCTGGCTGCCCTCTGCACTCTCTGTGGGAGTGCTCACCCCCGGCAGGGTGGGCTGGCTTTGCAGTGCTCATAGCCACACGAGGCCATGGCCTAAGTAGGAAGAAAGGAGTGGAGGGCAGAACTGGTCAGGGTAAGCTTCAACAGAGCAAAACCCAAAGCTATGATTGGGGGCCAGCTAGCAAGCTGACTTTTGCTTTTTCCTCCTGCCCTCCCAGAAATCAGTGGTCAGAGGGGCTCCAAGAGGAGGAAACTGAGGCCCAGAGAGGGGAAGTAATTTGCTTAAGGTTGCTCAGCACAGCAGGGAGGTCAGGCTGTGGGGCAGTGGTAACACAACTGGACACACCTGGGTGAGGACCTGGGTTCACCTCCTGAGACCTCCCTGAGCCTGCCGAGCTATATCTGTAATCCAGGCCAGCTGAAGTGGGGGTGAATTGCAGTGTGAAGACCCTGTCTGGGGTAGCTTGCTCTCTCTGTCTATCATGAAGGAAATCAATCAGTCAACTTGAAAACACATTTTAAATTGAAAAATAAAACATTTTGGGGCCAGCAGGTGGTGGTGTGGTTAAGGCACTGGACTCCCAAGTGACCAACTATGGTTTGAGTCCTGGACTAGCAGCTCGAAGCTCATGCTGGGCGCATGTGCATGTGTGCCCAAAACTCTGAGAGGAGAATGGAGGAGAAGGGATTGTGGCGTGGCCATCCCCCGGGGAGTGATTTCTTGCTTTTTGTCTGTCACTCTCTCTGTCTCTTTGATGAGCACATGTGCCCTATAGTAAAAATTGCTCAGAAAAACTAAACAAACATTTTTTAAAAGCACAGTGGGAACAAGAGCTCCTGCCTTCTGAGGGTGGATTCTTTCCACCCTGCACTGAGATCAGAGGGGCTCCAGGCTGAGCGTCTTCTTGCCCCTTGCTCTCGGCTCTCAGGAAGCAACCCTGGACTTTGCTACCCCGACTGTTTGGGCCCACTCGCCGCTGCATCTTTCTAGAAAGAGAAGGACACAACCAGCAGGCCCCGGCGTCGGGGTAGGAGAGGGCGAAGTAAAACATGATGAATAGCTGCCGATGCTGCTGGGTGACTGAGATAAAGGCTTGACTGTTGGGGCAGCATAAATCAACACCCTGAGCTGGATGGGAAATAAAGCAATAATTTAAATCTATTTTCAGGGTCTTGTGGGCCGAGTGACTGACCAGGAATTGATATCTAAGGATGGAGTAATGGATGGGGGAGCGTTATATATGGTTAAACCGCACTGAATGGATGTCTCTCCCTGTGGCGTGTCGCAAGCCCTGTGGGTGAGCTCCAGGCAGGGCCATAACTCCTGCCACTACTCTGTGAAGACCTTCCCATCATCCACTTGCTTGGCGTTCCCAGCCAGCCCACCGGCCGGCCTTTGCCCCTCCTCCAGACATTCTGCCCACTTTCCATACTTCACAGGGGTCCATTTCAGCTAGGACCTGGGCTGGGCACAGAGGACTGAAAATTCACAAGAGAGAAGCCAGACAGCAGTGTCTTGATGAAACACGATGTTCTGCAAGGCAGAGCCCCATGGAAGGGTCCAGGTTCTCATCCAGAGACTTCCCTGAGTGTATGACACATGCATGTGCCTGTGATCTGGTCAAGTGGAGACAGGGGCGTCAGTCACGGCCAAGACCCTGTTGGGGGTGCTGTGTTTCTCTCCCCCACTCATGGGGGGGGGGAGTACAACTTTAAAAAATGCACATGACAAAATTAGTGTCACTAGATCTGAAGTTCCACATGGGCAAGGACTATGGCTGTCTAGTTTGCCACGAACATCTCCAGTGGCTGGCACATAGTATAATTTGTGTTGACGAAGAGAACGACCAAATAAGAGAAAAGTCTCCATGAGGTGGGTTAACTGCTTTCAGAAGTCAGAAGTCAGACTGTGGCAGGGGTGCGGGGAGCAGGGGGGAAGTGAGGACTCCCCTGATGCCTGGGAGGGGAGGGTTCAGGAAAGCTGAACAGGTGAAACCTGAGCTGAGTCCTGTGTGGGAGTAGAGCTGGTCTAGAGACCCCAGGGAGAGAGGGGAACAGGGGATGGGGAATGGAGGGTCTTCTAGGTGACAGGAATAGCACATGGGAGGCCAGAGGGAGGTCGTGGTGCTGTTTCTGGAGCAGGAAACACTGAGATCTTGAAAGAAGGGGAGGATACCAGGCCAATGGATTATAGTTTTCATTTTCCTTTTTAAAAATGGTTATTTTAATTGCCAGAGGGCACGTGTACTTGCCAGAAAGAGCAAGAAAGCACCTCCCAGTGGGTACAATCAACTGGACTTCCTTTTTCTTCCACTTCTCCATCTCATCAGGATTTGGAGGACACATGCACACATACCCAGCATGCTTTTCAAGCCACTGGGGCTGGGATTCAAACCACAGTTGGCGGGAATCAGCAGTTAGCGTAATGGCTATGTCGCTGGACTCCCACGTAGTCGACCGTGGTTCGCGTCCCGGACCCGGTGGCTTAAAACTCACGCCGGGCGCGTGTGCGTGCGTGCCCAAGATCCCGAGAGGAGAATAGAGGAGAAGGGATTGCGGCGTGACCATCCCCCCTGGGGGGTGATTTCTCGCTTTCTGTCTCTATGTCTCTCTCTGTCTGTCTGGCGAGCGCACGCGCCCTACAGTGAAAATCTCTCCAAAAAAAAAAAAAAAACCACAGTTGGCCACATGGGCTCTGGCTTTCTGTGCACAGTGCTTGACCACTGTGCTATGGGGCCAACCCTCTCACCCTAAAATTTATTTATTTTTAATTTACAAAGAAATAATAAATATTTATCATGCACAATGTGATGTTTTGATGTTATAGTTTCCACATTCAATTTTTTTTTTTAATTTTGCTATAGGGTATTTGTGCTGACCAGAGAGAGACAGAGGGAGAGACAAAATGAGAATGCACCCCCAGTAGGAATGGCCACACCGCAATCTCTTCTCCATTCCTCTCGGGATTTCTGGCATACACACACATGCTAGGCATTTTTTTTTAAAGGTTTTTTTGCCATAGAGTGTGTGCACTCACTGGAGAGAGAGAGACGTGAGAAGGAAAGTGAGAAATCATTCACCAGGAGACATGGCCACATCGCAATCCTTTCTCCTCCATTTCCTCTTGGGACTTTAGACATGCATACACTCACACCTGTCATGATTTTTAAGCCACCAGGTCCAGTACTTGAACCGCAGTTGTCTGTGTGGCAGTCAAGCACCTTAACCACCACGCTATCTGCTGGCCCACTGGGTCTGGGACTCGAACTGCACAGTGGGCCATGTGGGATCCAGCTGCCTTAACTAACACTTCACCTGACTGACCCTCAATTTGTATTTCCCTGCACTTTGCTTTCTCTTCTTCCTACTGTGGTTTTGTGATCACGTGGGTGGGAGGGTGGGCATGGTTGTATGAATGGCTTGGTGTCACATAAAGACCCTCAAGGTTCAGGGTTCTTGTCCCGCTGTGTCCTTACATAGCTCCATGGCCTTGGGCAAGTCCCTTCTAACCTTTCTTGCTTCTTCGTTCCTTGCATAGAAAGTGGCAAGGTGGAAGAGTCCACCTAGATGACCTCTTGGTACCTTCGATTCCTTTTGGGCTCTGGTGGATGCTTTAAATCATTTCTGGACAGGCCCCACGCGCAGAAGCTGAGATGTGCTCGCCGCTTCAGCCAGGGTCAGGCAGTTCGAGACTTTAATACATGCTTGGGTTAGGGAGGGCGGATTTCCCCGTCTTACAAGAAAGCAAGATAAAGTTCCCCAGGAAGGACTGGAGCCAGAGGTGTTCTCTAGTCTTTAAACCGTCAGAATATAAGGACTCAACAGCACGGGTACAACATGTGGTCCGGCCTTGTGCATGTGAACTCGGCTCGCCCTAACAGCAACCTTAGTAAGACTAACTCATTATCTCCATCTTAAAGAGCAGAAATAAGGACACAGGGAGCGGGACTAACCCACTCGGCACCAGGCAGTTAGTAAGTGGTAAAGCCAGGATTTAGACTCAGCAGTCAGGCTTCAGGCATTAATGCTCTAACCACCATGCCGCCCTGCTCCCTGCTGCTCTGTGGACTATAGGAGTGACGGGTGCAAAATGAGTAGGCTGACAGAGGTTCCAGGGGTGTCCCTCGCAGCAGTGTCTGGGCTGCTGGGCCAGTTCCACCACCACCGTCACCACCACCACCTAAAACTTTCACGTGACCATAAACCACTGGGCCTGCGAGGTGTCAGGATGGATGGGCTCCACAGAATCTGTCAGGGCCCGACAAGGGGACACATCTGAACCGGTGGTAGAGGTCGTAAATTTTTATGTTCATTATGTTTGTTTTGTTTGGTATAATTAATGGATCTATTAAGCTCAATCAAGCTCTGACCTCTTTTACAACCATTATAAATCAGCTCAAATGGCTCCAGCATGGGGGATTGGGATCGTTTTGCAGGCCTCTCTGGGAGTCGGTGGTCATTCTACAGCGTGAGGCCTTGGGAACGGGGTGCAGTGGGTGGGGGAGAGGTCCAACGTGGGTCCCATGGTGCCTGATTACAGATAGGATTGGATGGCTTCAATCCATAAAGCATTGGAAATGGAGGGGAAATGAGCCCTGGGGAAACTGAGGCAGGGAGCCTTATTATGTGACTTAGCCATGCTTTTATGAGCCCTGAGTGTTTGGGGGTGAGGAGTCGCTGCCGAAAGAGGAGGTGAGAGGGAGGAAACATTGGAATCTCATATACCTTAACTTCTATATCCAAAAACATGGCTTCCCGAGGAATGAACACACTCGCACAGTCCCAGAAAGGGAGTCGGGCACAGGGAGAGAAGGCGGAGGAGGCGTGGAACTAGCGACCGGGGTCGGCTCTTTTCCATCTCTGCTCTCTCTGGTGTGGTGTGCAGAGTGATTGAGTGTGATTGAGCGGGGTCGCAGTCGCTGGTTCTCAGCTATTAGGATGAATGGATCCCCGGGATACCAGAGAGGATGCTGTCGCCGTGCGTGCACTTTAATAATCATAAAAAGAAGAAACTAACAAAATACTATTCTCCATCATTAAAATGCAGAAGCAGATAAAGAGCAGCTCCTGTGTAATTACCAACAATTCTTATTTCCATAAGAAACCAGCACTTCATAAATTTCCCAACCTGAGCCTTTTCTCTCCAGGGAAACTGGATTTCTATGAATATAGAAATTTGGTAATTGCCCCTGAAACTGTGCTTTTCTGTATTAATGAATAGCAGGGACTCGCTTTTGCTTATAGCCCAAATGGTACAGTTTCCTTGCCGTCACGGGGTCAATGACAGCCCAGCCCCCAGTGTCCACGCACATTAGACCCATTTAGGGCTGCAAGGTTTGGGTTTCAGGAGGAGTGATTTCTTCTCCAGGGAAAGAAGGGAGTGGAAACGGCCTGCCAGTCAAGAGCCTGGTTCTGCATCTTCCCAATTGCATTTGTATGCTTCCTTACCACAGGCATGCATTTTTATTTCGGTACAATGTATTGTAAAAATAAATAAATAAATAGAACAAATGCACTATTAGATTAAAAAATGTATAGCATTATATAGCTCATAATGCCATGGTAGATTTTAAACCTCTAAAAGCATATGCATTAAAGCAATTTTCTAAACTCATATAGCAGAGGTCCACGAAAGCGCTGCAACATTTGATAATAGTTGCCGTCTTCGGCGGAGGATAATGATGTTAACAAATGTAATGGGAGTAATGAGTGGAGATTCAAAAAGCTGCTTTTGTTTAATTTTTTTTTTGTAATGCAAATTCAGTTTAGGAATAAAAGAGGGAGGGGGATAGGGGAAGAAAAACCCTTTTATTTGAAATGAATCTTAATCCTAGCTGATGATAGGCCAGTTGTCAGCAGAAGTGGCTTCATTGTGGAATAAAACAATCCGGAGATACAACCATTAAGGTGATGAGGACAAAATTGAAAAAAGAAAAAAAAAATTGAACTGCCACATGGAATCTTCCTTCTTGAGCCTGGAATTACAGCTGTTTGAGTAAGAAGCCTCGGGATGCCAGGGCTACCATCCCTGGCGTTATCTGTGCCAGGGATTGGGACCCTACTGTGCTGGGCAGAGCTCAGCCTGGTTCTTGGAGTAGCTGGGATAGGGAAAAAAGCCGAGGAAGGGGTTACCTGAACTCTCATCGCCTCAACCTGCTCTACAGAACCCTGACTTGGTTTCTCGAGCCCACGGCTGGTTCCATTCAGGGACTGCAGCAAGCTCTTCCGCTCCTCAGTTTTCTCTCCTGCAGAACCAGGGCAGCAATGCGTTCTCAGTCAGCACCTTTCTGAGGGTGGCAAGTCTGTCGTCTTCCCTCCTCTGAAGAATGGAGGATGGCCAAGGTTGAGCAGACATTGCATCTCTTAGCCCTGTTCTTCTTCGCCCTTGGCGGAGCCCAGCCTGCCCCATGAAGCAGAAGTCGTAACCATGGCTTGGATGCACCAGAGAAAGCCCGGTCCAGGAAGCCGTCCCAGAAGTTTGCTTTGGGGTCTTTCATGAGTACACTCCGTTCTCTTGGTTTTCTCTAACATGATGGTAGGAGCACGCTGGCCTACAGGTCATGCTTCTCTAAGGATCTGCCCCTCTTGAGAGCTGGGGGAGAAGAATGGCGCTCCCTGGGTGTGGCCATGCGACCTGGACGTGATCCAACTCCAATTGCACTGAGTCTGGTACCATATAGCTTCGGGCGTGGGGCTCTCCTCCTCTTTAATTGTCCATTTCTCCAACTAGGTGGTCGCAGAGGGCAGAGGCAGTCCTGTATCTACGTTCTTGTCTGCAGAGCTCATCGGGGTGTGGGGCTCAGCAGACTTTGCCGGCCAACCACTATTTACAGAGCTCTTTCCACATGGGGCACTTTTCAAAGGGTGTTACAAAGCTTTTTAAAAATGTTTATTTATCGTCATTATTATTTTCTAATTTGTTATAAGGGACATGCACTCACCAGTGAGAGAAAGAGAAGGAAAATGAGAAAGCAAACCACCAGGTCCAGGACTCACACTGCAGTTGACCATGTTGGGAGTCCAGCGCCTTAACCACTATGCCACCTGCTGGCCCCACAGCTTATTTCATTAAATGCTAACAACCACCCAACAGGTCGACACCATGATTATACCTATTTTACTGGAGGGGAAGCTGAGTCACAGGGCGATTCAGTCATACAGAAACGTAGGAGAGCTGAGCTTAAAGCCAGTAGTCTGCCTTCCCAGCTCTGGTCCTTACTAATCGTGTCTACGTGTAGGGGTTACTGAAGTCGTCAGGGGCACTTCTCAACCACGATGAGGGTCCGATCCATCCCATGGCCAGGAAACTAGGCCTGGAGGACAGCCCAGCTCAACGAAGGCTTCCTAATGACTGAAAGAAGGCTTTTGGAGGTAAAAATTACCCTGAGAAAGAGAGTATTGTATAATAATATGATTTTGAGAGGGTGCAGAGGAGTGGGGAAGATGACTTACAGCCACTAGCTTCCCCAATTTACAGCTTTAATTAATCTGAAATTATAACAGAGATTTTTATGATTAGCAGAGACATCTCACTGAGCAGAGAAGGAACTGTTAACGATGATTCCAAGATGAATCTGGGAGATGAAATACCCACACAATAAACAACATGGTGTCCTGAGGACGCAAATCACAATGCAAATCTCAGGCCATCAGAGCAGGTGTTTGTCAGCAGGACAAGGCCTTCCCAGGCCGTCCCTTGCACCAATGGCAGGGCTGTCATTGGTGAGCTGGGGTGCAGGGACTCTGAGCCAGCCCAGCTCCTCCTATCTGAGTCTCACCTTCAGGGGTCGTTGGTTCCCTCAAGGACCTGGGCCTGGACCAGCTCCCTGGGGTCTCGTCTTTCTCATGTCTGTTCCTGAGGCTGACAGCTCAGGAGACGTTCCTGATGCCCTGAAAACATCACTACATTGGCTTAGTTCTGTTGAAAGTGTACCCCAAGGCCAGCGAAACAGGAAAGAGGAGGCTGGAGGTTGGGGAAGGGGGGCAAAATGTGGTCATATAACCATCTATCCTCCATGAACCTAGTGAAACAAATGGCCTCTTACACACCCTTTTGGGCTACTGTTATGGACTGAATGTTTGCATCCCTAGTCCCCAGTTCACGTGGTGAAGCCCTAATTCCCCATGTGACTGTATTTGGGGATAAGGCCTCTAATGCAGTCATAACCCCACAGAGTTACTGACTTTGTAAGAGACACCGGAGAGCTCGCCCTCTCTATCTGCAAGAAGGCAGCTGTCTACAACCCTCATTGGAGAGCCCTCATTGGACAGCAACCCTGCTGGTACCTGGATCTCAGACTTCCAGTCTCCAGAACTAGGAGAAAACAAATTTCTGTTGTGTATGCCACCCAGCCTGTGGTATTTTGTGCACTAAGACAGGTACCATGCTGTTTCGTGGTAGCAAATGGTTGGCTGGGGCACATGTTGACACCAGGTGGAGGGTCTTTAGTAATATAGCGAGTCTGGCATAAGTCAGGCACCTTATTTCCGTTTATTCCAGAATGAGAAGGCCAACATTTCCATTTCACAGGTGAGAAAATCAAAGGTCAGAGAGTTTACATTTCCCACCCAAGTTGAAGAGCCAGTGAGTGCCTTGAAGGCAGGTAAGGCGGGTGCTGACAGGTTGATTCTAGAGTAGGACTCGTGTGGATGATGTTAGGACGATGTACTAGGTGGCGTGTAATGACAGCCCACAGCCGACCATCCCACCACCCACCTCATACTCTGCCATGAGTCTAGCTCCTCGGAATGAGAACGGAGAGAGCGCAGCCGTAGGTAAGGGGGGGTATGATCCTGGGACGCGCCTCCCACCTTCTCTCCCAAGGTCCAGCAGGACACAGCAGCCGGGGCCCTGATGTAGCAGGCCCACTCTGGCACGTGTGGGCACCATGCCGCTCCTGACGCAGATCCCTTACCTATGTCTCCAGAGCGCCTAAGAATGCCCTCTCAGGACACTGTGTATCCTAAAAATAAGACCAGGCTTGCATTAGGTAAAAAGTAAGTTGTCAGTTCCTCAAAAAGCAAAATATTAGCCACTAACATTCTTGAGGGCTTGCTCTGTGCCAAATATAGTGTATTTGCTATTCTTTGAGACACTCACAAGAGTTCTTTGAATTGGGAATTATTGTTAATTCCACTTAATGAAAAAAGAGAACTGAGGCTTAGGTTGAGAACCTTGCCCAAATTCAAACCTGAATTGACGTGGTTTGGGATGAGCTAGAGGACCTTAGGTGACCACAGTAGTTTGGGTCTGATGGCCTGGGATTTTTATTTATTTATTTATTTTTTTGCTTCCTCAGGACACGGACTAGTTTATTGCCTGGAAATTTCATCTCCCAGATTTATCTTGGGCTCCTCATTCAGGATTCCTTCTCTGCTCACTGAGCTATGTCAGAGAACACTTCTCAGCAGGGTTGAATGAAGACAGGTTTGGTATCTTCAGAAGGAATGCGTTTTCTGTCACTACAGACAGCCCAGCAGAGAGGGACGCTGCCCTGGTGGGGAAAGGAATGATGTGACAGATCTGTAGCTTCTGGAGTTGGGGTTAGACTAGCCAGGCAAGTCCCTTCCAACCCCAAGTCTCCTTGATTCCCTGTGATGAATGTGAGAAGACCAAAGTTCACCCTGTGCTGTTGGGGGCAGGCAGTGCTGGAAGTGTAGGTCACAGAGAGGAAGACAGGAGCTATTCAAGGCATGGAGTCTTCTCGAATCCATCGCTGCCTTTAATGTGACTGTGTCCTCACGCTGTGGTATGTCAGAAGGGAGTGCCATCTCTGCTTGAAGTTCTCAGGGCCAGAGAGGGTACTCATTTCTTCAAAAAGGAACAAGGACCCCAGTGTATTGTTATTTAAAATGTCTGGTTTATCCACCTTCAGGCAGCTAGACTGTTAAAAAAGCTTCCTTGTGTTAAGTGAGGGTCCGTTTCCACCAGCGTCTTGGCATGGCTGGACAGAAGCTAAGTGGCCTGACCTGGGGAGCGTGAGGTCAGCCCATGGAAAAAGGATGGAGGAGAAGAGAGGAGAGACAGCCAAAAGGACCTCTAAGACTGTATCCACCCGTCCTCTTTCTTCTCTCGGAGACAGGAAGCTGATTCCATTTGTTGCCACCGCTCTTCTGGCTTCCAAAAGGTGCATTTAATCCCCTGAAATTCGAGCTGACTCTCTGGGCAGGGAATGACTGTCCCTAAACAATGTGCTCTGTTACCGGGGTCCACTTGCCTGCCACCACCCCCTGCTGGGAGGAGGGCATTCATGTCAGGGACATGCAGCACTGACTCCCACTGAGTACAGACTTTATAGGTAACTTAAAACCCATTTCCCTGCCACCGGAAGCTTAGCCAGAGTCAACCAAGGCTGTTTCCTGGAGCAAGAGAGAATCTGGATTCTGTTTGCACCTGTATGTGTGTTTGAGTCTGGGCTGATTTATTTGAGATGATCATTTTTTTAAGGTGTTTTTTTTTTCTTCCCCCATAAGGCATGTGTGCTCACCAGAGAGAGAGAAAGTGAGAAATTACCCCTTCCCAGGGAAGATGGCCAGGCCACAGTCCCTTCTTCTCCATTTTCCTCTTAGGATTTTGGGCATGCATACATACGCACCCAGTGTGGTTTTCGGGCTGTCAGGTCCAGGACCCGAGCCACAGTTGGCCGTGTGGCAGTCCAGTACCTTAACTGCCATGCCACCTACTGCCCCATCCCGTTAGAGTTGATCATAAAAGCATGCAACTTCAGAGCTGGAATACTGTCCACACAGTGCTGTTGAAGGTAGTGGTCTACACCTGTTTTTTTGCATGGGAGTTAACAAAGGTCTAAAGCCAAGGCTATTATTAACCTGTGGTTCATGAGCTGCCCAATATCATATATGATTTGGCTGCCCAGATCAGTAGCTGTGGGAAAGGCCCCAGGTGGTTTTGTTCATTGGACAAGTTTGGGAGGCAGGGGATGAATTAAGGGACTGGCCCGAGACATCAGTGGCAGAAGTGGGGCTAGATGCTAGGCCTCCTGCCTCCCCCTTCACACTACACAGCTGTATGCAGACAAGGGTGTTCACCTGGACATGGGAATATTTGCGCAGATGTGTCTGCCTCTGTGGAGGGCTTCCACTCTCCTGGTGGGCAGTGTACTGGGGAAAGTTAGTCTGGCCCAGAACGCATGTGATAAAGGGATTCACTGTACAGAGGGCCTTCCCATTTACACCTCTTCCTTCTCAGCCTTTAATCCTGCTGGATTATCTAAACTAAACACTGAATTCTGATTGCTTTCCTCCCTGGGAATAGGCCAGCCCTGAGTCATGGGAAAGGCAGAAGTGATCTAAACTGTGATCTTATCTGCCCGTAGGCTTCTGTTTCCTCTTCTGTACAACAGAAGAGGTTGATGTGAAATGATCGAACCAACCAACAAACAATACAAAAACCTATGGAGAAAATAAACAAACACAGAAACGAACTAGGGCAGAGATCACTCGAGCAGCGTAGTTCACGTTCATTAGAAGGAAGTCGAGGTGGTGGAGAGGAGAGGGATACCAGGACGGGAGATTTTGGTGTCAGGCAGAAAGCTGGATTGGTGTGAGGAGCTGGGCTGCTCAGTGGTTATTCGGGACCCTTCATTCTGGGTGGTCTCCCAACATAAAGCTCGCTTGGCCAGGAAGCTCTCACCTTTTCAGCTGTCTCAGAGAGAACTCAGTTTCGACAGAGGAATGAGCTTACATTCGGAAGTTGCTCAGCCTGCCCAAGTTCACTGTCAGAGGCTGAGGTGCATCCCACTTAGACGTACCACACCTCTGCACAGGGCAGTGTCCTAGGCACTTCACCCTGCAAGACACATTTGATCCCCACTTTATAAATGAGAACACTAAGGCTTTGAGAGGTCAATTACCAGCCTAAGGTTACATGCCCTACCCTGTTTCCCACCTCCCCCACCATTGAACACACCAGAATTTCCCGTTTCAAACTTCAGTACTGAAGAGACAAAACCTTCCGAGACTCTGGGAGGTAGGGGGGAGTAAGACGGAGAAGATATTCCCCTGCTTGAGATTGTTTAGATATAGTTTGGCTTAAAGGCAAGAGGACAGACAAGTTACGAGACTGAGGAGCTGGAGGGTGGCACAGCAGTGGCACACCACTCCATGGAGACTGGCCCACATGGGCAGGTTCTAGAGGGTCCAGAGACTTCCCCACGTACCCTAGGCATATGCTCCTCACCCTGCTGGTCAGGGTTGGGGGTGGATTGTGGCATCAGGACTCATTTGGGGGTGCTGGCTCTCTCTCTCTCTCTCTCTCTGACTCTCTCCTTCTCATGGAAGACATAAATAAACTATTTTTAAAAAACTTACATGGTGGGCTGGCAGGTGACGTGGTGGTTAAGGGCACTGGACTCCCACACAGCTAACTGCAATTCGAGTCCCAGACCTGGCAGCTTGCTTTCTCATTTTGTCTCTCTCTCTCTCTCGCTCTGTCCTTCTCTGGTCAAATTAAAGTACATGCATAAGTAAATAAATAAAGTTAAGTAAAATAATTATTTTTTTCAAAAGATACATGGCAGGCTGGTCTTGAGCCTTCTGTCTCTTTCTGAGCTTGTTTCCACTCACAACTGGAGATCATTCCAGACCACTCCCACAACCCTTTGAGGCTGTGAACCTCGATGGAGCCTCCCTGTTCATCACAGAGCGTCCCTGCTGTACAGAACACGTTCACCGTGGCAGACAGTGGGGGCAAGAAGAAGAGAGACTTTC
>NW_006199316.1:210592-214773 GCF_000334495.1 Tupaia belangeri chinensis
GCAGGAAACGAAATTTTGCCCCTCTGTGTTGCAGAGGAAAAGCAAGTATCTTGTTTGTAACAAAACGCAATCGAAACATTAGCCTAAAAAAAGAACAATATTCATACTTAGCGCTAACTGACTTTTGATGAGCATGGTCCAAGACAAATTTAGACTCCGGGGCTAAGGTTCCCTGCCGCCTGGCACTCCCCTGTCTTCTGGACCCGTGCATGTTCTCTGACAATGCAAACTCATTTTAATAACAGCCTAAGCAAAATAAAATTAGAAAGGTGACTCTGCTGGGGGAAAAAAATCATATATTGCAAGTCAAAGGCAAATGCAGGCTATTTTTAGATTCTGCGATGTAGGGGGTTATCTTCACTCCCCGCCCCTTCCAGCCCCCAGACTTCCCTCCCGCGGCGTGGGTTCGGAGAGTCGACACACCGCACACACATCCGGGCGCGCACGTACCTCGACAGTTCTCTTAGCTCACTGCCTGCACCTCCCACCTCAGGCGCACGAGGGAAATGGAAACGCTTTCCCAGTGTTGCTCTGAATGAAGAGTTCTCTGGGAGGCACTACCAGCCCTGCTGGGCCCCAGTGGAGAGGACCATCCCTGCTATGAGGTACCAAAATAAATGGCTTTTGAGGCACCTCGGGGAAATGTGCTGTGACTCACATACAATTAAAACAGTCATTAATACTTGCATTGTTCCTGGGGTGTGGGCGTGCATGACACCTACCTTTCCCTTTGGCTGGAGCGAAACAAGAGAACATATGTTCTCATCACCGGGGCTCCTGCCCGCGCTGCCAGGAGGAATGCAAAGTGCGAGGCCATGTTCGGCCCCCCTCCCCACGGCCCCTGGTGCTCCCCACCCATCTGCCCCGTGGCCCATTGACGGTTGGGCTCCAGAGCTGGTTTCTGAGTTTAAGCCACAAAAGGTTCTGGATTTCAATTTTGCCATCTGGCTCCCCAAAATTAATAAATATAGTTTTAAGTGTGTGTGTGGCAGAGAAGGGGGTGAATGGGAGGTGGGGCGGGGGGGAGGGGGGGAGAGTCCCTGGCAGGTACTCTGACCCACCTTGCTGCGCTGCAGAACGAAAAGATGTGAGGCCGCTTGGAGCTTTTCAGGGAATAAGTCTGAAGAATGATAATTAAGTTTTCTCTTTTTTTTTTTTTTTTTCGTAAATTTCATTATCATCATCTTGCCTGGTTTGTCCCAGGTTATTCTGACCTTCCTCCTTCCTCTTTCCTGTTTTCCATTTTTTTCTCCTCCTTCCTTTTTTCTTTTCTTCCTATTTTCTTTCTTCCTCTTCCTTTCACTTCTCCGTTTTTCACAGGAGTTTGGAGCATGAACTGTGGTACTTAACCTTTTCTTCTTTTTTTTTTTTTTGGAGAGGTTTTTGCTATAGAGTGCGTGCAGTCGCCAGAAAGAGAGAGAGACAGAGAGACGGTGATGGCCACGCCGCAATCCCTTCTCCTCCATTCTCCTCTCAGGATCTTGGGCACGCCCGCCCATGCACCTGGTGTGGGTTTACGCTACTGGGTGTAAATAACCTCACGAGAGTAATATATACTAATCTGATTTTTGTATAAATATCCATCATGCTTCCAAGAGAGTTTTTTTTTTTTTTTTTTTTCAGAGAGATTTTTACTATTGGGCATCTGTGCTAGCCAGAGAGACAGAAAGCAAGAAATCATCTCCGGGGGCCGAGAGGGGGTGGCCATGTGACAATCCCTTCTCCTCATTCTCCTCTCGGGATTTTGGGCACACACGCCTATGACCCGCTGTGAGTTTTAAGCCGCCAGGTCTGGGACTCGAACTGCAGTCAACTCCAGGGAGTACAGTGACGTAACCATTACACCATTACACCATCTGCTGGTCCCGAAACTGCAGTCTCCTCATCTGTAAAATTGAGATGATGGCACTGTGAGGGTGAACTAGAAAGGACAAGCCCAGGGGTTAGCACAGGGTCTGGCCCCAGGTGCGTGCTCCGTGCTGGCAATGGAGGTCCCTGTTATGAACGTCGTCGTTGTCGTTATTTCTCTTTCTGCCCAACCTTTTTGGGCTGTCTGCAGGCATCAGGTGCTGGGCCAGGCTGCGGAGACAGCTATTCCAGTAAAACCCCTGCCCTCAGGGTACCCAGAGTTCTGCTCCGCTGCCTTTAACGAGCTAAGGTTCTGGGAAACCTTGATTTCAGGTATTGGAAAAGGTCAGGAGTGGGCGGGGATTTCTCTCTGGGGCTTTGGTGATAGGATGGACTAATGGCTTAAGATCCTGTTGTCACTTGGGAACCAAGGTTTCCTGGGACCAGAAAACTAGCAACCGCAGAGGCACAGTTGGTTTCCGTGTCAATATTTGGCACAGGGTGAGTAAACAAAGCCTCCCGGGTCAGGACCTAGCTGTCTGGGAAGGGACGATGGTGTCAGGCCACAGCGTAGACCAGGTGGTTCTCTGACTAGCAGGCGAAAGACTGGAACGGAAGGAAGAACAAGAAGTGTCTTCCCCTCTCCCCCTTGGAGCGTTCTGTGGGTGGTGAAGGCAGCAGGGCCCCCGGATAATTGAGAGTTGGAGGCCTGAGCTCCCAGGCTGTTCCTGTAAACTCACTGGTTGTCACCGGAGCAGCAGAGGGGGCAGCCCTGAAGTCCCTTGCAGACTCCGGCCTCCCTTCCCCGCTGTCCCATGTGCTGCGTGAACTGGGTGCCGCACCCGGCCCTCAGCGCCCTTTCCTGTCCTCAGTAGTGGAGCCACAACGGCAGTCCCGTTTTCAGAGAAACTGCAAGTTTGCTCTGCTAATTTAAGAAACCTCCAAATTCAAACTTACCAAGTAGATAAATTAGGAGGTGGTTATTTGCATCCCCAAAAGTCTTTTGTTTGACAATAGTGTTGAGCCACAAGGCTCCTTTAACTATCAGCTTCTTCTAGATCATTCCGGGGTTGATTTATACCTGACCGAGACTGGACGAAAGACATGTAAAGTTAAAGAAGTGAAACTACCGTTGATGTCTCCATGGTTTGGAAATGAAGATAAACTACCTCGGATATAATGAAACTCAATGGGAAATACGCTTTGAGTCAAAAAAATTTTAATCATTACACACTTTTTTTTAAAAAAATCGTATCAAATACTCTTTTATTCATTCATGCTAGGAGAGTTTATTGAACACCTACTATGAGCCAGGAAATGTGATATGAGACATAGTCCTTGTTTTCAGGGCGTTTTCAAGGAACGATAAGTCAACATCAATGGCATGGAATGGGAATTGTTGTGAAGGGGATACACAGCAAACATCCTGGACTTGCAGGGCAGGGTCTAAATGAAACCGAAGGAGGAACAGTCAGGGAAGGCTTCCTGGAGGAGGAAACACTTGCACTAAATTCTTTTTTTTTTTTTTTTTTTCCGCTATAGGGCGCGTGCGCTCGCCAGACAGACAGAGAGAGACATAGAGACAGAAAGCGAGAAATCACCCCCCAGGGGGGATGGTCACGCCGCAATCCCTTCTCCTCCATTCTCCTCTCGGGATCTTGGGCTCGCACGCACACGCGCCCGGCGTGAGTTTTAAGCCACTGGGTCCGGGACACGAACCGCGGTCAGCGACATAGCCATTACGCTAACTGCTGGTTCCCATGCACTAAATTCTTATAAATATTTATTTTTAAAATAAAACCTTGTAACTTAAATATTATTATCAGAATTAATTTACAGATGAGAAAACTGAGTCTTAGAAAAGTGGAGTAACATACAGGATCACTCAGCTAGTAAAGGAGAAACTGCGTTAAAACCATAGGCCATGCTCTTAGCCACTCACTATGGCTATCTCCTTTGACCAAGGAGATGGAGCAAACAATGCACTTAATGATCAGAAGGTTTTACATTGTCTAGAAGGAATTAAACCAATGAACTTCAAGGCCTTTCCCCAGTCTTTTTCCTCTTGCATAATTCATTCTTAGAGAGAAAATACTAGTGAAAAATATGTCCTACTGTGATGACCAGGGGTGCTGCAAGCAAGCCTAAATCAGCATTGCTGTGATGGGCATTACACAGTTGGGCTACTCTAGACTAGAATACCATGGGCTGGGTGACTTAACACGGATTTATTTCTCACAGTCTGGGCAGTTCAAGATACAGGTGTTGGGAATCAGCAGTTAGCGTAATGGCTATGTCACTGAACTCCCACGTAGTCGACCGTGGTTCGAGTC
>NW_006199316.1:214865-216271 GCF_000334495.1 Tupaia belangeri chinensis
GAGAGATTTTCGCTATAGGGCGCGTGCGCTCGCCAGACAGACAGAGAGAGACATAGAGACAGAAAGCGAGAAATCACCCCCCAGGGGGGATGGTCACGCCGCAATCCCTTCTCCTCCATTCTCCTCTCGGGATCTTGGGCTCGCACGCACACGCGCCCGGCGTGAGTTTTAAGCCACTGGGTCCGGGACACGAACCGCGGTCAGCGACATAGCCATTACGCTAACTGCTGGTTCCCATGCACTAAATTCTTAAGGAAGAGTGGAGCAGGGGTGAGTGTGAGAACGATGGCACACAGTAACACGTAACTCTATGAGGCTGACCCACATGGGTGATTCAGGTCCATAGACCTCTCTGAGTACATCAGGTGTGATCCCTCGCTGGCTGAGATTGGGGGCCCAGCAGGTGGTGTGGTGGTTGGGGGACTGGACTCCCACATGGCTGACTATGGTTCGAGTCCTGGACCTGGCAGCTCGCTTTCTCAATTTCCCTCTCTTTCTTGCTCTGACGTCTCTCTCTGGTGAGCATATCCCATTTAGCAAATTGATTCATAATAAAATAATAGATATAATTAAATACATCATTGTTTTTAACAGCCTTGCTGGAGGTGCTGTCTAGCTGTTTCTTTGTCTCTGTCTCTCTCACTCAGAAGAAACAAAGAAGTCAACTTAAAAGGAAAAAAAAAAAAAAAAGCAGGTATTTGCTGAACAGGAGGGGGAAAGGCCGCCCCGTGGGAGAGGACATGCCCCGGAAGGCCTCATGATACGGGGATCCAGGGACTGCCACTAGAGAGCAGGAGAGTGCAGAGCGGTAAGGTTAGGAAGGAGGGCAGAGCCCAGTCATGAAGGGCTTCTGGGCCTCACGAGAGACTGAAGCTTCCTCAGAGGTGGGAGATGGTAATGGCCACAGGAAGGTCAATGGCTGGGAGCCAGCGGGTCAGGAAGGGGCAGGCCCTGAGCACGTGCTAGAAGGGCTGAGAAGGCAGGCCGGTGCCAGAGGAGTGGTGGCGCTCCGGGACTGCGTGGTGGGGTAACCCTAGTGCACATCGTCTGTCCCCGCTGGCTCCCTCTGTGTGCTCTTGACAGTCGGGAATGGCCTGGGAGTTACAAGGCTAGAGCTGGGAGTGGCATCCCGGACACCCAGGTCCCCAGGCCTGAGAGCAGAAGGATGAACACCCCCAGCCAGGCGTGGAGGTGGCATGACCAGGCGTCTTAGCTGGTGGGTGAGGACGGCAGAAGGCCTGTGCCCAGCGGCGGGGGTGGGTCCCTGGTGGGCATTTCTGTTTGAGCATGGAAGTGGGGAGGAGGACAGAGAAGCAGGTGTCCCCACCCCCTGCTAGCTTTGCTAAGGGGCTTTTTCCCGTCATCCCCGCGGCTCTCCCTCCTCTGAAGGAGCTGCTTTGCTGCCC
>NW_006199316.1:216562-248421 GCF_000334495.1 Tupaia belangeri chinensis
AATGTGGTTAACAACCTTGAACTGAAAAACAGAGCGTGAGGAGCCCAGAAGGTGGCATAGTGGTTAAGGTGCTGAACTCCCACATGGCTGACTATGGTTCGAGTCCTGGACCTGGCAGCTCGCTTTCTCAATTTCCCTCTCTTTCTTGCTCTGACGTCTCTCTCTGGTGAGCATATCCCCTTTAGCAAATGGATTCATAATAAAATAATAGATATAATTAAATACATCATTGTTTTTAACAGCCTTGCTGGAGGTGCTGTCTAGCTGTTTCTTTGTCTCTGTCTCTCTCACTCAGAAGAAACAAATAAGCCAACTTAAAAGGAAAAAAAAAAAAAAAAGCAGGTATTTGCTGAACAGGAGGGGGAAAGGCTGCCCCGTGGGAGAGGACATGCCCCGGAAGGCCTCATGATACGGGGATCCAGGGACTGCCACTAGAGAGCAGGAGAGTGCAGAGCGGTAAGGTTAGGAAGGAGGGCAGAGCCCAGTCATGAAGGGCTTCTGGGCCTCACGAGAGACTGAAGCTTCCTCAGAGCCATGGGGACCGGGATGTGTGTTACGCAGGAGGACAGCATGGTCCTGTGTACCTTGTGGGAGATGGTAATGGCCACAGGAAGGTCAATGGCTGGGAGCCAGCGGGTCAGGAAGGGGCAGGCCCTGAGCACGTGCTAGAAGGGCTGAGAAGGCAGGCCGGTGCCAGAGGAGTGGTGGCGCCCCGGGACTGCGTGGTGGGGTAACCCTAGTGCACATCGTCTGTCCCCGCTGGCTCCCTCTGTGTGCTCTTGACAGTCGGGAATGGCCTGGGAGTTACAAGGCTAGAGCTGGGAGTGGCATCCCGGACACCCAGGTCCCCAGGCCTGAGAGCAGAAGGATGAACACCCCCAGCCAGGCGTGGAGGTGGCATGACCAGGCGTCTTAGCTGGTGGGTGAGGACGGCAGAAGGCCTGTGCCCAGCGGCGGGGGTGGGTCCCTGGTGGGCATTTCTGTTTGAGCATGGAAGTGGGGAGGAGGACAGAGAAGCAGGTGTCCCCACCCCCTGCTAGCTTTGCTAAGGGGCTTTTTCCCGTCATCCCCGCGGCTCTCCCTCCTCTGAAGGAGCTGCTTTGCGGCCCACCTGCCTCCAGATGCGCCTCCTCCCAAGTTCAGTGACAAACCTCGGACTATTTTTCAAAAGTGTTAATTGAGATTTTTAATTGACCATAAGCGGGTTATCGAAGCCTGCTGTCGGTGGTGGGTGTTTACTCTCTGGGGGACAATTGGCCCAGAGCTGCCATCGCTCAGCAAACGTGTCTCCCTACCCCCCACTCCCCACTGACTCTGTTCTTCAGTGTTGCCTCCTTTGAAAATAAGAGAAAATAAACCACACGTCGTTCCTTGGTAGGAGATGGGACCTGATGCGGTTTACGGGCTGGCCGTGGACCACGAACTGCTGTCTCCGGTGGATGCCGTGGTGGGCAGTATTGTTAAAATATGGCAGAAAGGTGCTGCTCTGCTCGGGCTGGGTAGAGGGAACGCCCCGGCCCACATTAGGGCTTCTTTTCCGGGCACCACCTCCGTCCTGGTTGCTGTTCCAACCAGGGAGTCTGCATCTTGGCTTCTTCACACTCACCGGTCACCTTAGGTATGTCCCAGGAAGCGGTTTGCTGTGACCACGGCTTTAGATACTGACACCGCGAAGCTGGCCCCACACGTCCTATTTCTGACCTGCCGTGGGCCTCGTGCTGGGTGCCGCTGCTTCTCTGGGCTTAGGGTGTAACTGGCCGGTGATCATACCTGGTGATTCCAAGGGCCCTGGGAGCAAGGGCTGCCACCGCTCTGCAGGAGGCTCTAGACCAAGGAGTTTTATTGTCTTGGAGGAGGACTAGGAAGTGGTGTGGTCTAACCTGCTGCAAGACTCCCTCAACCTCCCTGGATTTCAATTCAGCATCTTTGAGACAGTCCCTGCCCACCCTACTTCATGAGGGTTCTGGATAGACTTGAAAAGATTTGGGGAAATTTTAGAGCACTATTATCATAAATAAACATTCATTCTTCAAATAGCTATTGAGCAGATGCCAGCACTATTCCAGGCCTCCTCCCCGCTCATGGGTTCCCAGAAGAGGAAGGACACCACACGAGCATGAGGTCTCTACGTACCCTCCTGCCCACCAAAAGCAGAACCCGCTGGTCAACGCATGTCCTTAGGGCCACACGTTTTGTCTCCAATCCTCTGTTGTCTGCCACCGGAGACCACCCTGTTCTGGTGATCACTCAGCTCTAAAAGTGGTGATGGGCTTAAGCCAGGAGGGCAAGTCGGCCTGGGGGCCGGGACGGTGTGTGTGTGATAGGTGGGCTGGGGTATCTCTGTGTCAGTCTGAGTCCTGAGAAGGAGCTCTCCGGTGCAGTGCGATCGGACAGGCAGCCTACGTATTGGGAGAAAGTTCTGTGGAAGCGAAAGTGGAAAGGGAGCAGAAGTAGAGGGAGCCCTTGGGCCAGCGTGGGTGCGAGAGGGAAGGAGGGACGCCTGGCGCCAAGACGGCCTCCGAGAGGAGTCCTGGGTTGGGCAGAGGCCCAGGAGCTCTGCCTGCTCACTCATTGGTGGGGGCGGCCTGGCGTGCAAGGTCTGGGCTTGGAGCTCTGGTGGAGGTGGAAGGCGCTGCAAACAGTGGGGCTCTGCCCATCACCTTCCTCGCAGCTCTTCTGTCGGGCAGGGGGATGCGGCACCACATCCACGGCCGCCACAGCCCTTTTCCCCATCACGCCTTCCTGGGTCTTAGTGTCTCTCCTTTCGTTCTAACTCCCACCCCTATGTCCTGGGCTGGCCTCCCCGAGCCCAGAGCTCCTGTTCACGTTCTCAGTCCTGAGCCCCTCACTGCTCTAGCTCCTCTGTCCATGAGACTCAGCTGGGTGCCCCAGCTCCACGCCCTGTGCCATCACTCCCCTCCTGGGCATCTCCCAAGGCTAGAGCCCTGGCCACAGGCTCTGCTCAGGGGCCAGCCTATGGTGTGGTTGGGGCAGCAGGACCAACTGCACGGTTCGAGTCCCGGACATGGTGGCTTGAAAAATATGCCAAATACATGTATGTGCATGCCCCAAATCCCAAGAGGAGAATGGAGGAGAAAGGATTGCAGCGTGACCATCCCCCCGGGGATGCTTTCTCTCTCTCTTTCTCTCTGTCTCTTCCCAGCAAGTGCACGTGCCCTGGAGCAAGTTTAAATTTTTAAAAAAATGTAAAAACTCATTAGAAAATGGGTGAAATACACATTTCTTCAAAAAGAAGAGATAGAAAAAAATGGCCAAACAGCACATGAAAAGAAGCTTAATAGCAGTAGTCGTTTAAGAAATGCAGACCAAAACTATACTGAAACCATTAGGTATACTATTATTAAAAAAAAAAAAAATTAGGGACCAGCAGTTAGTGTAATGGCTATGTTGCTGGACTCCCACATAGCCGACTGCAGTTTGAGTCCCAGACCCGGTGACTTAAACTCACACTGGACGCGTGTGCTTACGTGCCCAAGATCCCGAGAGGAGAATGGAGGAGAAGGGATTGCGGTGTGGCCATCCCCCCAGGGAGTGATTTCTCG
This sequence comes from Tupaia belangeri chinensis, assembly GCF_000334495.1. Taxonomy (NCBI): domain Eukaryota; kingdom Metazoa; phylum Chordata; class Mammalia; order Scandentia; family Tupaiidae; genus Tupaia; species Tupaia belangeri. The sequence goes on from NW_006199316.1 coordinate 220,126, forward strand.
CTTTCTGTCTCTCTCTGTCTTTCTAGCTAGCGTACACGCCCTGTAGCAAAAACCTCTCCAAAAAAAAAAAGGAAATTCTGACCCGCGCTATGACACGGTGAGCCTTGAAGACAGCATGCTCAGTGAAATCAGCCGGTCACTAATACACGAGTTCTGTCTGACTCCACTTCTGTTCAGGACCTGCTGTCATCGAATGGGCATTCCGTGAAAGGCAGAATGAAGATGGCCAGAGCCTGGGACAGGCGGAAGGGGAAATGGCCATTCAGTGGGTACAGCCTTGATGTTTTTCAGGAAGATCTGGAGACACATGGGGGTGATGCTTGCCCAGTAGGGGAATGAACTTAACCCTACTGAGCTTTTCTCTTTAAAATGATTAAGACAGTAAATTTCATGTGCATTCCACCCTAGCAAAACTAGAAATGACCATGACAAGGGAAAAAATAACAGAAGAGAGAGACAAATATTGAATCATCAGAAAAGTCATGATGTATTTTTTTCTTTTTTTTTTTTTTAGGTGGGGGTTTTTGGCCTGTTTTTCTTTTTTTTTTTTTAGAGAGAGGTTTTTTGCACTCACTGGAGAGACAGAGAGATAGAAAGCGAGAAATCACCCCCTGGGGTGATGCCACAGTCCCTTCTCCTCCATTCTTCTCTCCGGATTTTGGGCACGCATGCACACACAACAGGCATGGTTTTAAGCCTCTGGGTCCGGGTCTTAAACTGCAGTCAACTATGTGGGAGGCCAGCAACATAACCATTATGCCATCTGCTGGTCCCTTTATGTTTTTCTATGCAAAAATGCATCGTGACTTTTCTGACACCCAATAGATTACCCCCAAGTTTGTGGGAGCATCTTTTCTCTGTATCTCCCAATCAGCATATGCAACAGGGCAGGACCAACGCCCTGAACCCAAAGGTTAGAAGCCAAGAAGGTGGGGGCTAGCAGGTGGCATGGTGATGAAGGCACTAGACTCCCACATGGTTGACCACGGGTTCAAGTGCCAGACCTGGCAGCTTGGTTTCTTACTTTCTCGCTCGCTCTCTGTTTCTCTCTGGTGAGTACATGTGCCCTACAGCACATTTTAAAAAATAATAAAAACAATTAAAATTAAATAATTCTTTGGAAAGAAAAAGCGACCAGGAGGATTAGTGAAAGGATCCTTGCAGAAAGGAGCTACATGAGGGCAGGTGGTCAGGAGTGGGAGGCTGAGGCAAGAACAGGAGTCTGTCAAATGTGGGTTTGCTCTCCAAGCTGTGTGACTTTGGACCAGTGATTAACCTCTCTGAGACATTGTTTCCGTATTGATAAAATAGCAACACCAGAGCTGTGGTGAAAGTCCAAGCAGCCTGTGATGTGCGTAAGGAGGTTCCTAGCAAATAGGTCTTTGGTAAATGTTAGCTCCCATGTGAGTTGCTGACGATTCTGTGGAGGAGGTGGGATTTTCAGCCTGTTTAAATGCCAGGGGCTACCTCCGTTGACGAGGGAGTTTGTACTATTAATGGGTGAGCTCGCGAACTGTCCTTTTTCCGAGGTGCTGGACAGGAACTGAACACGTGGGGAGTGAGCTGAATGGCGAACACGAAGCTCATGATGTAACTACCGGAGATGAGAATTTCTAGCTGCCCTGTAAGTCTGGATAACTTTGCAAGGAGAGCAATTAAATAGGTGCCTGGGAACCTTTATTCCTAGCCTGACATCGGGCTGGAGGGACCTCTGACAGAGGGGACAGGGCCCCCCAGCCGCTGCTCCCAGGCCGGGGTGGGAGGTGAGCGTCCCAGGCCCCCCATCTACTTCGGAGGGCTGTAGGGAAGATGGATGCAGCTCTCCGAGAACAGGGTTGAATGTTGACTGAAGACCAAAACCCAAACTCAACATAAACTTAGGTCGTGTTTTTACCTCATCAATAATCTTCGAAGGGCACATGATGTATTGATGATTTCCAGCCTGAGCCGTGCCCCCCAGGGCTCTTCGAAGATTCTTCCCTTCAATGTCTACTCCAGCCTCAGTGCCATCCCGAGCTTCTCTCTCTCAGAACGCCAAGCTGCCTTGCACCCCTTCCCGCAGTCGCCCTCCCCTGAAAAGGCACCACCTCTGGAAAGAACAAGCCCACCAGGAGAAGCCCAGCTCGACTTTCCTGTCTGTCATCTCCAAAGTAGCCATCTGTCTGTCCACCAAAGAACAGCCATGCCCAAGCCCCGGGGGTCCTAGGACTTGGCTCCGCCATTGGCGATTACTGTCTAATCTCATCCTCACGTCTTCCCTTCTGCTTCCACCATGCTTAAATCCTCTCCTAATAATTTTGGCTTAATTTAGCTAATTCTCTAATGACTTCTCGGACTAAATCTCCAAATTTCTGTTTTTGCTAACAGGGCCTAAGTGCCTAGTACATGTTCAAAGTGCATTACTTATACTATCACCACAACACGAGGCAGGGCTTGATACCAACCCCACTTGACAGTTGAAGAAGTGGAGCTTCACGGACTCTCACTCATTCTGCATCTCCTGGCTGTGAGTGGTGGAGCCAGGATTTAAACCCAGGCTCCTTACAGCTACCCAGCCCTCCGGCCACGCAAGGCATCTCTTAGTCATCCGCAAGGACTCCTCCAGTGCCACTGCTTGTGGCCTTCATCCTCGGGCTCTCTCTGTATCCCCTGGGTTCTGTGATATTTGAGGTTTGCTCCTGGGGTCGCGATCGCACTATTGGCCGTCCCTATACGCTTCCTTGGGTGGTCCTCTCAGTGCGTCTTTGTCTACACGTGGCTTCTCCCTGGCTGTGTTCTCAGCCTTTGGCATCCAGGTGCCCCTGGGGTGGGTGTGCCACTCTTGATTCTGACCACCCCTGCACACTGAGGACCCCCGTACGCAGTCCAACGTCTCCGTCTTGAATGAACTCATAACCTCCCCCGTTTCTGATCTGCTCTTGCTCCTTTCTCCTTAAATCGGTTAGTAAAAAAATCTGCTCCATCGTTCAAGGGGGGAGGGTGGAGAACACGTCAGTGATGTCTTTCTCTCCTCCCTAAACTGGTGGGTAACCACATCCTCCGAGTTCGCCTTCTCAATAGCCGTGGACTCACTTTCTCTATTGCTTCTGCTGTCACTCTTGTTCGGGAGTTGTAGTATTTCGCTTGTGCTCTTACTTAGTTTGCTCGTTTTTGGCCAGAGGGTGTGTGTACTTGCCAGAAAGAGGCAGAGAGACAGAGACAGAGAGAGGGAGAGAGAGAAAGCACCCCCAATGGGGGATGGTCATGCTATAATTCCTTTGCCATTTCTTCATCCTGTGAAGATTTGGGGCCAGTCAGTCATGTAAGACCCAACTCCCACAACTGTGAGGCAACAGGGCCAACTTTTCAACTTTTCTTTTTCTTTTTTTTTTTTTTTTAATTTTTGCTATGGGGTGCATGTGATGTGCTCACCAATAAGAGTGAAAGAGAGGGGAAATGAGAGAAAGAGAAACTGAGAAATCACCTCATCCTGGAGCGATGGCCACACTCCCTTCCATAATCCCTTCTTCTCTATTATCCTCCTGGGATTTGGGGCACAAACACATACATGCTTGGCATGATTTTCAAGCCATCAGTTCTGGGACTTGAACCACAATTGACCATGTAGGAGTCCAGTGCCTTAACCACCGTGCCGCTTGCTGGCCCTAACCTTTGAACTCTTATTGCCTTACTTCTGATGTCTTCCCTCTAATCCAGCCACTGCACAGTTGCCAGACGTCATTGTAAAGCCTGGTCTATCGCTGGGCTCTCAATCAGCCCCTGTCTTCCAGTCATCCTGAGACTAGACCTGAAGTCTTTGTAGATATCAAGGCCGTTGGTCCCCGGCACCAGCGTACTTCTGCCTCATCTTCGATGACACACTCCACCTGCCCCGGGCTCCACTGGGGTTAGCTGTTGCAGGTCCCTGGGGGGAAGTCATCCGCTCCTGTCTGCATCACAGAGCGGACAGTCCGTGATGTATCTGCTCCATGAGGCTGCCCTCCAGCCCCCGACCAGAATGGCTGGCTCTCGCCTCTAGGTTCTCACCAGACTTGGTTCCAAACACCAATGCAGCTCTTAGTGTTCCACATTGTGGTTAGCGTTGGCGCGTTTTCCTCCTTGGCTTTCTCAGCTGAGGATCTCCAGATCTGAAAGTATGGATAGATGCCGTGGGAAGAGAGAGCACAGCTTAGGCGCTATGTAAGCTTTCCCGCTATTTTGAAACACAGACAGAACAGAAAGACCATAGAAGACTCTAGAAGGAGACTCTAGAAAGACCATACCTTATTGGTTTGCTGGGATGCATTTTTGCATTAGAAAACATAGAAAAATGCATCATGATTTTCCTGATGACCTTATAGGTTTTTGTTTGTTTGTTTGTTTGTTTTTTAACAGAGAGCTTTCTGTTCCAGCACGCGTGATTGCCTGGGGGAGAAGGCTACTCCATAATCCTGTCTCCATTTTCCTCCTGGGATTTGGGCACACACACACACACACACACACACACACGCCCGGTGTGAATTTTAAGGCTCTGAGTCTGGAACTCAAACCATGATCAGCCATGTGGGAGTCCAGAGCCTTACCCACTATGCCACCTGCTGGCCCTAACCTAATAGCTTTCAAAGAAGTCTAAGAAGATAGAGCCTAAAAATGACAAAAGGAGGGAAACCCTTGTCCTCTGCGCTAAGCCACATCACATTTAGACTAGCCGTATTCAGTTGAAATGAGTCATGTCAGAATGCACATGTCCTGTTTGCCTAAGGACACAGGACTCAAAGAGAAGAGAATGCGATAGCCACGGGACACTGATTAGAATAAGGCTCTGGACAAAGTCTCTCACTGCATCCTTGTGGACAAGGCCAAGAGACATGGTTGGAGGACAGTCATAGCTGCGTTGAAGTGTTGAGCTGGAAGGACTTCGGGAGCTGTCCAGTCTAACCCTTTCATATTTCAGGGGAAGAAACTGAGACCCCAAAGACTCATTTTTCTAAAGAAATTCAGTTTATTAGTAGCATAGCAGGGCCCAGAATCTACTTCTCTCAGCTGCAAAGCCCACGCAGACATGGAGCTCATGGGTCTGCAATCGCTGAACAACAGTGCCCAGAGGACGTTGTCTAACAGGCGGATGGCTACCTGGAGGGAGATGTCAGGTGTGCTGTGGGGCTTGTTCCTTGACCCGGCCCATTCAGTCATTTTTCAAGCTTTGCAGTAAAACCCAGAAGGCACGTGTTTTAAATAAGAGAATGACACCAGATACAGAAGGGTAGCCGACCTGTGGGACTCCAGGGCCAGGAGCTGAAATAACTTTCAGGCTAGAGTGATGGGCTGCAGGGAAGGAGGTGACGCTTTATGGGGATGAATGGGAAGTCTTCCACTGAAGTTTCCCCAAAATCAATTCCATAAGTATGGGCTGGGGAGAACTTGACTCGATATAGCTTTAGATTGCACAGGTTTGAGTTGATAACAAGGGGATCTTAGGGCGTGTGGACTCGAAAGAGCCCCAACAAGGTGCCGAAGCTCATTCTTGGGCTGATTTAGTAGAAATTAGATACCAAAATCGAGGAGGTAAGGCTTCCTGGATGCTGTACTGGTCGGAGCTCCCTGAAGCCCAGGCTGCAGGGCTGTCAGAGGGACGTTGACCAGCTAAAGGTGTGGAGGCAAACATGTACGATAATGCCGATCCGGCAATTCCTTGCTGTCAAATAAGGAACATTCTGGAAACCAAGAGCTCTCAGTCTACAGAAAATACTACAGAGAGTCATCCCAGGGCAAGGACAGAAGACCAGGGGTTGTGGAGGGCAGAACATGGGAGCCATAAGAAGCACCCTGTTTTCATGGAGTAAGACATCTCAGTGGGGTCCCCCATCCAGCCGTCCGTCTGTGCAGGTCATGAGTTCCATGTTGCTGGAGGCGTGTAAGCAGGGCTCACATGACCCTCAGGCAGGGGTGCAGCAGGATCTCCTTGAAGGAAAAGGTTGATTTAAGGGATCTTGAAGGCCCCTTCTGGTGTTTAGCCTCTGATTTTGGTTATTATTTTGATTATTATTCTGATTATAGAATCATAGCTGCTATAATTCTATGACCCTGCATGCATTTACAAAACCAGACCTTGAAAAACAAAATTCTCTCCTTCTCAGCCCATTCTTCAAGCTCATGATAGTTATTGTTTAAAATTCCAACATCTATTAAGAAAGTCATGGCGTATTTTTCTATGTTTTTTTTTTTTTCTTTTAATGCAAAAATGCTTCATGACTTTTCGGACGATCCAATAGGTGCCTTCACACAGGGTCCTCTCCTAAGTGTATTTAGGGGAGGGCTGGCAGAGAGGGAAATACAACAGAAAAGGTTTTTATTCTGCTGGGTCTCAGACAAAACCCACGGAGAACCACGCCAGGCCAGACTGGTGGGGGCGGAGGACGTGACAGGCAGAAGGGGGGTGTGCCTCTGCTCAGTCACAGTAGCCAAGAATTAGACAAAAGGGACTGATTTAGCAAAGTGGAGAGAAGTCTGAGAAGGGAGAACAGGAGGTGCTCTGAGAACGTGGGTGCAGGGAGGAGGTGGCCAAGGCTGAGGTGTGGAGGGAGGCGCCAGTTGCACCTAAGGACCGTATCGCTAGGCACCTTGCCTCAGGAAAGGACACACACACGTCCCTCCGCAGCCAGCCTTAAACACTCCACACTCCCTTAGGCCCAGCTCTGCAGCTGACATGGACTTATTTATTTTTAATAGAGCCCATTTGAGGTAGTTGTGTTTTCAAAGGCTGATGTACTCACAAGCACTTTTCATTCTCGCCGTTTTAAAAACACCCTTCAGAGCAGAGATGCTAAAACATGGTTGGGTGGAGGATGGTACCTTGCAGTACCCCCAAACCCACTGCAGCCTGGCTCACCTGGACTGAGACCCCACTCCCACCTCAGCCAGCCAGGGGCTGCAGAAATGAAAGTTGTGTGCAAAGCACCCCGGGGAGAGAAAGGGAAGAGGGGGAGAGGAGGCAAGGCCCCCTGCCCCTCCCCCGTTCCTTTTCCTGAACATGTAGTGTCGATGTAGTCATGGCTTTTAAACAACATTACACACACTTGTCGTCCAAGATAAAATGTTATTAAGATTAAATGCCGAGCAGGGAACGAATCCGACTTCCCACTGTCATATTTCAGCTATGGTGAGTGATTGCCTCTCGGTAGCCCCAGCTCCTAAGCAGGGAAACGGCATTATTATCATTAATAAGCCCATAATGGGGAAGAGAAATTATAAACATTTCTGCAACAAGCGGCCCTCCGATGTTAATATTTTATGAGCACACAGAGAGGCCTGCGACTGAATGTAAATGGCAGAATTAGACGTAACCGTAATGTAAACATGCATAATTGGATTGAGTTGGTGGGAGGAGGGGGAGGCTGGTGGAAGTGGGTGGAGGGTGGCACTCAGGCACTGAGGGGGGGTGTCCCCTTTGGCCGCTGTCCCTGGACTCGCCTCTTCTTGTCCCTGTGTTTTCAGGGAAGCCCTGTCTCTCTTGCCCCTGTGAATAGGGAGGCCCCTGACCGCCTCTATACCTCACATATCTCCCTTGCCACTGGGTCACTTAGACCTACACAGGGAAAAGGTAATTATCGGCCTGAATGCCACATCCTGGGGACTTTGAAGTTTGTTTACACATGTGTTTCCTCCTTTTAAAATGTTGCACACACATTTACAGAGGATAGAGATTATGTTTTCTGTTCATTTTTCACACACAAAAAAACCCCTCATACATGCATGATCAACTGATTTTTTAAAAACTTACTTATTTCTTCCATGAGCGAGAGAGACACAGAGATAAATAGATAGAGAGACAAAGAGAGAGAAAGAGCAAGCCCCCCCCCCCCACGTGAGGTCATAATTATTTCTTCCATGAGTGAGAGAGACACAGAGATAAATAGATAGAGAGACAGAGAGAGAGAAAGAGCATGCCCCCCCCGTGAGGTCATAATACCACCATCCACCCCAGCCGCACCCCGAACCGGATCGTGGCACACATGTGCCCAGTGTACTTAAGGGGGTCTCTGGACTTGAACCGTGAACCTTCCCATGTGGAATCGCCTTGCAGAGCATCAGGTTTTACCACTGCAGCACTGTCTGGCCCTCTGTTCCCTCCCTCGCTTCCTTCCTTCCTTCCTCCTTTCTTTGCTATCAGGAGCCTGTGCTCCCTAGAGAGAGACAAAGGGAGGGGGGAGGGAGAAATCACCCCCTGGGGCGGGTGGCACCACTGCAATCCTTGCTTCTCCAGTCTCCTCTCGGGAGTTTGGGCATGCACGCACACACATCCAGTGTGTTTCAAGCTACCCAGTCTAGGATTCGAACCACACAGTCAGCCATGTGAGATCCAGCTGCCTTAACCACCACACCACTGCTGGCTCCCTCTATTCCTTTCCTAATTGACATGAGTCACAAGAGCCCTAGAGAGATCATTTTGGGTTCGTTGTTTGTGAACATGAGTGCTGATCCAACCACAGCGGGGCGGGCCAGAGCCCCAGCAGCCAGCCCCTCCACAGACCTGCCTCCCGCAGGCACCTCTATGGAGCACCTGCGAAGACCACTGAAAGTTCTCTTCTTGGTTTCCAGAGGATGAGACTGAGGCGAGAGAACAGGTGTATTCTGCATGCCCCGGGGCCCCCTGCCTTGCAGAAGGTGCGTGGCTTGGCTGAGGGGCAGCTAGGCACCTTCTCCTGCTCTGCCATTCACTGGCTGGTGGCCTCGGACACATCACCCTGCCTCTCTGAACCTCACTTCCCCACCTGGAAAATGAATGGGGACAACTAGGTGACCTTTCGCAAGCCTTCCAGCCCCGAGCCCTAAGTACGCGGTCCTCGAGGAAATCGCACCATTTCCTGCAGCCCCCAGTGCCATTAACATTGTTAACATTGCAAGAGTGGAAAGGGGCGGCCTAGCGACCTCTCAGAGCCTCCAGCCTGCGCCCGAGACCTGTGCTCTTGGGTTTAGGCTTCCTGGGGCAGAAGCTTTGCTGGGAACCTGTCCATGGCGGAGAGCCCAGGACTCGAGCTGGCCACGAGGGCAGGAGCCGCAATGCCCAGCTGACCACAGGGACTCAGGAGAATCTTTGGAAGCCATGAGTGGTTGGATTAGCGAGTTGCTTAGCAGTGTAGGTAAAGGCCTGCAACACTCTCTTCAGCTCGACTTCACTTTCCTTCGGTGTACTCCATGGCTTTCGAGTTCTATTTACAGATGCCTACTAGGTGCTAGCACTGTACTAGTGGCTTTCGGAAAAGGCAGAACCTCTGGCCAGAAGCCTTTCTCTCTTCCCGTCCCCGTCCCCCGCCTCCTTGATTTCCCTTTCCCCCTGCTCCTATTCATTATTCCTCTCTGCAGTTATGTTATTATTGGCCTTGGCAAAGAGTTCCAGGGGTGTCGTTTGTCTGAGCAGTTTTATGCAGAATTAAGATCCAGGGTAATTTCTGATGCAAATACCTATCCTCCAGGAGAACGGGAATTAAGCCTGCTGCTCTCAGCTCACAGAGGCGGCTGCACTGGGATCCAGGTCTCCGACAGTCCGACGGCCCCAGGAGGGTATGTGGCCAACTCTGGCTCCTCCTCCAGGGATTCCCAAGTGGTTCAGGACCTGGCTTGAGTGGTCGCCTGCATTGCTCAGTATATCTCACCTGAGTACCCCAGAAACTGAGGTCTCTGCTCTGACCCCCTCTCTCCCCTCGAGGGAAGGGCGTTCTTTATAGCTATCTCTGTCTCTCTTGCTATGTGCTGTTACCCCTACAGATCCGTACTTTTCTTGTTTCAGTTTGCCTCCAACCTGAGGATCATATTATAAAATAGATTCTTGCTCAACTTCGTGGTGTAGTCCGTAAGTAGCATACTGATCTGCAAGGCAGGAAGCCACAGGCCAATGACTGGTTCAGATCTCTGGCCCTGTCAACCTGGAACACGCCAGGGACACCCACACAGGCACTCAAGTTTCTGAGGAGCTGGAGAGCTGGGGAAAGGGGTGTGTGGCATGATGACGCCCTGTCAAGAGTACCTCTCTCTCTCTCTCTGCCATGCGTGCACACATGCTCTCTAGCATGAATTTTAAGACCCACACCAGATTCTGATTCCTTGGATCTGGGGCAGGGCCTGAGAGTCTGCATTTCTTTTTTTGTTTTTTGTTTTGTTTTGTTTTAAGAGGTTTTTGCTATAGGGAATGTGTGATCGCCAGAAAGACAGAGAGAAACAGAGAGACAGAAAGTAAGAAATCACCCCCCAGGGGGGATGGCCACACCGCAATCCCTTCTCCTCCATTCTCCTCTCGGGATCTTGGGCATGCATGCACACGTGCCTGGCGTGAGTTTAAGCCCCCAAGGTCTGAGATTTGAACCACGGTTGACTACGTGAGAGTCCAGTGACATAGCCATTACGCCAACTGCTGGTCCTGAAAGTCTGCATTCAAACCAGCTCCTATGCAATGCTTTTCCGTGGAGCACACTTCAAATAGTGGGGCCTTAGAAAATGTGAAGAAGGCAAAAGAAAAGAAAAACAAAGAACAAATAGCCCTGCTTATTTGAGGGCCTTGCTTTGCTTCCATGAGAGGGAGAGAGAGAGAGGAAGATAATTTTACCGGGTCTGGTTGGGGTCCTCCCCAACCCGGGCCTCCCATGCGGCCTCAGCCGTTGTGCAGTGTCCCCATGTGTGCCATTAGGGCCATATCTGAGTTTATTTAAATGGGTCTTATCCAATTCTGTCTGGAACCACTTTGTCTCTGCAAATCCTTGTACCTCTGTGAGTCTCAGTTTCCTCATCAGTAAAATTGGGGTGAAGAGACCTCTCTCCCAGTCATTGTGTTGAGTTCTGCTGGAAACAGAGGCCCGAGGAAGAAGGAATATGGTGGCGGTGCCACTTCCCTAGGGCTGTGAGGCACGGAGGGGGTCTGTGTCACTGGGGAAGGGACCTGTCCCTTGGCAGCAGGGGAGAGCTGATTCCTAGCCTGGTGAGGTTGACTTTCATTTAAAATAAAGAAAAAGATTTTGTGTAACTCGGGGTATCACTTAATAGACACATCTTGGAAAAGACACCGCTGATTAGATCGTACATGCATTTAGGGCTTTTGTTCTCTTTGAGTATTTCCCCACAGTCTCCCTTCACAGCCCTTCAAGGTAGGTAAGGTGGGCCTGCCTCGTCTCCTGCTGCAGATACAAGGCACAGAGAGGTTTGGGGGCTACCTGAGTTCACACAGCTTGTCCTTGCCTCCAGGTCCTGAGTTCTTCCTGCTGCCCTTCAAGATGAGGGCTGTGAGGGAGGGCAGGTAAGAGGCAGGGAGGGGGCTCTTGAGAAGGTGGGAAGGAGGCTCCTCCCCCACTTCTCCACCTCTGTCCTGCTAGGACTGAGGGCCCTGCATGGGACTGGCAGCTGGCCTGGGCCCGGCGCAGGAAACAGAGCTTTTGCATTGTGACTGTCACTGCCTGGAGATGCTAGAGGATCCGAGAGCTGCTGGACCCGGCAGGTGCTGTCCTCCGTGGTTCATGGGCATAGCTGGCCCTGTCCCTGCCAGCTCTTTCTCTTGGGATTGGCACCTCCATTGCAGGTTTACGTTCCAAATTCTCTGAGCCATTGTCTTCCCAATACCATTCTTGTTCCCCCAGTGCTGCTGCTGCAGAGAATTCTGTTCCTCCTGCTCTTCTCCTAGCACTGGCTTCTCCCCAACTCGGTGTCCTTCCTTCCCTTAAGAGCCAGCCAGGCCAGGGCAATGGGGCGGCCCGGGCTCACTGGGCATTTGCAGGAGGAGCCACCTGGATTCCTCTCGGGCAACTTCAGAACCCCTTGGGACTTGGACCATGTAGCCTGGCCAGCAAGGAGGACAACTTTTATTGGCCCCAAAGGCCAGGCCATACAGCCTGCTTTCTCAGGGGGCCTGTTTGTGAGCACAAGATACCTGTCATCTATTAAACTGCCCTGGCCAGTTTGTCATGATTAAGTCATCGTCGTTGTCTTCTTCTTCTTTTGAAGGTTATTTTATTTGTTATTATTATTTCTTTAATTTGACCAACGAGAGACAGAGGGTAACAGAGAGAGAAAGTGAGAAAGCAAGTCACCAGGTCCAGGACTTGAACTGTGGTCAGCCATGTGGGAGTCCAGCACCTTAACCACCATGCCACCTGCCGGCCCCAGTGATTCAGTCTTGACTTCTCTTGAAGCCTAGAGAGATCCTCTTCTAAGTTTTGATCCCCTCACTTCTCATGGAGAATACGAATATCAGCCTCCCAGGGTTTAGAGGTGTGTTCAGCGTGCCCCTTGCTGCCGGCGTGCTGTGGATGTTCAGACATGGCTGTTGGAACAAAACATTGCAGAAGGGGGATTTCAATGCAGACTGACCCCGAATCCAAAAGCCCGACTTCTCACTCCCCCTTCAATTTCTTTAACTGTGAACTCCGGTTTCCTGCCTACCCATCTGGCCTCTCCTCTGCTTCCTGTCACTCCTCCTGTAAATCTTCACATCCAGTCCTTGGTCTACATTCTGCACAATTTCGGGGACTCCCAGGCCTGCAGAGCCTCTGAAGACATGGTGCCTTACTTAGTCCATTATTACATGGTTTACAAAAATATCTGAGCCTGGGTGAATTTAAGAGAATAGAGGTTTATTTGACTCATGATCCTGGCCAGGGAGAAAGTCCCAAGGCATCACAAAATGGCAGAAGGAAAGCTCTTGAGCAGAGTGGCTGCTCATAAGTTTCTTTTTTTTTTTTTTCTTTTTTTGAATTATTTTATTTAACTTTATTTATTTACTTATTTTTTAATTTGACCAGAGAAAGAAAGAGAGAAAGTGAGAAAGCAAGGTGCCAGGTCTGGGACTTGAACCACGGTCAGCCATGTGGGAGTCCAGTGGCTCCAACCACCCCAGCACCTGCCGGCCCCAAGTTTCTATCTGTTCTGATCTCCTTCCTTCTCTTACCAACCTACCATAACTCAGTCATAGAGGTTCTGCCCTAATGACCTTACCCCACCCAAAGGCACACCCTGGGACACCATGACAGATTAAGTTTTCACTTAACTCCTTCGTAATACAACCAAGTCCCGATACATGGCTTTGGGGACACACTTGGGCCGAGGCAGATGGGGTTAATAAGAGACTACCACAGCCAGCAAGCCCCTCACACAGTCACAAGCTCTTAAAGAATGGAAGACACTCTTGAGGTGTCAGAATCACTTCCCCACTCAGTGCTGGAATCACCCATTCTTGGAGCCTAAGTGCGAAAACTCCAAATAGACTGAGCTAAATTGATGTAAGTTATCACCACCATTGTCATTGTCATCATCGTCGTTGTCACGGACATCATTGTCATCCAGCATGTAGGGGTGTGGTGGACGAGCTTTACCCCTTGATCAGGGTTTGATCCTTGCCTCTGCAGTTAGATGTCAGAGGCTCTGGGCACCCCGGAGACCACTCTGCTGCTTCTTCCCAGCCCGGGCTTATGCCTGCTTCTTCCTTAGAACTCTGGGTCCTCTTCATGATCAAGGGCCACAGGGAAAGGACACTTGAAGGGGTTACAGTCATTTGTACCAGAGTGTCACGAGCAAGGAGAGGGAATGTAGCAAGAAGACAGCAGGTCCCGGGGCACATGATGCAGACTGGGGCAAGGGCCCAGGTGAGGAGGCTGATGGGACAATGACAGCTCTAGACTGTAGAGTGCGAAGGCTCTGCTCTTGGTGTGATCAGCCCAGTCACCCCCTGTACAAACAGAAGGCTCAGAGCCACTCCTACGTCACGCTGTGCACTGGAAGCTGCTCACACCTCCCGTACTCACAGGAGCGGTCTAGCGCTTTCACTGCCCCTCTGCCGGTGTGCTGCTTCCTTGAGTCACTGAACTCTGGGCTCAGGTGACCCACCCAGACCGCGCCTCTCTCCCCAGTCCTCTTCCGGACATTGGCTGAGCTAGGGCTCAGCCCGGTCGGCCCTTGGAGGTCTTGGCCAGTCTGAGCCCAGTCTCATGTGCAGGGAGGGAGCCTCAGACCTCAATCGGTTCTGGGTCGCACCTTGGCTCCCCTACAGCCCGTCCAACAAGCCAGTGCCTGTGGGTTGGGTTGCACGGGGGCATCTGCAGGTAGACTCTCCTAGAGAAATCTCCCTCCCGACCTCAGACAGGAGATCACGGCCTGTCTTTAGGTACCTGAGCTGTTCTCGGGTTTTGCTTTCAGAAGTGAAATTTTGAAGGTGGCTGGGAGGGGGAGGGCGTCCTAAGGGTCATTTCCATGGCCCATGGGGCAGTTGTCACGCCGCAGCTAGAAATGATCGTCTCCCTCCGTGAACGGGACTACAACTTGAGAGACTTTTCCTGACGTGTAACTGAATAGCCACACCCTTGGACCAGACAGGGGATGTCTGCAGCTAAAGAAAGGCTCAGAGGGGGTGAGTTGCTGCCCAGAGTCCCCTAGAGGGAGAAGTGTTTTCTGTCTCTTTGTGGGGAGCTCAAACTCACAGCAGCCCCAGGGGTAGAAAGCGAAGTTTAGTTTCATCCAGAACATCTGTAGGTGCCCATCCTGAGACCCTGCCCTATCCCCAGCAGATCTGACCTACCACCACAGGCCCTATTAGCCAGGGAGAGTGGAGCCAAGGCGAACATTGGGGACATTCATGTCCCATGTCCTATCACTCTGCCTGGGCCCAACTTTGCATGCCCTGCTCATGACCCTGACACCAGTTCCTGCTAACCTGACCAGATATGGTAGGAGAGGAGGTGGAGACTGGGAGCATGTGGAAAAATGAAAGCAGCACCATCCTGGAGGTCAGGCAGCCTAGATTCTAGCTCTGACCATTAACTTCCTGTGTGACCTTGGATAAGTCTCACAACCTCTCTGAGCTTCACTTTCCTCAAAAGGGCCTGACTGGATCCTCGCTAAGATTCCCACCAGCTCTGAAATCCTGGCTCCTACGATTTCCCACAGAAGTTACCCACTGTCTGAGCCAAGGCTAGGTACTGCGCACAGGCCTGAAGGACGCCACCTGGAGGTCCCTACCGCCTCCACGCTGGGGAAGTCTTGGCGCTGTCCAGGCCTGGCCTGGCTCTGCCCTTGAGCTTCAAACTTAGTCAGGCAGCAGCCTCAACAGGGGACCTCCTCTACTGCCGCGGTTTCCCACGATGGACTCACAGCACCGGCTGGGGGGGGCCCGGCCACGGGGGCCCGCCGTGGCTTCTCCGAGCTGGGACTTGAGAGCCTTCCCCTGGAAGGAGGAACAGTCAGGCAGGCAAACTCCAGGCCCGGCCTTCAGCTCAAGATCCAAGCATTCGGCCAGCTCCAGCAACGTGTAAAAAGAGGAGTTAGACTCTACTCGGTGCCTGGTTTTCTGTTTGTTCTCCAGCACACGCAAACACCCTTCAATTTTACATTATTGACTTAAAAGCATTTAACATTCAGCAATACATTTTAAATTGCATAGACACATCTTACCAGCATCGAAAAACTAACATGAAGACAGAGGGGCCACCTCCTTCCAAACCTGGTCTTTTTTTTCTTTTTTCTTCTTTTTTTTTTTTAATGAAACTCTTTTCTCTCTCTGCCTCCCTCCCTCCCCCTCCTTACCCCCTGTCAACTCTGAGTCTCTGCATAATTGAGTTAAATGGCTTTGATCTGCCAGCATCTTCACCCCACACACTCCCTTCCTCCTCCTCCTCCTCTTCTTCTTCTTCTTTTTTTTTTTTTTTTTGCAACGTGTAAAAAGAGGAGTTAGACTCTACTCGGTGCCTGGTTTTCTGTTTGTTCTCCAGCACACGCAAACACCCTTCAATTTTACATTATTGACTTAAAAGCATTTAACATTCAGCAATACATTTTAAATTGCATAGACACATCTTACCAGCATCGAAAAACTAACATGAAGACAGAGGGGCCACCTCCTTCCAAACCTGGTCTTTTTTTTCTTTTTTCTTCTTTTTTTTTTTTAATGAAACTCTTTTCTCTCTCTGCCTCCCTCCCTCCCCCTCCTTACCCCCTGTCAACTCTGAGTCTCTGCATAATTGAGTTAAATGGCTTTGATCTGCCAGCATCTTCACCCCACACACTCCCTTCCTCCTCCTCCTCTTCTTCTTCTTCTTCTTCTTTTTTTTTTTTTTGGTTAATGAAATGTGTGAACAGTTTGTTCCCAACTAAAACTAAGCACCGATGGGTTTCATGCCTTCCCGTAGGAGGGAGAGGAAGATTCCGAAGGAGGCACTGGCTGGCGGGAGGTGAGAAAGGAGCAAAGTGAATAGATGAATCTAGAACACCATGTGTGATCTGTCCCTCCTTTGTTCTCCCGGAGAGCCAGCCCTGCCAGGGTCCTTTTGATCCATGCAGGGGCACAAGGACTTGGGGATCAGTACGTCCATGGATCAGGAGAAAGGGACTGACGTTTGGGACGGCCTTCATAGGGGGAATCCTTCTAAGGGTGTATTCCTCGTTAACCACCTCCAGGGAGAGAGAGGAGGCAATGGATGACTGAGAAAACCCCCAGGGTCTGTCGTGAGGATGCCAACAGCACACGTTCACCTGTCCATGTTCCTACACGCACGCGTGCAAATATGCATGCACGTGTACTCACCCTCTGTGTCCTTGGAGGCTGGTATTGGGGCCTCGGCTGGGTGTGATAGACAGGGGATAGCCAGTTCTATGATAAAATAATGGCAGCTAGCATTTTCCCAATACCGCTTATGGGCGAGGAATTTTAAGTTCAGTGCTCACAAGATCTGTACTAAGACATACGAGGAAATGGAGACTTGGAGAGGTTGAGCAACTTGCCCCAACTCACACAGCTTTTAGGTGGTGGATCCGGAATATGAACACAGGCAGTTTAGTCCCTGAGACCACATGCTTACCCCGTTTGCTGTACAGGAAAGAACCTGGGCACAGAAAGCCTCTTTCCCCCGTTGGCTGTGTGACCTCAGACTGGTCACTCACCTCTCTGAGCTGTTTCCTTACGGCGTTATCGGGGGGCAAAACATGGAGGTGATGCCAGTGTGCTGTGCAAACTGTGATGCGCTAGTGGTGACCTCAGCCGACCAAGTGCGAGCGCACACTCCGTGTCCCGAGGACCCAGCAGCAGGCTGTGCACGGTACGGCCTTTTCCTCTTGGAAGCCCATGGTCCAGTTGGCCACCGCGCTTTAGGACATCCTGGGTGTCGTGGGGACCAGCCAGGCAGTGGCCTCTGCGTGACTTTCCTTGTCGCTCTGTGTCAGCCCTCCCTTGTCTCATTACAGGAGTCTTTATAAGCTGCCTCGAGTTCCTGCTGGAGCGGGGCGAGGTACACACTCGTCACACAACAAAATATGGCAGGTGTTCGATAAACACTCCCCGACCGGCGGAACGAAGGGTAACTAAGGGCGAGTGAATGAATGACGGGCGAATGGATAGCCAGGAAAGGGGCACGTCCTCTGCAGAGGGACAGAGGGACATCGTGGTGTGGTGGGATGTAGGCCAGACCTGGGTCTGACTTCGTTCC
This sequence comes from Tupaia belangeri chinensis, assembly GCF_000334495.1. Classification (NCBI taxonomy): domain Eukaryota; kingdom Metazoa; phylum Chordata; class Mammalia; order Scandentia; family Tupaiidae; genus Tupaia; species Tupaia belangeri. The sequence continues at coordinate 237,555 of NW_006199316.1, forward strand.
AGCCACGTAATGACAGTGCCATCTTGGTCATGTCACCTAGTGTGTCTGTGCCTCAGTTTCCTCTCCAGGAGAATGCGAGGGGGAGATGGCTTAGCTCATGGCTGTCCCCCTCCCCCCTCTCCCCCCATGGCTGCTCCATACGTTTCCCTGGGAGAGTCGCCTACTTGTCTCTGTCACCCCCACTCTTGAGAACGTGGATCAGATTCCCTCTAGACTGCCCTACATAGTGGCTTTAGTGCGAAGTGCCAGAATCGACTGGAGGTGAGGGGTACCCTCCCCTTGTTGCCCCTATGGGGAGGGGAACATTGGTGTACAAGAGCTGCCAGTCTCTTGGAAGAAATCCCCTTCCAGCCTTGACACGGGGCTGCAGGTGGTATGGGGTCAGGGTTGCAAGATGTCAGGGCTGCCTTTTGACATGTCTTACAGAGGAGGCTCTGTCACCTCTCTGTAGAATGCAGGAGTTCTTTCAACCTGTGGCTCTCAAAGAGTGGCCTCCTCTGAAATTCAAAGACATGTGGCGAAGTCCCATTGCCCTCCATCACGGATGGGGAGAGACGACATTTGTACTCGGTCTTGAAGAGAGATCATAGGAGCTCGCGATGAGGTGGGGAGGAAGACAGAGGCACCCCACATAGTGGAGTGAGGGGCGGGGAGGACGGACTGTTTGGGTTCCGGTTTAAGGAGGGGCGGGCGGGAAGGGAAAAAGCAGAACACTGTGATTGGGGACACTGTCTCTGGGAGACAGGACTGGAAAGGGAGGCAGGGTGAGCTGGGGTGACAAGGAAGTGGCCTTTATCTTGCATGTTTCTCAGTAGGACGCTGCTAGCATGTGAGGGGGACAGTTCTTTGTTCTGCCCTGCACGTGGCAGGGTGCTGAGAATCCAGGCACCCCAACAACCCCAAACATCCCCAATGTAAGGAGGGGAGGATCTCAGTTGTGGCAAATCACTCTGTAGGGGACAGGAGGCCGATAAGGATGAAGCCAGAGTGAGATGAAACGTGCGCGTTAGAGAGCTCCTCGCCGTGGTGCCGGGTGGGGCGCGGGCGAGACTCGAAGCAGGGCGGCCAGTGAAGAGCTTAAACAATTACATTAATTCGTGGTGATGGCCGCAGAAGAGGCTCCTGTGGGCTGGAGACTTCATGTGGCTGTTGTGATCATGCCCCGTGCCTTAGAAGGGACTCCCAAGGAGCTAGTGAAGAAAAAGTCCAAGGATTCATTTATTAAATTAATTAAAGGACCAGTCCCCACTAATGATGTCCTCGTGTGGGTTTTCTGGTTCCTTTTTAAAAGGAGAGAGGGGAGGACGCTGGAACTAACAAGGGGAGGAGGGGAGCAATGAAGGAGAAAGTGGTCTCCGAGCAGCCATCGCGACTCTGCAAATTAAAAATGGAAATTCAATAAAGGCCTGGCATGTCAAGAGACCATTTTTCCAACTTGAAATCCTACAGCTTGTCCTAGAGGGCCTGTCTGGAAAGAGTCTGCAAAAGGGAAGGGTTGCTTGCTCTCTTGGGTTGGTGTAGGACTTCGCTGCCCTGCGGTCAAGCTGGGAAGCCTTCAAGGAGGGGGCAACCTCTGTTCTCAAAGCTGCGCTTGCTGAACTGTAATGTGCACAGGAATCACCCAGGGTGTTTGTTAAATGTGCCGGGCCGAGCTTCTGTATTCCTAAAGAGCTTCCCTCTGATGCCAGTGCTACTGGCCCAGGGCCCACACTTCCTGAATGGCAAGACCGGAAAGCCTCGCTGGACTCTGACAGGTCCATTCGTTTGTGGAGGGATTTTCCAGAAGTGGACAAAGCATGGAGGGCAAGGCAGGGAAAGGAAATGGGTCTGCACCTGCAGCTGGGACCCAGACAGCAGCAGGTATTTGGTCTGGAAAGTTGAAGGTGAGAAAGTAAGGCCAGAAGGAGGGGGAGAGCGTGGAGGGCAGAGTCCCCCTCAGGGGTGGGCTCAGGGACAGCCCTTCTCCTTCGGCTCTTGGCCTGGCGAACCACTATGGGGCTTTGTCATCCTCAGGCCACGTGCTGGGGCAGGCCAGCCCCTGGGAGGACTCAGAGCTCCTGCCAGATCGTCCCCAAGCAGCCATCCCTGCTCTAAGCCGTGTATATACACCCTTGGAGGGGAGGAGGCCCTGCCTGTGGAGAGGGCGGAGCTGCTTGAGCTATTAGACCCTCTTAGGGGCCTGTTTGATCTGTGCCCAGCAAAGCAGGAGAATTTGGGGAGCCAGGCCTTTGGGTGTCATCCTTGCAAGCCCTGGTGACCTGTGACTATCATGGATTGAGAGCCATTTGCTCAAGACTCCGGCCTGAGTCAATATCCCCTCCCCAAAGTCCTTCCCAGCCCCACCTGGCCTCTGCTCTCCAGAGAGCTTTCTGGATCTGTAAGAGTCTTCAACAGCTCCCCAAGCCCCCTCTTATGGAAGGCTCCTGCACCCTCTGCTCCCTGCCCCTGGCTAGCATCTGGGGGACCTTGTGCAGTTGGGGGCCTTTCTGTGCAAAGTCACTCAGGTCTGTGAGGGAGGGCCCTGGGCCCACAGGAAGGTCAGAGAACCACAGAAGGACCCCCCCTCCCCCCAGGCATGGGGGCTGGAAGGCCTGGGCTCATTCTTGCTCACAGTATGGACTGGGACAAGTCACTTGGGTTCTCCGAGCTTTGGGGTTTATTTGCATAATGGAAAAAATCATCCTCGCCACGTTTAGCTCAGGAGGATGGCAGAGCTGGCGCTCCGGAGCCCACATGGCCGGTGCGCTGCCTGCGGCTTCGGTAAGGCTTACCTTTCCCTAATGAAGAGTGACGAGGGCAGCCAGAGCGTTAAGAAGGCGGCGGGAATCCAGGCACCCAGCGAGCGGCTGTCCCGGTGCAGGAGCTGGCAAGACAGCTCAGGAGTCTAACTTCCCTGCACGACTGTGTCCTGCAGAGAGGTCTCCTATCTGACTCCGAAGTCTTCACAAGCGTTGCGGCAGTTCTAGTCCCCATGGCGGGCAGCACGCGGTGTACACTCCAACAGGAAAGTCTGCTAAACCCAGCTTCCCCTTTGAAGAAGGAGCTGAATCAGATTGGCCTGGTGGGCTCGTAGGCCTCTGCAGTTGTTCTGGCCTCCTCAGGAATCCAAGCTTTTCCCGGATCATGTTAGAGAAGGCTTTCATCAGGCTGAAGGGAAGGTGAGGGACAGGGGCAGAGACCCAGGGCCCCAGGGAGGGCCAGAAACTATCCTAGAAAGGGAAGGAGCAGTTGGTGGGGATCTGAACCGGCCCCGCTGGGGAGAGGCCTTGGCTGAGGTGGCTGGGACGTGGGCTGCTCGTCTCCTCACCCACCCGGGGCAGCCCAACTGCGAGGCAGCCCCTGCCAGAGCTGCCTTCCCATGCAATCCAGTCTTTGAGGTCTTCTCAAGCACTCTTCCTCCTCCTGGAAGTTCTCCCTGATTCTCTGGGAGGAAGGGTCACGGCCCCTTCCTGTAGCTCTCACCCACACCATCCTGCCTTCTGGAAACAGGACCTGGTTTATGATTTGGCCACAGCTGTCCTGAGTTCGAATCCCGCCCCTGGCATTTTTGCAGAATAGCCTTGAGCCAGCAATTGCTTCTTCCCCAAGTTTCACCTTGCTCATCTGTAGAATGGGAGCGCTCTCCACAATGCATAGTGTTGAGAGGGCTCAGTTCAACACACGTGTGTGAGTACTTGATCCAGTGCCAGGAAAGGTCTGCTAGGAAGCCTCCTTGGAAACACATAATTCAGCTCTAATGTCTCCACTTTATCGAAAGGGCTGGACTTGCAGAGGGTGATCAGAGCATAGCTTCATCTTTTCTCTACCTCCGCCCTCCCAACCCACACTCTGGGGTGTTCCTCCTCCGCTCCTGCACCAAAGCTCCACAGTGGTATAGCAGCCTGCTCGCACTTCCCAGCACAAAACACCAGTTACGCCCACTCCACCGCCTCCACTCAAAACCCTCCCACTGCTCTCTCCTCATTCAAAATAGAAGCCAAAGTCCTGGGGCCAGCAAATGGCATAGCTGTTACATTGCTGGACTCCCGTATGGCCCCTCACGGTTCAAGTCCCAGACCTGGCCCGGTGGCTTGAAACTCACATCAGGTGCATGTGCATGCATGCCCAAGGTCCCAGAAAGAGAGTGGAGGAGAAGGGATTGTGGTGGGGGGGACTTCTCACTTTCCCTCTCATTATGTCTGTCTGTCTCTCTCTCTCTCTCTCTGACAAGCGCACATGCCCTAAAGCAAAAATCTTTTAAAAAGAAAAGGAAGAAGCCAAAGCCCTTGCCCAGGAGGCCCTGCATGGCCTGGCCCTGCTATGCCCTGGCCTCACCTCCTGCCACATCACCTTCTCAGGCTCAGTGGCCTCTTTGCTGTTCCTCAAACATGCCGGCTTGGGCTGGCATCTGGCCTTTGTCCTGCTGTCCCACCCTGCTTGCTGGAATGCTTAGAAAAGCCGGATACACTGCTCGCTGGCTCACTGCCCTCAGGACTCTCTGGAACGTCACCTTTTCAGAAACGCTTTTCCTGACCCTCTGTCAAATAAGGATCCCTTTCCAGCCACACGCTTTAACTGCTTAAACTGACATGCTCTGTAGTACTTACTGCCAGACATTGACAATCAGGGTACCCACTTGGTTACCCTTCATCCTCCTCTCCTCGACTGCCAACCCCAAGAGATGCTGCCCACTAATGCATTGCTCTGTCCTCGGCCTGGAGCTGTTTGTCACACAGGAGGTGTTCCATACATATGTGCTCGATCATAAGGAACTTTTTATGCGGGAACCTGGTGGGTTGGGAACCCACCAGAATCATAGCTCCAAAGCCTTCTTTCCTCCCTGTTTTCCTATCTCCCCTTCACATCCCAGCCCCCAACTCGTAGAAGGCTGTCTCCGGAGTGAGGCTCACCCAGGGTGGAAGGAGAGCCATAATCAGGATCGTGAACCGCTGGTGCAGTTTGCACGTTTCTGGGAAGGGGTATTGCAAAGTGTCTGGCAGAGCATCCGTGGGTCACCTGGGGGCTGCTGGGGTGGGCGGTGAGCACAGGTTTGGGTGACTGACCTTCACTGTGAACAGGAGGACACCGTACTACTTCGACTTTGGCCGGAGCAAGACGGGACGTGTCCTTAGAAATCCAGCCTCCCAGCCAGGCCTACCCTCACAGCGATTGCATTGGGGGCAGGTTGTGCTTTGTTTGTTTGTTTGTTTGTTTGTTTGTTTTCCATCAGCCCAATTGCAGACCGGGACTCAAGTCCTGGCCAGCAGGGTAGGACATTTGTCATTGGAAAAGTCGGGTGGCATTTTTGCATAGAAAAATATGGTCATGACTTTTCCAATGACCTGATATAATTCTGATATTTTGTAGTATGTTTGACAATGTCCAAGCCAGGGAATTGTCTGTGTGCATGTGTTTCGAGAGTGACCCAGTAAGGAGACAGCATGTCCCTGTGTGGAATTTTGAAAGCTAACACTGACAGACGCTATTCTAAGTCCTTTGCTCCCCAGATCTTCATGTCAACCTCGTGAGTGAGTTGCTGTTCATATCTTAGTTTTACAAATGGGCACAGAGTGGGCTATCATCTGCCTGAGGTCACACAGCCAGGCAATGGCACAGCCACGAGGTGAGTCCAGGAAGTCGACGCTGGCATCTGTTCTCTTAACCAATCTGCTGACCTCTCAATGTGATAGTTTACAGTCCACAGATGACATGCTCATCACCCCATGTGGTTGTTAGTGTGCCGATGGGATGGGAAGCCAGGACACACTGGACCCGTTTTACAGACGCAGAAATACAAGGCTCGGAGTGGTCTTCTGATTTGCCCAAAGTCCCATGGCAGGTAGCAGCAGAGAGACTCAGCACACAGGCGAGGGCCCTTAAAAGTGCCATTTCTTCAAGGGTTCTCTGCCAGATCTCTTCCTCTCGTGCACATGGCCCTCCGGCAGTATAATTGCCCATTTTCAGACCATTCAGAAGAAAGGGGAGCTTGACAAAGGGCCTCCAGGAGGACCGGGAATCCTGGATCTGCAGGGACACCATCTTGGTGAGTATCTCGCTAACGATCAGAGAGAGGGCTTGGCACCTGGACTGCATGGCACACGGCATGGGGACATAGCACCCTGGCCATTTGAGGGGTCCCCATCCACTGAGAGGATTGGGCAGTTCCATCTGCTCCATCAGAAATGCATCTCCCAGGCCCCACGGCCCAGTGGTCCGGAGACCAGATCTTACATGGTCAATTGCAGTATAAACCCCAGCCCAGTGGCTTTACAGCATGCTGGGGGTGTGTGCGTGTCCCGGATCCAATAAGTGGAGAAAGGGAAGAGCTGGAATTGAGGTGTGGCCGTGCCCCACTAGGGGTGCTTTCTCCCTCTCCCTCCCCCTCTCCCTCTGTCTCTGTCTCTGGTGAGTGATGGCATCCCCTGGCAATCAAAAAAGAATAATAAAAAAAAACCACAAGAAATACTCTCCCTCGAATGTCTCCTTTGCCTTGTCATATTGGGTTATCAGGAGAGTCATGACGCATTTTGCATAGGAAGACGTAGAAAAATACATCACGACTTTCCTGACAACCTACTAGAATGGAGGTATGGTTTCAGTTCACCTCCTCTAAGAACCCCAAACTTAGGACCAGCAGATGGCATAATGGTTACATCCCTGGACTCTCACATAGTCGACCGCCGTTCGAGTCCTGGACCCGGTGACTTAACACTCACTTCAGGCACATGTGCGTGCGTGCCCAAGATCCTGAGAGGAGAATGGAGAAGAGGGGATTGCAGCATGGCCATCTCCCCTCAGGAGGCAATTTCTTTCTTTCTGTCTCTCTCTCTCTCTCTGTCTCTCTGTCTCTCTGGCAAGCACATGCACCCTATAGCACAAATCTCTCTCAAAAAAAAAGCAGAACCCAAAACTTGGGTCAGCAGGTGGCATGGAGGTTAAAGTGGCTAGATCCCATGTTATGACTACATGGTTCCAGTCCCAGACATGACAGCTTGAAAAACACACAGAACACATGTGCATGCCTGCCCAAAGTCCTGAAAAGGGAATGGAGGAAAAGGGATTGTAGCATGGCCATCCTCCCTGGGGGGTATTTCTCACTTTCTCTCTCTCTCTCTCTCCCTCTCTCTCTCTCTCTCGTGAGCCCATGCACCCTATAGAAAAAATTAAAAACTATAAAAAATAACCTTTCTGCTTGCAGTCGGGATGAGCTGTGGTGCTGGGCTTAGAGTCCCTGTCTGGGGACAGGTGTGGCAGGAAGACCTCAGAGAGGAGCACCAGCTGTGACTCAGTACTGTCCCCAGCACATGCCTGGCCATGCATTGGGGTGGCGGATAGAACTGGCAGCTAGTTGAGACCCTGGGACAGTACAACACCCAGGACCCGGACAGCTATCGGCACAGCAAGTCCTGGACGTAGGTGCTGCCCTGTTTCTTTCTATTTAAGGCTTGCAAGGTGTGGGATGGAGCGGGGGAGTGATTGGGAGTACCCACTCCAGGAGGATATTCAAGGGAAGGCGGGAGCTGGAGAGAAGCAAGCGGAAACACACGCGTCTATTTGAATCCATTTCTTGGCAGCGTCGTCCCAAGCCAGCTCTCACCTGCACGTGTGCACGGAAATAAGGAGATAAATAAGTGGAGAAGCCGCGTTCCAGGGCAGCCTAAAAGGTTGGGGAATGAATCGATGTTCTCCCTAGGCAGCTGTCCGGAATGAAGTGTAATAGTTAATAAAGGCGGATTGTGCACACACACAGCTGGGGCCTGCAAACAGAGCAAACCCAGCCCCGCGAGGCTCATCCTTCTCCTGAGCCGCCCCCTCCCCCACCCCGGTGGTGATCACGGGCTGATTAAATCAGACTTCTGGGCAGCAGATCCAATTAGAGGGGGTGCGGGAGGCTTGGACATTCCCAATGACTGCACAGAACATGTCAAGTAATCCTTAATCTCTCTGATTTGCTTCCCCAGACGTGGGGAGTAAGGTTGGGGGCAGTGGGAAGGCGGATGAGGGTAGGGACTAGGCTCTGGAGGAAGGTCGTGCATCAGATCAGCACGTGGGATAAGCCATCGCGAAGCACTCACTCAGGCATGATGGAAAGAAAAGGAGCAGGAGACGGGATCCCCGCCCCTGGGAGCTGACCGGCTTCTGGCCGGAGGAGTTCCCCCAGGAACTGGCTCAGAAGGTGCTTACCCTAGACGGAAACACCAGCACGGATCTCAGGAATGGATCTCAGGAACACAGAGGATAATTCAGAAGTCATTGATATTTGGCTTTGAAATGTATCGATTCCCCTCCCAGAAGTCTTACCTACCTAATTCCTCTTGGCTTAAGCAAACAGTAAAAAGGTGTTTGTCTGTCTTGATCATATTAGGACTGGCAGCCAGGGGCACAGGGGCTCAGGCAGCCAGGAGTAAAGGGGCCCAGACTCTTGCTGGCAACTGGAGGAAGGCACTTTGACTTGTCCGCAGGGAGCCACAAAAACAGGCAGTGAAAAGCGATAGCCCAGGGAGCTGGTCAAACCCAGGGAAGCACAAATGTTCTAGAAAGTCTAGATTTCAGCAGGTGGCCTGGGAGGCTTCCTGGAGGAGTTTCCACTTGACTTTGGAGTGCAAAAACTCACAGCCCATCCAAATGTTTCCTGCGCTCCACTTCTACTCCAGGTATAGGTAAACAAAGCGGCATGTTTCTCCTTACCTGGCATAAAGGGTGCACCTGTGTGAAGGATTTTCATTAAGCTCGTATCACCCCATAGGTCTGAATCAGTCTAACAACTGTGCCAGGCCCATAACCATACGGGTGCAAGGGTTACAGGAGAAAAACCAGGCAGTCCCAGAATGAGGAAGTGTGGGGTATTGGAAAATGAGGCACCTTTGACCCAGAGAGCAGAGCATGTCCACCCCGTGGTCCAGCCAGGGCCACACCCTGGATGCCGTGGGCATATTCTGATGGTGCTACGACTGCCTTCTGGAGAACAGCTCATGTGCATGCGCTCATGTCGATTCGCGGAACGATGGCAAAGTCTTACTCTTGGACTGTTTTCCATTATAATTTTGCCAAAATAAGGGTATTGATATATAAAGTCACGGTCATCTCCCTGCATCTTCTTTTGAAGCTTATGTTTATTTTATTTCTTACACTGGGTGGTGGGAGAGGAGAGAGAGACCCATACCTCCAACAGGTTGTTCACGTTATGATTCCTGCCTGCCGACCTTGGCCAGCCCAGTCACAGGCATGTGTGTGTGCTCCCAGCGTGTACAGGGAGAGTTCCAGATGTACAGGGAAGTCCCCTGCGAGGCCTGAGCATTGTGGGGCTTTCAAGGTGCCACCACTGCCAGTCCTCCCAGAATCTTTGTTCATGGAAAAACCATGTGTTTGGGGTGGGAGGCCATGGCCCCTTGGGGGTCTCCTCAGTGCCCCTAAGGAAAAAGCTGTTGGCAGTCACCAATGATGTCTTCACCACGCCCCAAATTATACCACAAGGACTGCCTTCCCATGACTTTTTTTAAATTTGTAATTGCCACAGGGCGTGTGCACACAGAGAAGGAGAGAGACAGAGAGAGAGAGGGAGAAAGCTCCCTCCAATGGAGCATGGTCTTGCAGCAACCCCTTCTTCTCCATTGCTCCATCCTGTTAGAATTTGGGACGCTTACACGCACATGTCCACTGTCTGGTTAGGGTGTAAACCTTGGCTGACCATGTGGGACCCCGTTCCCTTAACCACTAGGCTGTGGGGCCAGTCATGACCTTCTCTTAAAGTGTGTGGTGCTGGGAGGCAGGAGACTGGGGAGTAATCCTTGCTTTGACACTAAGCTGCTGTTGCCTTTGAATAAACTTTACATCCCCAGTCCCTGGCTTCTTTGCTTTCAAAATGAGGGGGCCAGACTGGATGAGGCCCCAAGTTTCTTTTAACCCTAAAGACCTGCAATGCCATGAGGTAGACTCTCTTTCTCTCCCCCCTCTCTCTCTACTTTGGAAGACTGGGCCACAGGGCTTCTATTTTTATTCCCTTCTGCATTCCAAGATCTGAGAATCACCTTTGACTGACTGTAGGTGTAATAGAATTTGTACTTTCTCAAAATTTAATTACTAGCAGTAAACGATCAATCAATCCATTGATTAACTACTTATCGATTCCCCCTGACATGGCTCTGAGACAGTTAGGCTGCACTTAGAGCACAATCCTTTGGTAATTGGTTTATCCCGCTGGGCGTGCGGCCTCTGTTAAAAGGCATTTGGGTCTCCGTAAATGGCTTTTTATCTAAGTATTTATTTCTCAGATCCCAGGACTACTACTGGGAGACATTTCATGTGTGCGCTGGGTTTAGCAGGTAAGCCCTGAGCTGTAAACACGGACTCTGCATGGCCACTGAAATCCAGTGCAAGAGACTCAGACCCTGGAACTGAGGGTACTGGGATAAGTCATTGCACTCTGGTGTGCTGCTGTGGCTGCTCAGTAAAGCCAGGCTTTGGGGCTTCGTGGTCTCTAAGGGCTCAAATTCCTTAACTCTGATTCTAACTCTCCATTTTACAAACAGTGGAGCTTACAGAGACAGGAAATTTGCATATCAAACAGTGCTGCAGGCCGCAGGTTGCCAGGCGGTGTTCTCTATGGAAGATGTGGACAGGGTTGGTGCTTTGAAGTGTTAACATTAAGTGCATTCCTTATGCCAGGCACAGGCCAGAGGGAATTGGCCTCTCAGTTTCCAAATGTGCACTTCTTTCAAGGCGCAGCCAGCTCTCAGTTATCCACGCAGATAGGAGCGCAAAGAAAGGAATTCTGGGCCGACTTCCTCTGCCACCTGGCCCCCGGTGCTCCTTGCCTTCTGTCAAACTACTGCGTGCCCAGGAAAGCAAATTCGTTTCACTGTCAACATCAGCAACCCCGCACTCTTTC
>NW_006199316.1:248623-261913 GCF_000334495.1 Tupaia belangeri chinensis
TTTCCTTCCCCGGGCCTCTGCCCAAATCCTTCATGGATTCTAAAGCCAAGAAGAAAGGGCCTTTGGAACCACCTGTGGTCTGGGCCATTTAGGGCACACCAGGAACTGGGTGCAGTGGAAGCAGGACCGAGTGTTCCCCAAGCACAGAGGCCTCGAGCTTTTATCCGTCCCAGGGAGTCGGCAAGTATCTCAAGGAGTGCCCCCTCCTGTAGCTCAGTCAGCTTTTCCTAAATGCTCCCCGTGGCAGCCAGAACCAACCGCCTGGTGCACTTTGAATGAGTCTGTCAGTCTCTTGTTTCAGAGCCCTCTAAGGGTCCCCAGTCCAGAGTCACATCCAAACTCCCTGTCACAGCCTATCAGGCCTGTGTACAGCCACAGATCCAGCCAAACTTGCCCCCCCACAACCGGCCTTTCTGTCCTGCACGTAGTAGGTATTCAGCACTTACTGGAGTGAATGAGTCAATGAATCAGTGGGTTTGGTTCTCTTGATCAAGAGAATCGAGGCACACATAGTATTCTTACGATTATGAGTGACAAGCGTCGCAACTGTTGTCTTCATTTCTTTCCTTTCCTTCCAGAAAGGCATACAAAGGCCCCTGAAAACATAAGAACCAAAAGGTTCTTTTCTTTAAAGTGAGCCTAGGATTGGGGCCAGCGAGTGGTGTGGCAGTTAAAGGTACTGAACTCCTACATAGCCAACTGTGGTTAGAGTCCCAGACCTGGCAGGTGGCTTTCTCACTTTCTTTCTCTCTCTCGTGAGCACATGTACTCTATAACAAATTTAAAATAATAATAATAAATTAAATAATTCTTTAAAAAGAAAAAAAAAAGAAGAGAGAGAGCCTAGGATCCCAAGCTTGGCCATCAGCCTGAGGTTCCTAAGGTCCCTGTGGTCTGGTCCTTGCTGTGCTCTGATCCTGGCCCCTGCCACAGTCCCCCTTGCTCACTGGCCTGTAGCCACACTGATGTCTTAGTTTCTCAGATAAACCAGGTCTTTCATCTGCTCCCACCTCCACCCCAGGGCCTTGCACATGTTCCTTCAGCCTGGGAAGCCCCTCCTCCATGCTTCACATCTGACCCCATCTTGTCCTTCAGTCCTGGGTCAATGTCATTTTTCCCAGGATATGTCTCTTCCTTTTTTTTTGAGAGAGAGATGTTTGCTATAGGGTGTGCTTATGGGAGAGACAGAGAGACAGGAAGCAAGAAATCACCCCCAGAGGGGATGGCCAATCACAGTCCCTTCTCCTCCATTCTCCTCTCGGGGTCTAGGCCATCTACACACACGTGCCCTATATGAGTTTCAAGCTGCCGGTTCCCGGACTCAAACCATGGTTGGCCATGAGCGCGTTCGGCGACATAACCATTACTCTACCTGCTGGTCTCCACATGTTTCTTCTTAACCTATCTAGTAACACTTGCCATTGTCCCTCTCCCTTTCAGGTTTCCAGACTAGCACTCTCACCTTCGTTGGTGATGTCAGTCTGATATCCCTGCCCGGGCTCTCAGCACCATTAGCTCTCAGTTCCCTTCTGTCTTGTTCACTGGTATCCCCCCAGGGTCTCGAACAGCGCTTGGCACTAGGAACATTCATTAAATAGTTGTTGCATGACGGGCGATCCAGCATGGGAGGCCTGAGCTGGAGGAAGTCGTGCTGCTGTCCCTCGTCACTCACCCAGCTCAGGCAGATGGGACCTTAAAGGCTCCCAGGGCAAGAGGTAGAGCTTTCTCAGAGCCAGTCCAAGAGCTGTCCCCATACCATCTGCCCACCCTGGTGCCTGCCCATGCCAGCGCTGCCAGGCCTGTTGAAGCTGCCCTTCAATGGAGGACTTGTCTGTGAGGGCCGCACTCCCCAGCAGGAAGCCCCTTGGCTTTCTCCTTTATGGGGAGTGTTTGCTGCTGGAGTGACGATAATTGCCGGATTTGCATTTGGTACACCTGCAGCAAGCGGCCCTGGGGGCACCTAGGCCTTTGGAAATCAATAGGAATAAACAAACAAATATATTCATGGAAGGGGGCTCTGGAGAGGAGGGCCGCTGGGAAGGAAGGGAGAAAGCAGATGCCAGTGCCAGGCTCCCACTCTGCAGCGGGAGACCCTGTCCCCCCCACTCCCGCTCCCCCCACCAGACCGACTCCAAGCTCCGTGCCAAAGTGCCTGCCTCCTATCACTACAGTGAAACCGAGACTGTAATTTCGGTGCTAGCCTGAATGGGTTCATTTCTTTTTATTAACTTCCGCATCGGGATTTTAGGCAAGTTAGCTATTGTTCAAGCTGAGTGCCGCTCCTCTCCACTCTCCACGCTTTGACGCAGCAGCAATAGCCCAGCCAGAAGGAGAGGGCGTGGAGAGGCTGAAGTGGCCAGTGTGAGACCAGGTCACCCTGCCGTCAGATGGAAGGCAGAGCCAGAGCTCCAGTGGAGAGAGTGCGGGGAGGGTGAGCTCTCGTCCTGCAGCTGGGTGTAGCTCAGGACTGCACAGGTGCTTTCTGGGGCTGACCTGCCAGTGTCCCGCAGATAGGAAGGAACCTGACCAGCCTCCCACACACCCACAGAGCTATAGCATAACGAGGCGAGAAAGAACCAATGGGCATGCCCAGCGTCACAGTTTGTAAGGTGCCTTTGCATGGCCTTGTGCATAAACCAGTGTTTGCAGAGAGCTTGCACCGGGCTCCAGAGACACCCTGCTGCTGGTTGGGGGCTGCTCTGGAACAGACCAGTCCCATGGGATCTGCAAAGCACCCTGCAGAGAGCTGGGAGGCATGGCGTCACTACTGAGACCAGATGCCACAGGGCCTTAGCCAGCCTCTCTGAGCCTTTGTTTCCTCATCCGGAGTGCAAGCTTTCACGAGGGCGGGAAGCATCCCTACCTTGTTTATCAATGTGCGAGGAAGAAGTATGTGGAAAAACCATGCAAAATATTTTTGAAATCCATTGGTTGTTTTTTCCTAATATTCATTTTTCATATGCTGCCTTACCTAGTATGTATTAGCATTTAAAAAATATTTCCAAAGGAATGAATAAATAATATCTGCCTCTTAGGGTCCTTGCAGGAAGAAACAGATTGTGTGCCAGGGAGCCAGCAGGTGGCCTGATGGTTAAGGCACTGGATTCCCACATGGCTGGCTGCAGTTTGAGTCCAGGACCTGAGGGCCTGGAAAGCATGCCAAGAGCAGGCAGGACCAGCAAGTGGCATAGTGGTTAAGTCGTTGGACTCCAACTGGGAGAACTGTGGTTCAAGTCCCAGACTCAGTGGCTTGAAACTCTTGCCAGGCATGGGTGCATGTGTGCTCAAAATTCCAGGAGAAAAATGGAGAAGGGATTACAGTGTGGCCATCCCTCCAGGGGGTATGATTTCTCACTTTCTTGTCTCTCCAGCAAGTGCACATGCCCTATAGTGAAAAATAAAATAAAATAAAAAATAAAAAACCTCTCAACAAAGAAAAAGAAAATCATGCTGGGTACATGTGCATGTGTGCCCAAAATCCCAGGAGGAGAATGGAGAGGAAGGGATTGCAACATGGCCATCCCTGGGGGTGGGGAAGTGGTGATTTCTCACTTTCCCTCTATTCTCTCCAGTAAGTACACATACCCTCTAGCAAACAAACAAACACACAAACAAAACAACCCTAGCACATCCTAAACTCTCACAGTGTTAGTGAGCTGTTACCTATTGTTCTCAGGATGGTCAACTTACTTGCTCCAAAGTCAGGTCCCTGGCGGGGAATAGATCCTCTGGCCCCAAATCCCATTTCCCTCCCTTCTCTTCCAGAAAAGGAATTAGGAAAACAAAGATGGCCTCAATGTGTTTGGATACAGGGTGGCTCACAGGGCAGGAAGAAGCACTGGAAATCAAACGGGGGGAGGAAGCAGAGTCTCCACTTGGGGGTACCGTGCTCCCAGGCCACCAACCACCTTTTTCTGGCTGTTCTAACCAGCCCTGGAGGTGGGATTCTTGTCAGGCCAAGAGGTGGCTTCTGAGGACACTCAAAACAGAGAGGGGAGCCAGGCGAGGGCCGAGTGGGACACTGTCCTGAGGAAGAGAGAGCTGGAATAGTGGGGGCTGCCTGGAACCCACCTAGCTGCCTGGGCAACTCTTTAGAATCCAGCCCATCAGTGGGCCAGGGACTGATAGTCACCAGGTGGACCCGCTCCCCACGTCGACTGCGTCAGAACAGCAGACTCCTGGTCCTGCTCCCCACGTCCACTGTGTCAGAAAGGCAGACTCCTCTGGGGTCCTGACTCCTGGACGAACCAACCACACAGACTAGGCCTCTGACACCTTCTGACGGTCCCCAGCAGCCCCACCGCTGAGGACACACGGTGGCAGAGAGATCCCGGAGCACTTCCCGTGCCAGGCGTCGGCGATCACACCGCACTCGCCGCTGCAGTTAGCTCTTCCAGCCCCCAGCAGAGGCAGCAGCATCCTTACCACCATTACAGTCTAGAAGACGTGGCTTAGTGATCCCTCGAGGTCACCATGTCCTCTAGACTGTGCCTACCTTGGCTACCTTCCTTAGATGACGTGCTCCGGTGGCCGGGCTGGCCTTCACAGGCGTCTTGGGCCCCACATTCCCATCTCCTGAGGTTGAAGGGGGTGATCTCTGTACTCCTGGGGGTGTGGCACAGGCTCAGTGGGGAGGGTTGGGAGTTGGGATAGGACCCAGAGAGGTGTGCTGGGGGTCTCAGGGAAGCCCAGCAACAGACGGCTTTTCAGCCAAAGCCTTCAGCAGGGCAGCAGCTGAGCGACCACATAAGGCAAGGACAGAAGCCTGACGTCCTAAAGGGACACTGCACGGCTCCAGTCATGAGACAGAGGCAAGGGGGACGTCTGTTGATTACGCACACAGAGTATTCATCATGGAAAACACTAACGAATGAGAATGCGCATTTAATTCCTCAACACCCTCTGCCGTGAAAATGAGCACCTCAATTCTACAATGGGGAAACTGAGGCTGTAGAGTCTGGTCTGAGGTCCCCAGTTAGGAAGTGATTTCTCACTTTCTTGTCTCTCCAGCAAGTGCACATGCCCTATAGTGAAAAATAAAATAAAATAAAAAATAAAAAACCTCTCAACAAAGAAAAAGAAAATCATGCTGGGTACATGTGCATGTGTGCCCAAAATCCCAGGAGGAGAATGGAGAGGAAGGGATTGCAACATGGCCATCCCTGGGGGTGGGGAAGTGGTGATTTCTCACTTTCCCTCTATTCTCTCCAGTAAGTACACATACCCTCTAGCAAACAAACAAACACACAAACAAAACAACCCTAGCACATCCTAAACTCTCACAGTGTTAGTGAGCTGTTACCTATTGTTCTCAGGATGGTCAACTTACTTGCTCCAAAGTCAGGTCCCTGGCGGGGAATAGATCCTCTGGCCCCAAATCCCATTTCCCTCCCTTCTCTTCCAGAAAAGGAATTAGGAAAACAAAGATGGCCTCAATGTGTTTGGATACAGGGTGGCTCACAGGGCAGGAAGAAGCACTGGAAATCAAACGGGGGGAGGAAGCAGAGTCTCCACTTGGGGGTACCGTGCTCCCAGGCCACCAACCACCTTTTTCTGGCTGTTCTAACCAGCCCTGGAGGTGGGATTCTTGTCAGGCCAAGAGGTGGCTTCTGAGGACACTCAAAACAGAGAGGGGAGCCAGGCGAGGGCCGAGTGGGACACTGTCCTGAGGAAGAGAGAGCTGGAATAGTGGGGGCTGCCTGGAACCCACCTAGCTGCCTGGGCAACTCTTTAGAATCCAGCCCATCAGTGGGCCAGGGACTGATAGTCACCAGGTGGACCCGCTCCCCACGTCGACTGCGTCAGAACAGCAGACTCCTGGTCCTGCTCCCCACGTCCACTGTGTCAGAAAGGCAGACTCCTCTGGGGTCCTGACTCCTGGACGAACCAACCACACAGACTAGGCCTCTGACACCTTCTGACGGTCCCCAGCAGCCCCACCGCTGAGGACACACGGTGGCAGAGAGATCCCGGAGCACTTCCCGTGCCAGGCGTCGGCGATCACACCGCACTCGCCGCTGCAGTTAGCTCTTCCAGCCCCCAGCAGAGGCAGCAGCATCCTTACCACCATTACAGTCTAGAAGACGTGGCTTAGTGATCCCTCGAGGTCACCATGTCCTCTAGACTGTGCCTACCTTGGCTACCTTCCTTAGATGACGTGCTCCGGTGGCCGGGCTGGCCTTCACAGGCGTCTTGGGCCCCACATTCCCATCTCCTGAGGTTGAAGGGGGTGATCTCTGTACTCCTGGGGGTGTGGCACAGGCTCAGTGGGGAGGGTTGGGAGTTGGGATAGGACCCAGAGAGGTGTGCTGGGGGTCTCAGGGAAGCCCAGCAACAGACGGCTTTTCAGCCAAAGCCTTCAGCAGGGCAGCAGCTGAGCGACCACATAAGGCAAGGACAGAAGCCTGACGTCCTAAAGGGACACTGCACGGCTCCAGTCATGAGACAGAGGCAAGGGGGACGTCTGTTGATTACGCACACAGAGTATTCATCATGGAAAACACTAACGAATGAGAATGCGCATTTAATTCCTCAACACCCTCTGCCGTGAAAATGAGCACCTCAATTCTACAATGGGGAAACTGAGGCTGTAGAGTCTGGTCTGAGGTCCCCAGTTAGGAAGTGCCAGAGGTAGATTTGACCTCAGGGCCTGCTCTGCTTCCTGGGACACGGGGCTGGGGAGAGAGCTGCTTGGACGCTGGGGCCGTGGGGCAGAAATGCTGTAATTGTCCCCTTTCTGTGGGTCAGGAAGGGCTGAATCTTCGAGGCAGGTTGTGTAACCCGCTCTGGGAACTTGGGGCAGGGCAGAGGGCCTTGGCGGCCGCCTGGGTCCTCACTACAGTGCTGGAGACGGAGAAGCCACTTCTGATAGAGACAGCCCCATTTCCAAAACATGGGCTTTGGCCCCAGTGCCACTATTGCATATGCTTTTGAAAAGCCACAAACTTCCCAGGCAGCAGGTGGCGTGGTGGTTAAGGCGGCTGGATGCCACATGGCCAACTGCGTGGTTTGAGTCCCAGACCCGTTGGTTTGAAAAACACACTGGGCGTGTGTGCATGTGTGCTTAAAACCCCAAGAAGAGAACAGAGAAGGGATTGCAATGTGGCCATCCCCCGTAGGGGTCATTTCTCACTTTTCCTCTCACTCTCTCTGTGTGTCTCTCTCTTGTCCCTCTGGTGAGTGCACGCACCCTATAGCAAACATTAAACAAACACAGAAAAAGTCACTAACTTCCCAGAGCCACCTCATCTGTGAAGTGTCAGGGTTGGACTGACTATAAATCCTTGATTCTTTTCTTCTCTAACTTTCAGCCAGTCTACACATCAGCAGTATCTTAGGATCGCCTCCCACCTCTGTGCTCCTCAGGTCTGGGCAGTAGTGGAGGCACTTGGGGTTGTGGGCTCAGATAGCACACTGCCCAGGTTCAAATCCTAGTTCATGCATGCTGGCTTTGCGACAGGGCAAGTTACTAATCACACTGGGCTGAGGCTCCTCGTCTCTAAAATAGGACCATGGATGCCCACCTATGGGGTACACTTACCAGGAAGCGAAGGCAGCTTAAAGGCCAGAGCCCCTTATTTGCACAGGCTTGCTCTGAGGCTCTGGTTTTATTTTCGTTTTTTTTTTTTTTTTTTTTGGAGAGATTTTCACTGTAGGGCGCGTGCGCTCGCCAGACAGACAGAGACACATAGAGACAGAAAGCGAGAAATCACTCCCCAGGGGGGATGGTCACGCCGCAATACCTTCTCCTCCATTCTCCTCTTGGGATCTTGGGCACGCACGCACACGCGCCCGGCGTGAGTTTTAAGCCACCGGGTCCAGGACACGAACTGCGGTCGACTACGTGGGAGTCCAGCGACATAGCCATTACGCTAACTGCTGGTTCCCTCGTTTTGTTTTTAGTAGACTCCAAAATCAGACATACTCAGACCCAAAGCCTGGGTCCATTCCTGCCTACCTAAAAGGTAACGTGCCCGCATCGAGCTCTTAGACCAGTGCCTGGCTTACCCACAGTACTCAGCAAACGTTAGCTGCTGGGGTTGTGGCTGTCACTGTCGTTATTCCCTAGTTCACAGAGGAGAAACCAGATCTTAGAAATGTTACTTTGTCCATAGCTGCTCAGCCCCTAAGAGCCAACTTCCCAGTCTCTGTGGGGACAACAGAGAAGAAAGGGAGCTGGTCTTTGGCTTCAAGGGCCTTCTTCTCTGCTCAGGGATGCATTATCAGAGGCTATGAAAAGGCATTTGTGCCTGCTGAGACACCGGCCTAAGGGCACAGGAAGGGCCATGAGGTCAGAAGCAAAGACCCCACAGAAGGCAGGACTTCCCTGAGAGAGGCAGGGCTTCGGCTGGCGTTTCAAGTGCGACCAAGGACAGGGCGAGACAGAAAGGGTGCTGGCCTGGGCTCCCAGGGAGGCCAGTACAGCTCTCACAGCTCCGAGGGGCCGAGCCCTAGCTGCTCTTTCAGCTAAGGCAGAACGAGGATGAATGGGGCCGCACAGCGCAGTCACGGGTCTGCGGGCGTATTCTTTCAAAGAGCGCTAGAGGCCTCTGAGAATGTCAGGTCTCCTGTACTGCGCTATGTATTCTCATTAGCACGGAGGCCCGGCCGCTGAGAAGCAGTTCTGCCAGCCCCTGCATGCTCGTAGTACTCCTCAACCAGACCTGCCCGGAGCTCCCTTTGTGGAATGTCCATTAGGGGCCAGGTGTAGTGCTAGCCAACCCCCTCTTTTTTTTTTTTTCAATTGAGGTGAAATTCACATGAAGTGCTAGAAACTTTTTTTTTTTTTTTTGAGAGAGAGAGGTTTCTTTGCTATAGGGCACATGCGTTCACTGGAAAAACAGAGAGACAGAGGGACACAGAGAGACAGAAAGGAAGAAATCATCCCCCAGGGGGATGGCCACGCTGCAATTCCTTCTCCTCTACTTTGCTCTCAATATTTGGGGCATGCACGCACATGCACCCAGAGTGCATTTCAATTCACTGGAACTCAACCACAGTCAACCCCACGTGAGTCCAGCACCTCAATCAGCACACCATCTGCTGGCTCTACTAGGTTCTTTTTAATGTGAATTTAACATTCTAAAAGAACAATGTGGGGCCCGAAGGTGGTGTGGTGGTTAAGACGCCGGACACATTCATGGCCGATTGTGGTTCAAATCCCAGATTTGGCAACTTGAAACTCATGCCAGGTGCGTGTGCGTGCATGCCCAGATCCCAAGAGGAGGATGGAGGAAAAGGGATTGCAGCATAGCCGTCCCTCCAGGGGATGATCTCTTACTTTCCCTCTCTGCCTTTCTCTTTCTCTCTGGTGAACATGTGCACCCTATGACAAAAACCTAAAAAATAAATAAATAAATAAAAGGCAAGGTGAGAATTGTCATCCCTAATTTTGCAAAAAGGGAAACGGAGCCTCAACAAGATTTTGTAACTCGCCTGCGGTCGCAGAGCAGAGAGGTGGCAGAGGGCCACTGGAAGGTAGAACTGTGAATCCAGGGCCCCGCACAATCCATAAACATACTTATTTACATCCGTTGTTGAGTAAATGCATGAAACGTCTGGTCAGAAAGCCTGTCACCAGCCATGCTTCTTGGTGGCATTGCTGTAGATTGGGCCACAGGAACAGCACAGCCCCTGTGGGTGCAGGCCCGGACATCAGCAAGACTGCTAAAATGTGGGCCCTTGGCCTTGTGTCATTGCCTCTGTGCCTGAGTCTCCATCACCTCCCGCCTGAGCTGCCCCAGCTCCCTTCCCAGGCCCCGCCCCTCCTCCTGGCTGCTGTGAGCCACCACATTTTCTGGGGTGCACTGTTGTGTATCAAATGTTCGGTGTTGGCGCTGAGCGATTCCGAGCCGCAGCCGGCCCTGCTGTACTTGTTACAGCTCAGTGCAAACACCGGTGCTCTTTGGAAGAGCAGGGGAGGAATAAATGTTTCAGTCACGCTATAAATAATGGAGCGGGGAAAGATGTTGTGTAAGTGGAGCTCTGGGTTTTGCCAGGAGGTATGTTTTCCTTCTTTCTTGCTGTTTTTTTTTTTTTTTTCTTTTACCTTCCTCCCCCAGCCCCCCTTTATTCAGTCCGATACAGAATGCCTCCCACCAGGGATCAGAGAAAAACAGCTCTGCTCCAAGGGACGAAGAAGATTAAACTGTTGAAACTAAACAAATCAATTCCTGTAGGGAAGGGGTTGGGTGGGGAGGTGGGGAGAGTCTGGCCTGGCCAGGCGCTTGGCAGTGATCTGGGCACTGCGTGAGCAGGCCTCGGGAAGGGGCTGGTTTCATTCATCCTGAATGAAAGAAGAGCAGGAAGCCCTGGGAGGGCAGGGCTGTCTGGAAGGCAGGGCTGGGGCCGCTGAGCCCCCGAGGGAGGCTGGCTGGGTTCTTCTTGGGGTAGGAGAGGCCGTGCTTACAGGGGGGTGCCCGCTGATGAAGGTGCCCCCGACAAGGGTGCCCACAAGATGCAGGGCACTGAGCCAGGCTGGGAAACCAAAGGCGGCAGAGCCCAACTCATGGCACCAGAGATGGCCCCCTGGTAGGAGGGCCAGGTGGGGCTGGGAAGGGATAGGAAGTGCCAGACCGGAAGCACTGTGGGAGGTGGGCAAGCTCTCAGGACAGTCTGTGGCCTGGCAGGGGTAGTGAGGCCAGCTTTCAGGGCCATGCAATGTCCTAGGTCTCTTGATGGGTCTTGCACTGAAGACAGAAATGGCGACCACCCAGGGCATGTGTCAGGGACCAGGAAAACACTTGGCTTTCGTTCTGGGTCTGCATGTCCTAAGTGCAGTCTAGCACTCTCACACATGGGAATCATGTGAGAGCTTATTTGAAAAATACAGATTTCCGGTCCCCATTCCAGACCTACTGAATCCCAGTTTTGTGCAGACCCAAGAACCTGCATTTGAAATAAGATCCCCGAGTGACTCTAACATACAGGCATTTTGCTAAGTCCGGTCGGTCGGGGGCCAGATTCAGTATCTTGGGTTTGAAAGGAGTTTGCTAGCAAAGGACTCTACCACCTCACCTAAAGCTACGTTTCCTGCTTAATATTATCCTCCCAACAATCTAAACACTGATTACACACCTACTATGTGCAGGGTGTTTGCTGGGCTGTGGCCTGGAGCCCCAAACACAAAGTCTTGGAGTGGATAAGTGGTGGGAGGCTCTTCTGTGGCCGCCTAGACATGTGGTCATCCATGAACCCGCTTCGGGGGCTAGCCAAGGCCACGGTCAGCTGGCTTATGGGATTCTGTCTCTGGCCACACGGACCAAGTCTGCTCCCTCTTACACCTGACAGCCCTTCAGATTTTGAAGCTCCCCACCATGTCTCCTCGAAGGCTCACACTAAAGACCACCTGGTCCCTGAGTTTGTCAAGGTTCACCTTTCCGCCACCTGCTCCCACCTTCCCACCTCTGGCTATGTGGGTTACTTGACCATTCTCCTTAAAAACCGGTGCTTTGCGGGCCAGCAAGTGTTATGGAGGCCAAGGTGCCGGATTCCACATGGCGGACAGCATGGTTCAAGTCCTAGACCTGATATCTTGAAACTCACGTGTGTGTGAGTGCCCAAGGTCCTGAGAAGAGAGCAGAGGAGAAAGGGCTATGGCGTGGCCATCCCTCCAGGGGATAATTTCTCTCTTTCTCCCCGCCTCTGTCTCTGGCAGGTACACAAACCCTATAGCAAAACTAAAAATAAATGGTGCTTTGCTCCACCAGCAAAAGGCCCCCTTTCTAGATACAGAACAGTCTTTGCCCTGAAAATTGACTTTAGAGGAGGGAGGCTGGGGCCTCCAGGACAGCCTATGGTGCCAGATGCACTTCATTTTTTAATTTTTAAGAATTATTTAATTTTGTTTATTATTATTTTTATTATTTTTTATTGAACTTTATTTATTATTGCTATTATTATTATTTTCCAGTTTTATCAGAGAGAGAGAGAGAGAGAAAGTGAAAGTGAGCAAGCAAGACACGTGGGAATCCTGCCCCTTTAACCACCAGGCCTCCTGCCAGCCCCTTGTTGTTATTCTTTTTTAAATTTGATCAGAGAGAGAGAGAGAGAAAGTGAGAAAGCAACCTGCCAGGTTCAGGACTCGAACCATGGTCATCCATGTGGGATCATGCCACCTGCCAACCCCGCCAGATGCACTTCCGGGAGAGGCAAGAGGCGAGTAGCACCTGCCTCTACTTCCCCTAGTGCTGAGGTCTCGCTGGCCGAGTCTGTGCACAGTATCTGGTCTTTGAGGAAATGTTTTCCAGGCTTCTCCCGGCAGGCAGGCGCCGACCCCAGGCCATGCTAGGCAGAGCCCTCCATGTTTCGAATCCTGTTCTTCCTCATAGGCCCCATCCTCACGACGCTATCAGGCGCCATCTGACGCCGCAGCTCTTCCCCTCATCAAGGCAGACCAGAGAAAGCTGCTCGCTAACCAGGAAAGAACACAGGAGAAAAGCACCCTTGAAAGACGGTCACTGAGGGGACTCTGTCTTGAACTGTGCTTTGTCCCAGCGGCCTTCGGGAGGGCTGCAGGAGGGGAGCCTTAGGAGGACCGGGTGGTAGGCGAGGAAGCTGATTCGCAGCGGCATTTGGGACTGATTGGAGAGGAGACAGTCTGGGACTGGGGAGACCTCATTATAATAATTGTATCCTTCCCCTGTAGTTACGACCTCGCAAATGTAACTTGATGTTTGTAATGAGCCATAATTAGACAATCACCAAAAGTTACAGTGAGTAGAGCGAATGCAGAAGCCAGCCACCCCATACCCTGTGTAGTCACTGCTCGGTGCACCTGTGAGAGTCTTGTTTTCCTCCTTCTTGGTGGCACCAGCCCCAGGGAAGTCCCTATTGCCATGGCGACCTCCTTAGCTGCTCTGTGTTACCTGGCCAAGGTCTGTGTCCTCGGAGGTGCCTCTCTCTAGTCCCCAGGCTTGTGTTTCCTCCTGCTGTTATTTGAGTCCCTGGATTATTGAGTCTGAGAAGGCTGAGCACAGCCCTGGGATTCCAGGTCCTAATAAAAAGAGTTTTAGGACCAGACTGTGGCAGCATCCCTCATCCCTCGGATAGTGGCCTGGGCGTTTTGGTCACTATGTTGAAGAAAGCACAGGCGGTACCCAAGATGGCAGAGCCAGGACATGACCATGACAAAACACAGCTGCTCTGCATGGTCTCTAACTGAGAGGAACCTGTAATGGTGAGACTCAGGCATCAGCACTGTAGACAAGGAAGGGAAGGTGCTCAGGGACCGTGGGTCTTTCTCAAACCCAGGACACAAAAGCACCTAGACACATCTCGCTGTGTGTAAAC
>NW_006199316.1:268037-291156 GCF_000334495.1 Tupaia belangeri chinensis
GATTTCTGCATGATCTAATCTGCTTTTTATATTTTCAAGGGAGATTTTTATTTCCTGAACTACAGCCTCCACAAGGCCACGGTCAGCTGGCTTATGGGATTCTGTCTCTGGCCACACGGACCAAGTCTGCTCCCTCTTACACCTGACAGCCCTTCAGATTTTGAAGCTCCCCACCATGTCTCCTCGAAGGCTCACACTAAAGACCACCTGGTCCCTGAGTTTGTCAAGGTTCACCTTTCCGCCACCTGCTCCCACCTTCCCACCTCTGGCTATGTGGGTTACTTGACCATTCTCCTTAAAAACCGGTGCTTTGCGGGCCAGCAAGTGTTATGGAGGCCAAGGTGCCGGATTCCACATGGCGGACAGCATGGTTCAAGTCCTAGACCTGATATCTTGAAACTCACGTGTGTGTGAGTGCCCAAGGTCCTGAGAAGAGAGCAGAGGAGAAAGGGCTATGGCGTGGCCATCCCTCCAGGGGATAATTTCTCTCTTTCTCCCCGCCTCTGTCTCCGGCAGGTACACAAACCCTATAGCAAAACTAAAAATAAATGGTGCTTTGCTCCACCAGCAAAAGGCCCCCTTTCTAGATACAGAACAGTCTTTGCCCTGAAAATTGACTTTAGAGGAGGGAGGCTGGGGCCTCCAGGACAGCCTATGGTGCCAGATGCACTTCATTTTTTAATTTTTAAGAATTATTTAATTTTGTTTATTATTATTTTTATTATTTTTTATTGAACTTTATTTATTATTGCTATTATTATTATTTTCCAGTTTTATCAGAGAGAGAGAGAGAGAGAAAGTGAAAGTGAGAAAGCAAGCCACCAGGTCTGGGAATCAAACCTCAGTTGGCCATGTGGGAATCCTGCCCCTTTAACCACCAGGCCTCCTGCCAGCCCCTTGTTGTTATTCTTTTTTAAATTTGATCAGAGAGAGAGAGAGAGAAAGTGAGAAAGCAAGCTGCCAGGTTCAGGACTCGAACCATGGTCATCCATGTGGGATCATGCCACCTGCCAACCCCGCCAGATGCACTTCCGGGAGAGGCAAGAGGCGAGTAGCACCTGCCTCTACTTCCCCTAGTGCTGAGGTCTCGCTGGCCGAGTCTGTGCACAGTATCTGGTCTTTGAGGAAATGTTTTCCAGGCTTCTCCCGGCAGGCAGGCGCCGACCCCAGGCCATGCTAGGCAGAGCCCTCCATGTTTCGAATCCTGTTCTTCCTCATAGGCCCCATCCTCACGACGCTATCAGGCGCCATCTGACGCCGCAGCTCTTCCCCTCATCAAGGCAGACCAGAGAAAGCTGCTCGCTAACCAGGAAAGAACACAGGAGAAAAGCACCCTTGAAAGACGGTCACTGAGGGGACTCTGTCTTGAACTGTGCTTTGTCCCAGCGGCCTTCGGGAGGGCTGCAGGAGGGGAGCCTTAGGAGGACCGGGTGGTAGGCGAGGAAGCTGATTCGCAGCGGCATTTGGGACTGATTGGAGAGGAGACAGTCTGGGACTGGGGAGACCTCATTATAATAATTGTATCCTTCCCCTGTAGTTACGACCTCGCAAATGTAACTTGATGTTTGTAATGAGCCATAATTAGACAATCACCAAAAGTTACAGTGAGTAGAGCGAATGCAGAAGCCAGCCACCCCATACCCTGTGTAGTCACTGCTCGGTGCACCTGTGAGAGTCTTGTTTTCCTCCTTCTTGGTGGCACCAGCCCCAGGGAAGTCCCTATTGCCATGGCGACCTCCTTAGCTGCTCTGTGTTACCTGGCCAAGGTCTGTGTCCTCGGAGGTGCCTCTCTCTAGTCCCCAGGCTTGTGTTTCCTCCTGCTGTTATTTGAGTCCCTGGATTATTGAGTCTGAGAAGGCTGAGCACAGCCCTGGGATTCCAGGTCCTAATAAAAAGAGTTTTAGGACCAGACTGTGGCAGCATCCCTCATCCCTCGGATAGTGGCCTGGGCGTTTTGGTCACTATGTTGAAGAAAGCACAGGCGGTACCCAAGATGGCAGAGCCAGGACATGACCATGACAAAACACAGCTGCTCTGCATGGTCTCTAACTGAGAGGAACCTGTAATGGTGAGACTCAGGCATCAGCACTGTAGACAAGGAAGGGAAGGTGCTCAGGGACCGTGGGTCTTTCTCAAACCCAGGACACAAAAGCCCCTAGACACATCTCGCTGTGTGTAAACCAAGCCAGAGGCACCCACGTCTCCTTGCATGGGTGCTCCACATGAACCAGGGCCCCTAAGATCATTTCACACTGGCGACATACACAGAGCACCCTGATGCTAACGATGGCGTAGGGTGTCCTGACCCCTCCTGGTGGCTGGACCCTGGCTCCCGGGGTGGGGTGAGTTTGAATGTTTACAACATTTACACTTTAATTAAAATCCATTTCAACTCTCCAGAGCTTCCCCGATCTCTGAGTTCTTGCCTCTCCTTTAATGGCAAAGTCATTTGGAAGGTTAGGGTCTAGGCTAAGACTCGGACGCCCATGTGACTGACTCACAATGGCAGTTCAAGGTTCAGGACCTGGCAGCTTGCTTTCTCACTGCCATGCCCCTTCCCCTCCCCTCCGGTCAAATAAAAAATAAATAAGTAAGTAAATAAATAAATAAATAAATAAGGACTTGGTTCCTGCTGCTTCTAACGAGCCCTACTGGAGAACAGGAGAGCCAGGAGACTCTTAGCAATCGTGGAATTCAACTTGTCAGGTTGCAGCTGAGCAAAGCTGAGGCCCCCGGGGTGGAGAAAGCCGTTTTGCCCAGGAACTGGTGGACTGCTGCAGGACTGGACCTTTACCGGTCCGGCTCCTTCCTGGTGCTTCTGATGTTCCACATGATACCAGCAGCGCCCCCAGGTGGAGGAGCAGGACAGGGCAAGCCTTGGGTGGCTCCAGACCTCCCTGCCTGCAGCCTGCTTTCTGCACTTGTTCTGAGGGACTGAGGACCTAGGGAGGACTTGAACTCCGAGGTAGGAGATCTGCTTATATCGCTGGGGCATTTCCTACTGTCTGTATCAGGGAAGAGAAATAGGGAGACGCAGAAAGGATGAGAAGAAAGAGAGAAAACGCCCCATCAGCTTAAAAGCACTGTAAGGATATCCAAGCTCTGGGTGTGATTGCCACCACCAGGAAGCCTCCTCTGGGTGCGTTTAGGACCAGAGTGTGGGACAGAAGAGCTGTGCCGGGCTCTCCGGGAGCCTGGATGCCGAGATTCTATGGCCCAGAGCAGTGGGTCCATAGTCACGGGCAGAGCCAAGTCTCCTTCCCCCTCTCCCTCCTCCAGGGGTGCTTAGGGGAGCTATTATAGCTCATTCCACAGAAGGTGCCCCTCAGACCTCAGGACGACCCATGCTTAAAAGATAAAAATGTCTTGGCAAGGGTCTGGCCCAGCCCTGGTTCTGGAAGACAGTCTCCTCTCACTAAGGAGGCGGGGAAATCGGATTGCTGCTCCCGAATTCATTAACTACGTGGCCTCCATCGAGGCACTTAACCTCTGTTGGCCTCAGTTTCCTATTGTCAAATGAGAATGTTGGTCGAGGCAGCACAGTCTGCAAGCAGGTTTATATTCGGCACATGTGAGTATACTCCATCGACTAAAAAGAACTGTAATACTGTCCAAGTTGGACTAGCAGGGGCCGTGGAAGTTAGGCAGCTGGATCCACATGGCTCACTATGGAGTTCAAGTCCCAGACCCAGTGGCTTGAAAAACTCTAGGGCTACCCATGGCACACCACAGTGGGCTCTCTGTGCTTAAAAGTGGGTCCTGAGGGGCCGGCAGGTGGTGAGGTGGTTACAGCAGCTGGACTCCCACATGGCCAATCATGGTTCAAGTCACCCCACAGCTTGAAACTCATGTCAGGTGCATGTGCATGCATGCCCAAAATCCCGAGGGGAATGTAGGAGAAGGGATTGTGGTGTGGCCATCCCCCGTGGGGGGTAGGGAGTGATTTCTCACTTTCTGTCTCTCTGTCTCTCTTGGTCTCTCCAGCAAGTGCATGCACCCTATAGCAAAAGTCTCTCAAAAGTGCCCTGAAAGAGACTAGCATTCTGTCCTGTGCTTGTAGAGACACCTCCTGACGCCACAGTCACCGCGAAGCCTTTGTTGCCAGTGAGCAGGCAGAGGCACGGTGGAAAGACCTTTGCCCTCGACCAGTCAGATCACTGTGCCTCCATGCCAGCTGGCAGCCCGAGACCGAGCACGGTTCCCGCACCATAAAGTGACATGGGCAAGAAGCAAGAGTGGGCTGCCCTCTTTGCCCTAGGCCAGCACCCGCTCTGGAGTAGGTCACTCCTTGACACTCCAGGAGCAGACCCGTCTAGCTTGGCTTCCTTTGTAGAGGAGAAGCATAGCGGATTCTATGGATCACATTCAGGACCTCGGGGTTCAAAGGGAGCCTTAAAGGCCACTAATCCAAGCCCCTCTTCTTGCGAAAATCTCCCTCTGTAATCCAGCGCCATTTCTCATGCGTGTGCGTCCAGCTTCTGAAAAGGAGAACTGAGACCCTTGGTGGTTACAAATAAAGTCAGAAACGCAGATCACCGTAGAGATGAGAGGAGAGGGGGAGGAGATCGTTTTGCCAGGGACCTGGGATTAGATGGGCACTGACACCGAGCATTAAATTCAACTCCGAGCTTTTTGGCAGCAAAGGCAGGAATGGAAATTGGATTGTTATACGAGCGTCCAGCCCGAGGATTCATGGCAGGAGAGACAGTCTCCCGAGTTCTAAATTTTAAAGCAAGCCACATTCACTCATGACTGGGAAGGTGACCCCGGAGGTCGTTTCTTCGTTTCTGTTTCCCTTTCCTAATTCTGATGGCTTACGTTCCCGGAGACTCTCCGACCACACTTGGTTTCCTTGCCTGATGGGTTTGTCTCAGCCCCTTCTTTCAGGGGCCCGCCAGGTCATGGTGTAGGCCTGAAGTCCTAGAGAGCCAGGTCTCCTTTGGAAACTCCAAGGCCCTCAAGAATCCAGAAGGAAAACATCTGGCTTGGGACGTGACTATTACTGGTCACGATGTCACAGCTAAGGACTGCTGCTACAGGCCTGGGGGGAGTGCCCTGCAGGCCACAAAGACCTCCCTTGTTGCCGATGGCTTCCACTGGTCTCCAGTGGCTGGTGTGAAGACCCCTTATCCTTTGCCGGACTGGGTCCCTTCGCCCTGAGCGTTCTGCAGGACTCAGAGCCTGTAACTCAACACTCAGCTCAACCCGTCGCTATTTGCTTCTTTATTTCCACTTAGAGCTGGAGGTCTGTTTCTGACTGGTCGATGGCTGGACCCTAATGGCATAACTTAGGCACCTCCCGGTAAGCTTCCAGTTCCCCTGAGATACCCCGGGGCATGTGGGGACCACAGATATTACATACGTGTGTATCCCTACCACTCTACAGGCCCACAGCTGGGCGTGGTTTGGACACTGCCACTTGGCCCTTCACGTGCGTCCTCCAGGAGCCCTGTGGTGTGCAGTGAAGACCACAGACTACAGTCCATGTTCAAATCTCACGCGCTCTTTAACTTGGTTTTGTGTCTTGGGGAAGATTTCTTAACTCTTCTAAGCTTCAATTTTTTTCATCTATAAAAGAGAGTAATAGTAATTTCTACTTCACCAGATAGTTGAGAAGACTAAATTGAGATAGGCAGGTAGGTAGATGGGTGGACAGAAAGATGACAGACAGGTAGATATTTAGATAAATATTTATGACAGCCATCCATGGCATGTAGAAAATGTCGTATCAGCCTTTACTGTCACCATCCTTGTCCTCGGAGCATCTCAGTGGGTAGGTATTATTTTCCCGACTTTGCAGCTGATGCAGTCGAGGTCCAGAGGAGCCGTGTGCCTTGTCAGAGGTGACACCAGGGTTAAGTGGAGCAGCCAGGATTCGGACCTAGTTCCACCTTACTCCAGACCCGGCGTCCTCCTTCCGGGCTTCTTGCTGCCTTGGACACCAGGTCTGAAAAGCAAGCAGTCACCTTTCCTGTCCCACCTTCTTTTCTTTTCTTTTTTTGAGAGATTTTTGCTATAGGGCATGCTCGTTTGCCCGAGAGACAGACAGTAGGAAATTATCCCACAGGGGGCATGGCCACACCGCAGTCACATCTCCTCTGTTTTCCTCTCGGGATTTGGGGCATGCACACACACATGCCCTGCATGAGTTTTAAGCCTCCTGGTCCAAGACTCAAACCACGGTCGACTACATGGGAGTCCAGAGCCGTAACCGTTATACCATCTGCCCCACCTTCTTCTGAAAGTCACACTGCACAGGCCCAGCTCAGTGCCAGTGGTCTGGAGCCTGAGCCCCTTTTTGTGGAGCAGGCAGAAGCCAAGCAGGTCCTAGCAGCTGTGGCAAAGGGAAGCAGGGGAGTGTGATGGCCAGATTCCTCTTATCCTGCTTTGCCTTCCAGCCTGAGCCCTGAAAATACACCTCCTTCCCCAACACCTCCACCCTAAGATTACATAAAACCCCCTCACGGCATCTGCCA
Source organism: Tupaia belangeri chinensis (assembly GCF_000334495.1). Lineage (NCBI taxonomy): Eukaryota > Metazoa > Chordata > Mammalia > Scandentia > Tupaiidae > Tupaia > Tupaia belangeri. The sequence goes on from NW_006199316.1 coordinate 274,514, forward strand.
TAAATGCCGATTGGGGCTAGACCCAACTCCTTAGGGAGCTACGACAGTGGTTTGCTGGGGACTACAGTGTCCTGAGGCTGTCTGGCATGGGGCTCCAGGTGGAAGGCCTGAAGGAGCTGGGGTACGGATTACACTTTCGTCTGACTTTACACCAGACAGCCCTCGTTTCAAATCCTACTCTCCCATTTACAAGCTGTGTGACCTTGGGCAAGGCCCTTAGTGTCTCTGAGCCTCAGTTTCCTCCTCTACAAAGTGGAGATGACGGTATATACCTTAAGGGGCTGCGCGGAGGACGGCATTATACCTATAAAATCTCTGCCTGGTGCACTGTACAGGGGAAGCTGTTGATTGCTTTTATCATGGGTGTGATCATTCCCATTGTTACCCCAGGATTCCTGCCTGCACGTCGGGCCCCCTCCTCGCTCTCCCCTTGGACACACTCAGACCCCTGTGCCTGCTGGCCTGACTCCCCCTGCAGATGGTCCTATATCAGGGCATCACAATGGCAGCTGGGGCTGCCTGGAGCTCTGCCCAGCGCTGGCTGCAAGGCTCACAGCCCTGGCTCAGCCTTGGGCTGTGCACTTAGGGTTTGGGAAGCGAGAATGTCAGCAACATCTGGGTGCTAGGTGGGGGGAGCTAGGCGGCAAGCACGGGTGGGGAGCTTCCTGTTTCAGGAGACTGTTGTGTCTGATTCTGTATTTTATAGCCTGGGGTAGAGATGGGACAAGTGCCATTTCAGGTGGCATCCCAGGGAACTCAACAGAAAGCATCACCATCTCCTCCCACTGTGCCCTCTACGGGCTCAGAGCCTCCACCCTGCAGCTTGGCCTCTCTCAGTGGAGAGGTGGGCGCCTGTGTACCAGGGTGAGAACACGACTGTCCTCACTATGTGCTGGACTGGGTCCCTTACAGCTGGACTCGGAGCCCGTGCGTCAAAGAAGCCGCAGCTGCTTCCCAGAGCAGTGACATCAGCACAGTAAATCTCCCCATTTAAATAATGCCTCTGCTCCTGCTCCACCTGCCAACCTACCTCCGTCCCGATTCCTCACAAAGCACCTCAGAGGCAGGAATTCTTCGCTCCCTGTTTCATGGCCGGGCAACAGGGGCTCAGAGAAGGGTGGGACGTTTCCAAGGTCTCAGAGTAAACTGGTGAGGCGCCCACCCTGTCTCCCAATCCTAATGTGATCTTCTGCCTCACTTCCATATTTCACAACAGCTTCATTGAGATATAACTCGCATACTATGCAATCCACCACCCAAAGGTGCAATGCAGTGGCTTTTACCATTTGCACAGACATATGCCACCCTCATCACAGTGAATTTTAGCGTATTTTCATCACCACAAAAATAAACCTTATCCTGTAAATGACATCTCCTATTCCCCTACCCTATCTGCCTCCCTAAGCAACCACCGATCTGTCTCTACAGATTTGCCTATCTGGGACATCTCATATAAATGGAATATGTGGCCTATAACATGGTCTTTCATGGCTTGCCTCTGGTACTTAGCATAATGTTCTCGAGGTTCATCTCTGTCAGTACTTCCTTCCTTTTCATGGCCTAATAATATTCCACTGTGTGGATATACCACAGTTTTTCCATCCATTTTTCACTCAACAGACATTTTGCCTCTTATGAATAATGTTGCTATGAACATTCATGCACACATGTTTGTGTGGATGTGCGTTTCCATTTCTCTTGAACTGGGACAGGATTGCTGGATCGTAGGGTAACTTTGTGTTTAACCATTTAAGGAACTGGTCAAGTGTTTTCCAAAGTGGCTGTGCCATTTTACACTTTACCAGCAGAGTATGAGGGGCCCGATTTCTCTACTTCTTTTCCAAAACTGATGCTCTCTAAAACCCTCACCTAACTTATGAGCAAGCTGGGGACCCTACAGGAAGTGGAGGATGAAATTAGACAAGGCTTAATTTAGGCCACATAGTAGATGAACGAGGTAGCCAAGACAGGGGACCACACTTTCTAGCCTGCCAGTAGTCATCCTGGTATCAGGCTTGACCAAAGACCAGTGCTTGTCTCTACCAGAGATGATCTGAAGTATGGGACCTCAAATACTGCGTCCAACTAGTGGCTGGGGAGAAATCACAAGAAAGGTGACTGTGGCTCTGTGTGCAGTGACGGTGACCAGCTGTAGACTCTATGCTGCTGGCTACTTCCACCCTCACCATGCTGGCTGAGGACCCCGAGTGAGTGGGCATGCCCTTGCAGTTGTGGGTAACTGCAAGCTGCTCAACAAGGCCAGGACCTGCTGGTTGTCCTACACGAGGAGATGGGGTGCCGCACCATTTAGATGCAGGCGTCAGCACATTTCCCCAAAGTAAGGCAGGGGATAATGACCTCTGAAGAACCAGGGAATGGGCTGGTCTTGGAGGGAGAAAACAGAACCGTGCAGTCCCGAGACAATGGAGAAAGAGCCTGTGCTATAGAGAGGAGATGAGAATGTCTGCCCGAAGGGCTGCGGTGACTGTAAAGCCAGATGAGGTCTGTACTTCGACACGCTGAAGGACGACAGGTACTCCAGGGCCCCGCCACTCTTACCTCTGCTGCCATGCCGCCAGGGCTCAGACAGCAGGGCGCAGAGAGCTTCCGTCAGTGAGCTAGAGCGCCCCACCTGTTAGAGAAGTGAGCGCCATGGCCAGGAGGCACAAGGACCGGCACTGCAGCCGCTGCCAGGGTGGCTTCTCTGCGCTCTTGTCATTTGCTTCTCTTCCTTGTCCTGTCCCTGGGCTGAGGTCAGGGCAGCCGGACAGAGGCAGCAGCTGTAGCAGGCTGTAAAAACAGAGTGGTCTGGACGGAGGCTCCCGTCCAACGTGGCCTCAATCTGTGGTCACACGGCAGCCCATGCCTACAGACCCTGTGGTCACAGAGCTCACTTCTGAGGTCTCGCCCAGAGGCTACCCTGCCCAGGGACCCTCACTGCCTGCACTCTCCAGGGCACAGGGGCTCTGGAGAACTCACTCGGGGCCTGGTACTGTGGGGTTCACCACAGCAGGGAGCTGGGCAGTGAGCTGCTGATCCGGACTGACAGTGAGTTCATTCAAGTAACCTCCATTGAGCATCTTCTGAATTCCAGGCTGGATCCAGGGAGCATGCAGAGAGCCAGGGCCCATCCCCCTGAGCCCCGTGGTCTGCAGAAGCCACCAAGATGGGCCTGTGCATCTGGCCGGCTCCCTAATTTGGGTGCTGCAAAACCACAGAGGAAGCCATTAGTACCAGGTTCTTGGGCCCTGTCCTGGAATCCAGGCTCAGAAGAGGTTCGGGGAGCCTGGAAGGAGAGCACAGATGTGGAATCAGGCCGGAGTGACCCCAGGAAGCCAGGGAGATGGTCAGGTTTTGAACCTTCGTGCCTGCAAGAACAGGCGAGGACCAGTGGAGACAGGGCTGGTCAGGGCCGGGGAGGCCCCTTTTAAGGGAAAGCCTCGTTCTCTGAGTCTGCAGTAGAGCTGCCGTGGGGAAGCCCTGGAGACAAGTCCTGGCCGGAGGAAACGCTCAGGACTTTCTTGTCTGCTGTTCTAGAGTCGGGATGACCAAGCAGGGGAGTGTCCCTTTCCCCGCAGGTTGTCTGATCCCCGTGGCAGGCACTCGCCTTCCCCCAGCCACCAAGCACTGGCTTTGGGAAGATTCCACCTCCTAGCTCTGGGCCTCCGGGATCATCAGGGGTGGGAGAGAAAGGGCATTGGCCATTGTGGGCAGCTATCTAGAGGGAGTGAGCCAGCTCTCTGACTGGCCATTATTTCTCCCTACAGCCCAGGTCCGAGGCATGGCCACTATCCCCATCTTGACGAGGAGGTGAGTGGCTTCCCTGTGTCACTATGATGTGTAGTGGTGGGACAGAGCCGGCCCCATGCCCAGGTATCTGACCCCAACATCCACACCGTCTTCCTCACCAGGCCCACCATTTCTGCCTCCAGAATTCTTTCTCCTTTTCTTCGCTCACATTTGATTTCTCTGACATCCAAGGTCTTGAACCTGGCCCCTGCGAGGCCCAAGGCAGGTAGAGGTGACCGCCATGAGCAGTGTGCTGTGCCTCGGTCCCCTGCATAAAAGGCTCTGTGCTCGGGAAACCATCACCAGCTCACCCTTGAGCCCGCCCTGTCCCAGAAGCCCAGGAGCACCCTTCGGACCTGCGCCCTCCCCTCCCCCTGGGTTTCCAGAGTGGAAGTAATTCACCCCAGGGACACACAGCTGGGCAGAAAAGCCAGTCCCGCGTTTCCAGGTCACTGCGGCCCGATGGGGATGGGCAGCTCGTGAAGTGGGCACAGATGGTGCTGGCGGAGAGAGGGAGGTCAAGGGGGTGGGGAGGGGCAGTGGCTGGTCACTTGGGGTGCGGCTGGCAGAGCCCATATAGGGTCGGCTGGCATGGCCACACCCCTGGGCGGCTTCTCGGCTGCGCTGCCCGAGGGAGGACCCCTCCCGAGTCTGGGCATGCCCATTGGACCGGAGCCCAGGGACGTGTGCCCACAGGGGCACAGGGCTGCCTGTGCTGCCACCGGGTTGGACCTGAGCAGAGGCCATGGCATGGCCCCTCAGGACAGGCCCCGGTGCCGATCCTCTCCTCAGGTTCTCCCGTCTCCAACGGCCCCACTCTGTCTGTCCTTGGCCGCTCTTTCCTCATCCTGCTTCTCTGCTTTCTGCCAGTGCAGTGTGCCTGCCCTCCCCGTCGCCCTCCCTTTGCCCATGTTCCTCCTTTCTCCTCCCCCATCGCCCGAGTTTCCCCCTCCCCTGCATTCCTGTGACCTCACCCCTCCTCCCCAGTCCTCAGCAGCCCTCAAACACCCTTAGGCCCAGCCTGGCAGTGTTGCTGCTTCACGTCTCTCTGTTCCACATCCATGCCTAGGTGTCCGGACTCAGCTGCCCTCTGACCCTGAGAAACTCCGCCCCGGGAAGGCCAGGGCAAGCCCCCTGAGCCTGACAAACACCCGAAGGCCCAGCCTGGCAGTGTGCTTGCTGCTTCACGTCTCTCTGTTCCACATCCATGCCTAGGTGTCCGGACTCAGCTGCCCTCTGACCCTGAGAAACTCCGCCCCGGGAAGGCCAGGGCAAGCCCCCTGAGCCTGACACGCTGATGGCTAAGGGACTGGAGAGCAGAGTGAGCTGACCACTGCCCATGCGGCCGGGACTGGACCCAGTGCCCAGTGCACCCCGACCCTGCCCACCTGGCTCCGTTTAGTGTCTGCTAAGCACCTACTAGACATACCCCCTTTCCTGGGGCAGGAAGTGCTCTGTGCACCTTTGTTGCCTTCTCTGTGCTTTTGCTGGGGTCACTGGGGCTCTGCCTCCCCTGGCCCCCAGCCCTGGGCCCTGGTGACCAGCTCAGGAGTAGACATGGGATGACCGTGTCATGTCAAAGTGCTCGGGAAGGGGATGTGGGTCGTAGCCCACCTGGTCCCTGGGAGCCACGTCACCTGTCTGTGTTCTGCTTTGCTTTCTGACCTGAGAGGACTGGACAAGGCCGCATCTGGGGACCTGTCTAGCTGCAAAGAGTGAGCAGTGGCTGCCCTGCGGAGATGAAACGCATCTCCCCATCAGTCTCCTTCCTTAAATTTGACCATTCGTGACTCATTCCTTTGGCTTGCCATTGTTTTTTTTTCCTCTAGATCCCTCGAAAGCAGATGTTTGGGGGATGGTTAATACTGGTGGTGTGCTACAAACTGTAACGGCCAGCCCCTAGGAGGAGGGAAGCCCTGATTGGTAGCATCTACAGATTGGTCTCTGTGGCGTAAATACTCCTACCAAGGCCGACCGCAAGCCCCGACGTGGTGTCCTAAACTAAGTTGTGAGAGAGCGCAGCTGGCTTCTAAACGGGTCTGGGCAGCTCCAGCGCACTTGGGCAACCTGGCAACACCTTGGTGGGTGCGCACAGTAGGTGCTAACTAAACGCTAGGGAGCAAGAGACAGCTGGCCACATAAGGGACAGAGGAGGGTACCAGGGGAGGGTTAGTGAGGGGCCCAGGCAGGACTAGAAGGGACCCCAGCAGAGCCCACCCAAGGTCAAACTTTCCACCTCTGCCTCTCTTCCTATCAGGCTCTTCATTTCCCATCGAACATTCTGGATGGGAGTCCCTCTTGAAAAGTTGACAGAGAACATCTCCCTGGGGCCCTAGTCCTCCTCCAGGGGTCCAGAAAGTGGGCAGCTCCTTCCTCCCCTCTGGCCAGGCCACGACTATGGAGACTGTATTTTTGCCACAAAAATCAGGACCCGCAGTCTTGACAGAGGATTTTCTTTTTTTACTTCAAATATATTTAAATGAAGTCTTCCAAGGTCTCAAAATTAAATCCTAGTTATACATTTAATGAAATGCCTTCATTGAAAAGAATAAAATTATTTTACATTTGAAAAGAGCTATAAAATCCGTGCTAACCGTACAGCGGCTGAGGCCGCACTGGAAAATGGAAACCACTCAAGTTGTTAGGATTTGCTAGCACTGGGTGGTGGGCACACAGATGTCGGAGAGATCATGCTTTATGCTCTTCTGTACGTCGCGTAATACAAAAAGAGAAAGAAATACCTCCAGAAGTCAGGAGGCGCGAGCGCGTCCTGTCAGGCCCTTTCTCCCCAGCTTTTCTCTCCCCACCCCTTTTCATGCCAAGGGAGGGAGAAGATCAGCTTCGGTTGTCCTCGGTCCTCAGATAAAGGGGACCCACTCTGGTAAGGAGACCCCAAGAGACCCACTTTCTGTCTCTGGGGCTTGTTATTCTCATCCATCAAGCAAAGAGGCTGTTTCCAGGGTTGCCAAGGTCTGGGGGGAGTGGGGGGTCTCAGCCCTTCCCGAAGCCAGGAAGTCGGGCCCGCTTTGTGGAAAATGGCCTTCCATGCTCTCGTGAACCCGCACCAGGGAGGGATCACTCAGGCTGTGTCCCTGTCTTGAAGCCAAGGCCTTTCTGAGCCAGGTCAACCTACATGGAGCAGCGTGAGCCCCATGCCTAAGGCTCCCAGGTACCGCCGTGGAGTCTCAGACCTCAGCGGGATGGGGTGGGGGGGTGTGACTCCAAGGCAGCCCCGTGGGTCTCAGACCTCAGCGGGATGGGGTGGGGGGGCTTGTCTTCACTGAACTGTTGGGGCATGTGAGGGCATGGCCTGTCTGGCAGTGGACAGGGGATGGGAACGGGGCTCTGCCCTTGGCTGGGCAGCCTTGTCCCCCCCTTCCCTGTGGTCCCCCAATAGCTGTTTGACAGTGGGCCAGCCGCATTCAGACAGGGGGTGCCTCTTCAGGTCTGCCTTACAGAGAGCATTTGTAGAAGGGGATCCCCCGCCTGGAGGTTGAGCCGGAGGCTGCACAACTGAGTGGACGCCCAGCTCCCCCCTGACTTCTCCCTGACAGCTACAAATAGGCTCTTGAACGTATTTAATAAACCCTGGGAAGGAGTTGTGGCCGTCTCGCCTCTGCTGGGGAAAGTGATGGATGTCTTCCATGGGAGAGAGGAAAGAAAACTTTCTAAATGGGCTCAATTTAGGCAAGGAGAGCGGTCTGGAGGGAGTTTCCCTGGCACCAGCACCCACACGTGAATGGACGTGTGAGCACCTGCATGGACCCGCCGAGCGAGCCAGCTACCGCTGGGGCAGGTGGACGTGCCGCCCCTCTCCGCCTTAGGGAAAGCGAGCGTGGTAAGGAAACCTGGGGGCGCCAGAAAACCCTCCTGCACTCCAGGCCTGCAGGCTCCCGGGTGTCAGAGCGAAGACTGCAGAAACGGGCTCCGGCACCGGGACCCTCCAGCACCCTTTTGCTCTCTCAGAGGAGCCTTTGGATCTTGTCCCTAGAAACTTGCATGACAAGGAGGTGGCTGTGAAGTACGTTGCTGTTGGAGGGAGGAAGGATGTCAGGGATGGGGTCAGAGAGCAAGTGACCCCAAGCCCAGGACTTTACCCTGGGCCCCTCCCAGGTCTGTCCCCTGCAATCTGCCATAAGCAGCCATACCACAGGGGAGAGCTTTAGGGATCCGACTCAGGGGGCCGGTAAGGTGTCCACCCAGCCTGAACCCTGATGTGTTTCCAGGCCCAAGGGGGCCTGTCCATGCCACCACCTCTGACAGGCTTGGGAACTTCCTGACTCTGCTGCCCACCTGCCTTCCGACTGTGCCTGGGTCTTGCTGTTTTTTCCCAAACCTCTGTCCTTGTCTGTGGAATGCAAATAACCCTCACCTAGCTCATGCCCCAGGTGACATGAGGATGATGTGAGAGGGCATCTAACCTGGTGAGGGGGTGCAGATGTCGGTGTGAGAGGGGAGGGGCTGACGTATGGGCGGTCCTCCAGGCACCGTGTCCACGGAGCAGGGCTCCATTGGGCATTCCCTGCAGGAAGATAGAGCCCAGGCCAGCATGGAAGCTCGGACTGAGCCATCCAACTCACCCGAAACTGTGCAGGCCGGAAGTAGTAGACTGGGCAGCAGTCCTTACATGAGCTGAGGAGTGAGCGGAAGGCACGCAGGGAGAAGTCCTCCAGCCTTGGGGAAATTAGAATAAGGTAAATTTGCAGGTGCCTTCAAGGAATCAGCCGTATAGGGGAACATTGAGTTCTCCTTCCCTGCGTATACCTCGAGGGAAGGGGTTCGGGCCAGGAGCTACAGGATTTATTCCTGGGGTGGGGAGTTGTGTGTGGGGCTCCCATGCCCCCCAACACGAACGCACGACCAGGTGTGCACACATCCACTCTGGTTTCCTCAGCCGTCCGTTAGAGTTCTGGCCTCAGGAGTCAAGCTAAGCCTTTCAGACGCTTTTTATATTTCCCATTGCCCCACCCCTGGGGGTCAGGTGCTGCGTCAGTTTACAAGCTTCCGTGTGTGAAGTCGTACTTCTTTCTCTGGATCTTAAACTAGCCCCATAAAAGCTTTTATGACATAAAGAAAGCTCGAGGTAGATAAATTCAGACTGAGAACTAAGTAACAAGTACCCCAGAGGCATCGGAAGTCCCCGCAGGTCGCAGGTGAAAGGTTTTCGTAGCGAAAGGCATTTGTGTTTCTGGAGAGGTAGGATGGGGAAACTGTCCTGGCATCACCTCCAGTTAACTCCTAGAGAGCTTCCTGGAGGAGGCAGCATTTTCCAAGCTGCTTGAGCACAGGACAGATAGCTTTGGCAAGCTGGGCCAGGAAGAGTGTCCCTCAGAGGAGGGAAGGAGAAAAGGAATGAAGGAGTCCAGGAGCAAGGTGGCATCACAGTGGGTATTCTGAGCCCCTCCAAGCTGCCATCTTCATGGAGCAGCGGCAAGTGCTAGAATTACAGATGTCCACTGGCCCAAGAGGGAACAGGAACCTCAAGCCCCACTCTAGGTCACCACAGCTTTTCCTGAAGGCAAAGGCCCCCAGACACACCTGCCCATCCACTGAACTTAGCCCCCGATGGCTCAGAGCAGCTCCTCTGATACCTGGTGATGGCGTGTTTCCAACAGGGCCATGGCGGCAGCTCTTACCTGCTGCCCTGCCCTGCCAGCAGCCTCCTCTGCAGCCTCGCCAGCCTAGTGTCTCATCTAGCATCTTGGCGGTAGGGGCTGAACATGCCATTCTTTGCCTCCCAGACTGTGCCAGGATGGCCCGTGGGGAAGAGGCCTGTGTGCAGACTTGTGGAGAAGTGCAGACTATTGCAGACCGAACCAGAGTCCGAGCCTGAGAGAGGAGGGCAGGTGTGGGCAGGGGGAAAAGAGCCACTGGGAACTGGACCAACCGAGAGTTACGGTGCTGACCTCATGGGGGCGCTGTAGGGATGGCATTTTTCATATTTGGCGCAGTGGCTAGGGCTGTGGTGTCCAGAATGTGCTAGAGACTGAGATGCCGGGAGACAGAGGCACGCTTTCTGCTTGCTAGCGCCTTACTATCTGATGAGGTTGGGGTGGGGTTATAAACCAGGAGCAGTTCAAGAGCAATACATAGAGGTGACCCCAGTAGGAGTTCAAAGATGGGAGCTATCACCAGCGACTGGCGAGTGGGAGAGGCAGGCAACGTCACTGGAGAGTGTGGCTTGGTGGCAGAAGACGCGAGTTGGCACCCAGCTAGACCGCTGACCAGCTGAGTCAGTGGGCCCCTGGGCTTCAGTTTCCCTTGTTGGTGAGGTCAACTCACAGCACATGAAGGGCCTGGCTGTGAGAGTGACATGCAGGAGGTGCTCCAGAGATGCCGGTCCCTTTCCTCCCTTCCATCGGACCAAGAACTGGACACGGGGCTGGCCGCAGAGCTCAGCCGCCAGTGTTCAGGGCAGGAGCGGATCTGTCACTCCAGAGCCAAGGCTGACCAAAGACCCTCCACACCCTCCTAGATCATTAAAAGGAATATCACCGGCCAGGCCATGTGGGAAGGCTGTGGCAGTCACAGTTACGTGCAGAGGCAGCCTGAGCGTGTGTGTGTGCGTGTGCACGCACGTGTGTGAATGCGTGTGTGGGAAAGACACTAGGGAAGTCATTAGAACCTCATCTTGGATGCAGACAGCTAGCCATGAGAGACGATCTAGCATGCATGGGATCACGGAGCAGGCTGAAAGCAGACCTGGAAGATAGGGAGCCAAGACTGGGGTTGCTCACCTCCAGCAGCCCTCACTGGGGTGATCAGGCTCCATTATTGGGGGAAGAGAAGGCATGTCACAAGTGAGCCCCTGCAGGACCCCTGGACTAAGTCGGCTAGTCCCCAGTCCTGGCATTGGATCAGACCCAGCATGCTTGGCAGGAGGGTGGGGAGCTGCCGCCGTGGCCCTGTTGGAAACACACCATCTCCTCTTGCTAGGTGGAGTGGTTCTTAACCTGATTCTCTGCAAAAGGCGATGTGTACATTCCCCTCTGTTAAAGTAAATAAGTAAGTAAGTAAGTGAAACGCAGTAGAGGTAGAATAAATAAGCTTTTGACGAGAGTTGTGGCTAGGTGACTGGTTTTCGTATCGTTTGGGCTGAAGCTAGAGCACCTATGTATGTGCCTGTGGACACGTGAGCACGCACGCAGGCACGCGAGCACGCACGCGCACAAGCACTCACGCACATGGGAGGAAGCGAATCTCTTCTCAATTCCATTACACGACACATCCCAGCAAGTCGCAGCTCTGTGCCCCACTCTGTGCTGGAGGAAACTGAGCCTGGAGCAGAAAGCTAAAACCCAGACCAGACCCTGCAGAAGAAGTGGGAGCGTGGCCCGTTTGTAGAGGCCAGAGAGAGGAGGGGGCACTTGTGATAACCCGTGTCGAAAGAGATAGTGGTTTGGGCCTGGTGGAGCAACGGGAAGTGATCAGATGAAAGACAGGTTTTGGGGAGAGCAGGAATTTTCTGACGGTGTAGATGGGGCTGTGAAAGGGAGGAGTCAAAAACACCCAGGTGTTTGGCCTGAGCAGCTGGACAGCCCAGCACAGGAGCAGCCCGGAGGCTGGCTTTGCATGTGGCGGGGACACTTGCCCCCTGTATGATTTAGAGCAAGTCATTCCAACGAACCTTCCCCATCTGCAAAGCAGGAACCATGCCCCAGCCCTCCTTCCTGAGCCTTCCCTAGAGGTTGAGCCAGATCACACATGTGCTGTCTCCCAACCTGCTGTGAGGACACCCGAAATAGCAGCGAGTTACTCAATGACGGAGCCCGCTGCACTGGCTGTTGCCGTGAGATGACTTTCTTATATGTGGGGGAAGTGGGGTGAGGAGGAAATTAAGAATGAAAGAGCCACCACCCTAGCCCTGGCACTGAGAGCCGAGATGTGGTTTTGCTGCGTATTTGAGACCTGGGATAGCAGTATGAGATGCGGCCGCTGGCTACATTGGAGGCTTCCTGGGTGGCCCGCAAACTCCAGAGGACCATGCACACCCCCACCACCCAAATCGAGGCACCCTCACAGTCTGCCCACTGCTTCCTCACCAGAGAACACCCCTAGACAGCAAAGGCCTCTCTGTGGTGCTTGGGACGAGGCAGAAAGAGCAAGGCCTGGTGTTGAGGAAGGACAGAGGGGCACCCGGGCCCTACAAGAAGGGAGGGGCCCAGCCGCAGTGGCTCGACAGCTACATGCCACTCTGAAATGCTGGAAGCCATGTAGAAGATTGGGGTTTGGTTTCTAGTTCAACCTGTATACACCAGATATGTGCACACACATGCCAGTGGTCATGGCTGCCTGAAGGCTAGGGGCAGAGGCGATGGGGGTCACAGGGTGGGTGCTTGTCTGTTTGTCCCTCCATTTCTCAATAAATAAATAAGTAACTTGTTTAGGTAAATGGGGGCAGAGGATGGTTTCCATGGCCTCCACAGCCAGGGCCAGCTCTTCTGCCCTGGGCAGCAGCAGAACAAGGGGACAGGCAAGCTTCGCCATCTATACCCACCTTCAGATGCCTCTTCCCTTCAGATGCCCCTGAACCAACTGCCCCCATTCCCAAACCTTCCTCTGAGCCCCTCAACCTGGGAATTAGGAGGACAAAGTTAAGACTTATAGATCTGTTCCCACCAAGCCTCTTCGCCAAGGTAAATAGCCCTTTTCCAGGCTTATCCAGTTTCATTTGAATACTTGGGACGACAAGTGTCTCAGCACTTTGCAGGCAGCCTTTTTTGCATCCTGAGGGATCTGCTTGTTCAAACAAGTCTGTTGCCCCCACTGAAATGATCATAATTAAAAAGACTGATGATAATAGGGACCAGGAGATGGCATAATAGTTACATCGCTGGGCTCCCACAGAGCCAACCATGGTTCAAGTCCTGGATCCAGCAGCTTGAAACTCACTCCAGGCATAAAATCTTTCTCTTTAAAAAAAAAAATAATAATAATAAGGTGATAATAAGAAGTGTCCTCTCGGATGTGGAAAACAAACCCTCATACATCACTGGTGGGATGTAAAATGGTTTAAGCACTTTAGAAAATAGTATAGCAGGTTCTCTAAAGGTTAAATGTGGCATTACAGTATGCCCAGCAATCCCAAGCTAGGTGGAAAAGAAATGAAGACATACATCCACACAAAAACATGTACATGAGAGCTCAGAGCAGCATTATTCATAAAAGCCGCAGTGGGAGCAACACAAACATTTATTCACACATCAAATGAATGGGTCAATATTGTGGCATGTCCATTTAGTGGAATATTATTTGATCATGAAAAATAATAAGCACTGATTCGTGCTATAGCATGGATGACTCTGGAAAACATTACGCTAAGTGAAAGAAGCCAGTCAAAAGTGATTACATGTTAGGATTCCTTTTATATAAAACATCCAGAAAAGGCCATTCCAGAGAGCCAGAAAGTAAATTAATGATGAGGAAAAGGGAAGGCAGAGGTTGGGGTGATAGCTAAAGGATATGGGATTTATTTGAGGGGTGATAAAGAATGTTCTAAAACTGGGGTGATGGCTCCACAACTCTGTGCATATACTAAAACCCATTACACTGGACACTTCCATGGATAAATTGTGTGCTATCTAAATTACATCTCAACTAAGCTTTCCACGCACACATGCAAGTGCATACATGCTTGCTACCTAGTGTGCAGCCAGGGTGACCAGCTGCCTGGGTTTGCCCAGACTGAGGGTTTTCCCAGGATGTGGGATTGTCTGTGCCCGGTCAGAGACCGTCCTGGGCAAACTAGGACAGTGGTCCCTTTTTGTGGAACCCAAATCTGTCTCCCTAATGCTTAGGGATTGGACCACCCAGAATTCAGCCAGACCCTACCCCTGCTCCAAGGCAGTCGAGCTTGAAGAGAGCCGCTGGGAGAGACTTGATTAACTCTGCTGAGCTGACGCCCTCCACCTATCCCCGTGTCCGAGTGTGTGAGGAGTGGGGTCCCCTCACCGTCCTGGGTAGCCTTTGTGGAATGAGCTCTGCTTTGTAGGTAGGTGTTTGAAAGAGGGACCTGGAGGGACCAGCAGATGGTGTAATGGTTATGTCGCTGGACTCCCATAGGACTAACCACGGTTCGAGTCCTGGACCAGGCAGCTTGAAACTCAGGCCAGGCGCGTGTCCAAGTGTGCCCAAAATCCTGAGAGGAGGCTGGAGGAGAAGAGATTGCAGCGTGGTCATCCTCCCTGTCCCCCCACCACCCGGCAGGAGTAATTTCTTGCTTTCTGTCTCTCTCTCTGGCAAGTGCAACTCTACAACAAAAATCTCTCTTAAAAAAAAGAGGGACCTGGAACGGAAGCCAGCACCCACTGTGTTCTTCCCTGCAGGGGAACAGAGACAGCACCCTCTGGCTGGAGATGATCCCTCTGTTAAATGCACTGGCTTTCAAGGGGAAGCCATGTCTCCAAGTGTACCCTAGCAAGATCCCTAGGTTGTTTGCACGTGAACTTCTTACTTCCCATTGTTCTCTACCCATTTTGCATCTGGTTCTATTTCATCTTCTCTGATTCATTTATTTCTTTTAAAACTATTTATGGAGCATGTATTACGTGCAATAGCACTGGACATACCGCAGTGCACCGGGCAGGTCCTTACTCCTAAGGAGCTCACAGTAGGGCAGGTCCTTGCTGCTAAGGAGCTCACAGTAGGGCAGGTCCTTGCTGCTAAGGAGCTCACAGTAAGGCAGGTCCTTGCTCCTAAGGAGCTCACAGTAGGGCAGGTCCTTGCTCCTAAGGAGCTCACAGTAGGGCAGGTCCATGCTCCTAAGGAGCTCACAGTAGGGCAGGTCCTCGCTCCTAAGGAACTCACAGTAGGGCAGGTCCTTGCTCCTAAGGAGCTCACAGTCTCAAAGAGGACACCAGCCCCTTCTGCAGGCATGTAGGATGCTCTGAGAGACGCCAAGCTGCAGTGAGCACAGGGACAGCCCTCAGCCTGGCCGTGGGTGTCAGAGCAGGTCTCTCAGAGGAGGTGACTGCAAAAGTTGGTGGATGAGCAGGTGTTAGCCAGACCCGAGAAGCCAGGGAAAGCGCGGCCCCATCGGCTGTAACACGGCGAACAGGAGAAACCGCCGTGGCTCTCATGGACAGGGTGCGTTTGGCGCTCTAGGGGTGAGTCCTCTATCTTGCCGACACAGGGAGACAGTGGTAATGGTAATGGCGATAATGACGTGGCTCCCCCTTATTCACCAGTTGTTGCCTGGGCACTGTATCGGGGTCTTTTCATACGTAAGTTCTAATCCTTACAACATCCCAGTTCACACTTCACAGATGAGGAAATAGAAGCACAGAGAAGTCGAGGGCTGTCCTAGCACCATGCAGTTAATTAGAGATGAGGCTGGGTTTGAAGCACAGCACTACTTGATTCTTTCTTTGCTTGTTTTGTTTTTTTTGTTTATTTATTTATTTATTTACTATAGGGCACATGTGCTTGCCAGGGAGAAAGAGAAAGAGCCTTCTAGGGTCCTGGGGGGAATGACTATGTCACAATCCCTTCTCCTCCCTTCTCCTCTGGGGTCCTGGGCACACACACACACACACACACACACACACACACACACACACACACACACATATCCAGTGTGTATTTATGTATTGGTTTTTTGTTTATTTATTTATTTATTTACTATAGGGCACATGTGCTTGCCAGGGAGAAAGAGAAAGAGCCATCTAGGGTCCTGGGGGGAATGACTATGTCACAATCCCTTCTCCTCCCTTCTCCTCTGGGGTCCTGGGCACACACACACACACACACACACACACACACACACATACACACACACACATATCCAGTGTGTCTTTAAAGCCACCAGGCCCAGGGTTAGAACCACACCGTTGGCCACATGGGATTCAGCCACCTTAACCACCACATCCCCTGGCTGGCCCTCCAGGACTACCTGATTCTAAAGCCAGGGTTTTTGACCAGCAGTGCTTTGAGGAAGGGCTTTGGGGGTTCCAACCAGGCAGAAGCAGACGTGGTTCCCTCCTCTCTCCTCCTCCTCCTTCAGGATGTGAGGGGGATGGTGCCTGTCAGAGTGTGAGTCTCCCATGGCAGCCAGTCTAGGACAGAGCCCAGAGGAAGCCATTTACCTAGCAGGAGCACAGGGGCAGGTGCAGGGATCATTTCTAAGGAAAAGGAGCCGTGTTCGTGTGTTCAGACATGCTGAGTTACTGGGTCCCAGGTGCTGGTTTTTGCTAATCCCAATACATTGGGAATTGTTTAATAGGATTTTTTCCTTTTAATTAAAATATGATAATGAAACTTGCTGCTTCACTTTTGAAAAGGAATGCTTGAAAATACTCACCTATTCCCCAAATGTTCTGGCCAAGAGAAATACAGGTATAATTGTATTCAATGTAGCCATCATGCAGATGAAAGGTTGGTTTTCCTTGTTCAAATAGGGAACTCCCGTTATATTGATCAGATTAATCTTCGGTACTTCTAACCCCGTCTCACCTGCCAGGGCAAAGTCCCTGACTTCAGGGAGCAGACTGGGGTAGCCAGGGGACAGGAGGTAATTTACCTAAAACTCTGCATCCAGAAACCATTCGGCTGAGTTCTCCTCGGAAGGGGTAGAGGTGAGAGGAAGGACTGAGGGTCGTGGGAATGGGATCTCCTTGGACAAGTCCTCTAAGTGACCTGGGCCTCGGGGACTGCCCGTGTAGATGTCCTCAGCTCTGGCTTTCCCTGCTTGGAATCCAGTTTGGGCTGGAGCCACGTTTCCCAGCCAGCCTCGTGACTTTACCACATCGTTCATTCCTCTTTTTTTCCTTATTTCTTCTCTTCCCTCATAAGCTGTGTTCTTTCCACGCCTTCACCCTCTTCGACTGATCCATCTCCTTCTCTCTTTGTCTCTCTTC
>NW_006199316.1:291170-294377 GCF_000334495.1 Tupaia belangeri chinensis
CTTTCCCTTCCCATCAGGTTGGCCCCTCCAGTCTCCCTTTTCCCTTTCCCTTTCTCCCTTTCTGTCCCTTCCCTTCCCTCCAACAAAATCATTCTGACACTCATCCCTCAGCCTTCTCCTGAGCCTCACGTGCACTCCGGGGAATGGAGAATTCACCAGTGAGCCCCAGAATTCAAACAAACAAGCAAGCCCGTTAGGAAATCCTGCGTTTAAAGCCATAAAAGTCGACCGCTGGTGTCACATCTCTCGGGTCTCCGTGACTCTGCTGCTGTGGAAAGACAACCCACCGCTTGCTAAATTCCTGACCAGCCAGGGATGAAATGGCAAAGCTGCGTTTGCCCGCAAAGAATGGGCGACAGAGCTGAGGCGTTCTCTCCCCCTCCTCGTCCCCCTTCTGTGCATCAAACCGAACGTGGTTGTGTGCCGCCGCAGAACTTCAAAGAGCAGAAGAATTGCTTAAGAAGAAAATATTGGGGTTATGCATTCAGGAGCAGCCTGAGCATCAAGCCACCTCCGGGGCTGTGCATCCATCTTTAATCAGCCCCCACAAGGGCGATTTGCTTACTGTTGCGGTCGGTTGTGGGCTAGGTGGGTGGCAGGATGCAGTGCTGCTAGGGGCGGAGAGAGCGTGTGGCTTGGCTACACTCGCTCCCTGGACCAGCCAGCACACAACGGCAGAGACAAAATCCGATTTCAAGGCCCATTTATTGCCTGAGGCCTTGGCTCTCAAGAGACACCAGACTTTGACTCCCTCTGGGAACAGGAAAAGCAAAGCCCAGGTCCTGAAACGAGGTGAGACTCGGGGAGCCCAAGCTCCCATCTGTGACACGCCGCCATCATGAAGGCAGCCTTGAGGGGCGGGGCTGCCGCACAGCCGGGAGCCCAGACTCAGGGTTATGTGGGTGACACTGGAGCGGACAGGAGGGACTGGCAAGAGGGAAGAGGATTTGCAAGATGTGGCTTTGGGGGGACTTCTCATCAGCTACTGCACCAGCGGACTAAAGAGAATTCGTTAGTGCAAATTGCAGGCATCACAGACTCCAAGCTTACTCCAGGGCCCTGAGCAGCCCGAATTAACCCTGCAGGCCCGCAGCTTCCTGGGCCATGCCTCTGCCTGACCTCCTGAGGCCTCCTCCAGGAGCCAGAAAGGCCTCCGGAGAGCCCGTCTCACCAAGCCAGGCAGAAGCAGCCACCACTGCAGTTTGAAAGCACAATCCGAAGCAGTCTGAGAACCGTGTGGTCACAACCAGAGGCCACACGGACAGGGACAATCCAGCCCAGGGCTGGGGTCTCCCTCACGCCCACTGCCCCTCTCTCTGCTCAGTACAGGATAACCTTGGAGGTATTCAGAGTTCCAGTTCCCAAGAAGCATAACCTCACCCACACTCCTCCACATGTCCAGGAAGCCACCTGAGAGCCAAATACCCTCTTGCTTTGTCCCCACTGCTCTGCGACAGCCCCTGTCCCAGTCTGCCCTGTGTCAGGATTCTCTGGGAGCATATAAGCAGCTTCCCTGCTAGACTGTGATTTCCTCAAGGCAAGCACAAACCCTGATTTGTCACTGTGTCCCCTTCAGTGCCCAGCATGGTGCAGGGCACATATTTGTTGAACTTGAACTTGAATCTGGCCCCGTGACTCCACTGCCTCATTTATGCAAATGGACGCACACAGAACACAGGGTCACAGTGAGCACAGGCCCAATGCCAAAGCGGGGGGACACCCTCTCCCCTCCCAGAGTCCCTCTGAGCGAGCGTGAATGCCTGGAGGACGCGAAGGGTGGGTGATGGCCCTGTACTTCCGCCTTGCCCTTGGAGAAGATGTAGCTTTTGCCGCGTTGCATTTTGAAGAGACAAGTGTCTTCCCCCCGCCCTTCAAGCCCAAAGAGGGATTTGCACTTTGATTATTTTTGAAAACAGGTTTGTGAAAAATGTGATTTGAGAAAACATTCTTCTCCCACATGCTGAAGGATTGAGGGTCTGTAATCCCTCTCAAATCGCCCAGACGAGGTTGGTATTGCAATGTCGGTATCAGAGCTAACAAAGGGGGATTAGCAAGGAAAATTCTGCGTGAAAACCTGCCACGCGCTGAAGGCTTTCAGTGTAAAGCAGATAAGATAGGTACAGCCAAGCCATTTTTAACCCAGTTTTTAGAGCGCTCAGAGCCCTCCTTCTGCGCTGACAGGGAGCAGGGGCTGGATTTAGCCTGTCTGTCTCCTCCCCACCCCTCCGCACTCTCAGTTGGGAGGGGAAGAATCTTCTGCACTAGGGGCTGGCCAGAGCCTGGCTGGCCTAGGTGTGGCCCGGTAGGAAGGCGCGACCTCTCCGGTAAGGGACTCCCAAGTTCTCGTAGGTCTCAGAGAGATGCACAGTCTTCCCAGCTGCCTCCTTCTTGGTGGAATTGTCACCCGCATGTTCCAGATGACACAGAATGGGGGTTTTTTGTTGTCTCTCCTGACCAGGCAACAGAAGGGCAAGTGACACTGCCCTAGGGTCGAAAGAGCTCACCTTGCCCGACCTTCTCCTGAGAAATCACGTGACCTGGTGGTTAGGAGCTCTGGCTTTGAAGCCAGCACTCACCATGTGAACTTAGGCCTAGCCACTCCAGCAAGCCTCAGTTTCCTTTCTTTTCCTTTTCTTAAGTTTCTCTTTAGCTTACTTCTTTTCTCCGTGAGTGAGAGAGACAGCATTCCCCACACGGTCTGGCACCTCACCAGCCTCAGCCAGCCCGGATCATGGACACACATGCACAGGGAGGCCTCTGGACACGAACCCAGAACTGTCCCACATGGGCCAGCCTTGCAGAACATCACCTTGTCCTCCTGTACCACACAGCCCCCAGTCCCTCTTTCTTTCATAAATGGTGTCCACATCCTAGTCTTGTTAGGAGCATTAAGTGAGACAATACACACTGAGCTCCTCTCGTGGGGCCTGGCATGGGATGTATGTTTACTGAGCAGTAGTTCAGATCATTTTGAATAAAATAGTACTACTGATAAAGATGGAGACATCAAAGCCCTTCCAGGGACAGTGTCCCACATAAACCTGAATTTTGGGAATAGGGAAAATTCTTGGGCATGTTCCTCTCTGCAAAGCCCCATGTCAGCCCTGATCAAACGCCAGGGTCATGCTGCCCAGCTCAGTGCAAGTCTACTGTGACTGCCACTATGTGACCAGACTGGCGGGGGGGCGCGGCGCCCCCAACCACCAC
>NW_006199316.1:294877-310762 GCF_000334495.1 Tupaia belangeri chinensis
CCCACCCACCCCCCTCAAAGGTGCCCTCCCCCAGGGGGGGGGGGGGGGGTGGCGCACAGGCTGCTGAGGGGCCAGAAGCTCATCGGATGAACAAAATTTAGAGAAGAACATGGTCCCCATCTCAGAGCCCCAAAGGCTTAGGGGTTAGCCAGACTGTCAAGGGCAAGGGTGGAGAGAGCTGACTTGATACCGTAACCACCAAGAGAGCAGCCTAATAAACGCAGAGCTCCTCTAAATGGGGGCAGCCCCTAGCCAGAAGCAGCCTGGAGCGCATGCAGGTAGTCTGGTAAGGAGGCTGTGGAGGACACTCCCTTCCAGGGTGGAGGCTACAGTTCATTGCTCTGTCCTTCCTCCTGTAACAGCCTGCAATGCTCCGGGGCCTGGGATTGCTCGTCCAGGGAGCAACATCGTGCACAGAGGCTTTGCTGCTCTCGAAGGCCCTTCTAGTCCTAGCCTGAAGAAGCCTGAGGTGCAGCCGAGGAAGCTCCCCTCTGTAGACGGTCTTTCCTTTGCTTAGGGGGCTTCTCCTCAAAGACAGGCATTGGGTCACTGGCCTCTGTCACCAGAGCTGAGCTCAGAGCCTGGCCCATGGAAAAGACTCAAAATTAGGCGCTGGATGGTTAGATGGGCGAGAGATTCATCTAAGGAGCGATGGGGCACCTGTATCCATACATACACGTGTGCACACACATCACACAGACATGTTCACCCACACAGGCTACGCACACATGTGTGTACATACACATCCACACAGGAATGCTCACACACATATGCACATACACATGTGTGCACGCATGTACACACAGGCACACAGAGACTACATATACACATGTGTACCCACACAAACGTGTGCACACATGTGTGCTCACTCACACATGCGCACGCACATCCATCCATGCATGCACATCCTCACAAGCACAAATGTCTACACAGCCATGCTCACTCACACACATGTATGCACACATATGCACACATGTCCACACAGGCATGCTCATTCACACATGCATATGCACACACGCATGCACATATGTCCACACAAACACATTCATTTATACACATACATGCACACATACAGAAGCTCACTGTAATAGCTGCCTGCCCCCAGGCCTGATATTTAATGTCCTCCTCCATGATAAGCATCCTTCTTTCCCTTGGCGTCTTTCAGGATATAAATGTCCCTAAAGAAACCTCCCTTTCAGCTGCAGGTGTCCTCTGAGCCCAGGCAGTTGAGCACTCTGGGCTCCACTGGAGGACTGTTTGGGGAACGTAGGTGAGCACCACTGTGGCCTGCAGCCTGCATGCTCCTCTCTGGGCTTTCTGGGGAACAAAGGACAGAGACAGAGGCGAAGCTCCAGAGACGCTGGTGGCCTCCCCTTCTCCCTCCCCCCACCCCAGGCCAGCGGGCCAGCCAGCCGTCTGCAGGACGGGCTGTCTGATGGGCTCCAAAGCCTCCCACCGCCTCTGCTGAGCAGGGATAATACTGCTGGCCAGGCAACAGCAGGGGCCCCCAGGAGCTTATGGCTGGGGTTTTTGCAAGGCTCCGTGTCCTGGCAGGCAGGACCTCCTGCTGGGGATGATGAGGCTGGTGGGGCTGCACCCCAGAGGCTGCATTGTCTTTCCTCAGAACACCTTTCTTTTCTTCCACCCCTTCGCACCTGTGTCACACTGCTCTTCCTGCTTCAGAAGAGTGGTGGCTCACATTTACTGAGCTCCTGCAGCATGCTGACACCACCCTGAGTCCCGGTGCCCTGTGTGTGTCATCTCTATTTTCCTTTGACCGAAGGGAAGGCTGTCACCCCCATTTTGCAGATAAGGAAACTAAGGCACGAGAGTGTGACTCTCTGAGGTCATCGCACATTTGGGTAGAGTGTGAGGACTGGGATTTGAACCCAGATACTTGATCCAGCTGGGTTCTGATGAAAGAGCCCAGAAAGCATGCTTTTTAGGGTAAGCTCATTCTTGCTGCTCGAGTTCAGAGCCACTTGGAGCCCAGCCACCTGCTCTGCCTTCTGCCACTCGTGCCTCTTTTGCCCCTTGGTGCCTCCGTTTTTATGTCTATAAAGCGAGAGCTACACCAGATCTTCTTTCCCAGGGCTGCTGTGAGCCTCAGGGCAGCAGGCCTCTGACGTGCCTGCCAGCCCTTGTTGAGTCCGTGCTTGGTTTGAGGTGGTGGTGCAGAGACAGGCCCACTGGTACCTTCCTAGGCCCCCAGGGGAGGCTGTGTGGCAGGGCGGGCTGTCTCATCCTCGCCTTCTCTCCCTCTGCCCCATACCCCCAATTCACACCCCAGAGCACTCTGGGAGTTGGCCTTTCCCCAGATGGTAGAAGTCTCTTCCGGGTTTTGGAGCGGAGACCAGCACCTCTCTGTGGCTACTGAGCAAGCAGGTACACGTGGTCCACTGGGCCAGTGTGCAGCCAGCCAGCCTGGAAGGAGGTGTCAGGCCCACTTTGCCTGTCCGCTGCCTCTTCCTCTCCTCCCACTCCTCCTTTCAGGGGGTTAGGAAACAGTAGGAACGAGGAAGGGGCTCAGGAGTCATCCCACCCCCTACAGGGGGAAGGGGCAGGAGGAGGTGATAGTCTGGGCCTACTCTATGGGGCTCCTGGGGGCTGTGCCCATTCTTTCTCAAGCTTCTGTCTCTCCCCATTCCCTCCCCCTTGTTTCTGAGCCATCTCCAAGTCCTGCGTCTGTCTGTCTCCATCTCTGTCCATCTCTCGCATGCCTGTGTCTGTCACTTGCCGTTTCTGTTGCTCCCTCTGCCTGACTGTTTGACGGGTACTTTCTCATCCCCACTGCCCAGTCTGGCCGGGCCTCCTTATCTGCTGCCTCCTGGGGCAGGAGAGTGCTGTCCTCTGTCCCCAGGGCTCCCCAGGTGCCACACTCCCAGACCTGCAGTGCTCAGTACGCCATAGGCTTCTGCAGCCCTGGGGCTTGGGGAGCAGCGTCCCTGTGTTCCCACCCCACCCAGCTGCCATGCAGGCCTCTCAAAGAAAGCCAGGGGTGAGTGGGGGCACCCGGGTCTCAGCACCAGCAGTGCTGCCTTGCCAAAGGCACTCACCTTGCCAAAGGCCACGTGTGCCTCGCCCGTGCACATCCACCCACTCTCAGATAGTGACCGTGTCTCAGTAAAAGTGGCCGGGTCTCCACGTGGCAGCCGGTTTATGCCTGGAGAAGAGCTGATCTGTTATCATCCTTTTGTTTTCAGTTCCTGCCTTTGCTGTTGCCATTTTACCTGCGTACTAGTCGATCTACCCTTTCCAACTTCTGTCCGGGTTTGGGAAGTTCCTAGTCCACTCGGGCTGACTGTGCCCAGGGCCTGCCGCCTCTCAGCTCCCTCTCAGCCTCTGTACCCTGCTACTCTTAAGAGCAGCTGAGCCCCTGTGGTTAGGCTCATCTAGCCAGGCAGAGCAAGACGGCACCCGACTAAGCCAGGGCTGGAGTCTAGGACCGGCTCTGTGTCCTTGGACAAGGTGCTGCATCTCTCTGGGCCTCATCTTCTTCACCTGAGAAATGGGCAGATGAGGCCAGTTGGTTTCCGAGAGAAATGGCTCCTGGTTCTGGATGGGAGGCTCTGGGTGGGTGCGTAGGAGCACCAAGTCCAGGCTCAGCTGCCCGTCCTCAAGGGACATCCATCCCAGGGGACTGTGTGCTGAGCATACCCTTACCTGCAATGCAGCTCTCAAGCAAGTACCATTACCAAGTGCTACGGCCCAGCTGCAAGTCCCATCTAGTACAGCAAGTGCTATGAGGCCAGGGGGTCCAAGTCGCTGCTTCGCAGAAGAGCTGTCATTGAGCTGGGTCTTGAAGAAGGAGCAAGAGTTCTGTAAGAGTTGCCAGAAAGTCGGAATAGAGCAGGCTGGAAGTCACTTCAGAGTGTACAGCTTTGGGGTTTTGCG
Source organism: Tupaia belangeri chinensis (assembly GCF_000334495.1). Lineage (NCBI taxonomy): Eukaryota > Metazoa > Chordata > Mammalia > Scandentia > Tupaiidae > Tupaia > Tupaia belangeri. The sequence continues at coordinate 298,772 of NW_006199316.1, forward strand.
AAGGATCTTACAAATGAGAAAACTGAAACTGGGCCTTCTAACTGCATGAGGAAGACAGACAGGGGAGAAGTCAGGGGGAACACCTGCCCCCACCCTGGGAAGGGTCCACTGAGCAGGAGCCGCCATGTGGGATGGGAGGAGATAAGTGAGAGGCTTTGTCCAGCCTTCACTCAGTTCCCTGCGCTGTTGCTGTGAGAGGGAAGCTCTGGACAAGGGCCCAGAGATCTGAGGCTGCTCTGTCCTCCCATGGACCCAGCTGCGTCTGCCTCTCCGTGTAGAATGTGGAACAAAGACTCGCTGGTCTACTCCTCTCAGAACTACTGTGGGGCTCCAGAGTAAGTCATCTGGCAAGTGCAATGTGTGGGGAAAGGGCTTCGTACGCCATAAATCCCCTGAAATAGAAGGTGACTTACTGAGAAGTCCCAGGTGCCCAGGCCCATGATAGGAGAAACATGGGGAGGCAGAGGGTGCAGAGATGCCTGTGGTCCCCATAGGGAGGAACGAGGGAATGCTCTCAATGAGAGCGGTCAGAATTTGGAAAACAGCAAATCATGAGATCTGGGGAGACCAGGGACAGGAGGAGCCTGATGGCTGATTAAAATGGAGACCCGTGGGCCACGGGCCGAGGGGAGGAGAACGTACCCGGGCCCATCCCACTGGGCCACATTCCCAGTAGTGTCATCCTGGACAAGGCACTTTGAGCCTGTTTAAATGAGGATCAAAAGTTAAATGAGATCATACAAGAGGACTGTACAAAGTTCGTGGAAAAATGGAATTAAAGTACAAGTTGGGCTGGCTCCACGGCACAGCAGTGATGCTCTGCTCAAGAGAAGCTGGATCTCCCTTGGTGACTGGTTCAAATCCCTGGTCCTGGCAGCCTGAAACATACCAGGCATCCAGCATGAGCTCATGCCCGAAGTCAATAGGCTAGAGGGCCTGGAGGAAGGAGGCCATGACATGCTCAGACGCCGTAGAGGGTACTCCTCTCTCTCTCTCCACACACACCCACATACACACACGCACACGTGCACACTCATGTGTGCATATACATACATGCTCCATCATGAATAGTAACATTAACAATATGAGGTTGTGTTTTTTTGTTTTTTGTTTTTTTGTTTTTTTGTTTTTTTTTTTTAGAGAGGTTTTAGCTATAGGTGCGTGTGCTCGCCAGAAAGACAGAGAGACAAGGAGACAAAAAGTGAGAAATCACCCCCCGCCACCAGGTCTGGGACTCGAACCGCGGTCAGCTACATGGGAGTCCAGCGATATAGCCATTATGCCATTATGCCAACTACTGGTCCCTAACAATATGAGTTTATTTTGCTGAAAAAAAAAAGTTTTGAAATAGTATACATTTTTAGTTTTTTCATAGTATACGTTTTCCAAGAACTTTTGAAGACTATTTGCATACACAGAGTGCCTGACATGGGCATTCCCAAAGTCCCCACTGGACAAGATAAAGATAAGCTCGCGCAAAGAGCTTATGGTATTAGGCCGACAGCTGAGCCCAACCATGGACTATGGACAGAGTTGACATAAACAGCAGGTGCCTGGGCCAGCACGTGGCGAGGTGGTTAAGATGCTGGACACCCATATGATTGACTGTAGTTCAAGTCTGAGACCTACCAGTTTGAAAATCACAAGCAATAAATAGATAAATAAATAAATAAGTGTTTTTTTTAAAATTAAAGCAGGTGCCTGGGCATCCAGATGGTGGAGTAAATACAATAGCTCAGAGGTGGGGTGAGTGTGGCAACGTGGGGCTGTGACAGCCCAACTGGGTGGCATTACCAGGTGCTCCACTCATGGAGGGACTGAGCCAGCCTTGAACATAGGCACCAGCCCACATGCCCAAAACCAATGGCAAGCTGGGCATAGCTAATGAAAATCACCCTCAAGTGAGGCACAAGCGTTTGAATGAGAACATGGTCTAAGAGGAAAAGAAGGTCTGGGGACTCCCTTGTGAACCTCCAGTAGCATCGTAGTGGGCCAGGGAGCTGCACAGGAATGCTCTCCCTGCTGTCGCAGGTTCCGGCAGGGCAGGACGATGGGATGAGCCTGTCATACCTGCCCAGGAAGGAAAGGAATAAATTATCTTTCCCTGTAATACGTGGCCACCTAAAAAAAGAATTAGAAAATTAATTATCTGCTGTAATTAGTGTAATGACCTACACTATTAGAGGTTATTTACCACAGAAATAAAACTTCCAACCATAAATGTCAGCTCAGCCTCCTGATGTAAAGTCCCCTAAGAGCTGCTGCCGACAGGCCTGGCTGATTGCTTCTGCAGGGTTTTGTCCCTCTCTCTGTCTTCCTGGACGATTGGGGTGCTGCTGGTGGTGGGCAGCTAACGGGCACCATGGAGCGTAGGAAGGGTGTTCCAAACATTCTAGAAAATGCATATATGAAAAGCTATGCATGGATCGCTTTCTTTCTTTCCCTTTCTTTCTTTGCACCAGAATGAGCTGATACACTAATTCTATTTTTCCCATGAACGTTTTGAAGTCCCTTGTATTGGTGGGCTTGTTCCGCTGTGTACCTGTTGCTCACTGCCAGGTCCTCTGAGTCTTGTTCCAGGTAGATAAGCTGCAAGAAGTGGTCCTCAGAGGTGGCTGGCCAGGAGTGCTCAGCCCAGCCTGGCCCAAGGAATGCGGGTGTGGACCCTAGAGATGGCGGGACAGTGGGTGCCTGGGAAGATCAAGAGGCAGTACATACCCCCGGCATAGAGTGGGCTCATGAGTTCAGCCTGAGAGTCTCCACGCGTGTTCCCATACTTCGCCTCATTTGACCCCCATCAGGACAAGACAGGCAGCCCCTTTCTGGATGGGAAAACAGAGGCTCAGAGAGGATTCAAGACTGGCCCAGTGAATAAAGCAGCCTCATGCTCTTCAATTAGCCCATGATGCCATCCACCCCACCTTGCCCCGCTATCAACTCAGGAAAGTACTAGGTTGTCGGAAAAGTCCTGATGCATTTTCACATAGAAAAAAACACATCATGACTTTTCCAACAACCCCACATAAATACTGGTGGGTGAGACAGGTACCCTAAAACAGTCGGGCAGCAGCATACATACTCAGGGCCCCACAACATGGGGGGGGGCCCGTCTAATGGAGAAAGGGCAGCCCTCCTCGGCCAGCCTTTTACTTGTCATGACATCCACAGGGGCCAAGGCTAAGCAGGGGCCGAGGCTAATAAAGGCTGACTCCTTGACCGAGTCTCCTGTGACAGAGGGGAGGGGCTCTGCTGAACACCACCCAAGAGGCATTTGGAGGGGGGGATACATTTTATGATAAAGAGCAGGTGCACACACAAGAGAGAAAGAGAGCACACCCGTGGCAGGGTCTCACCACACCATGATCCCCTTCCCTACCCTCCACCTCCTCAGGATCCTGGGCTCCATGCACGTGCCCTGTGTGTTCCCACCTGACCCAGGGATTGAACTCACAGTCAGCCATGTGGTCTCTGGCACTGCAGTTCAGCTTGCCTCAGCTCCCACTTCCTACACTAGGCCACTCAGAATCATCTGTCCCAAAGGCACATAGAGACCCTCACAGTGCCTGGACAGCTTCCTTGGGGGGCAGTGTGGAGGCTGAGTCAGCAAACTTGGGTCCACTGCTCCCATCATGGGCCTTAGGGAAACACGAGCTCATGAGCTGCTGCAGCCTGGAGTTTGTCATGTTTCTTGAAGGGGACACGTGGCATTGGGGCTGGACCACTCTTCCTTGGGCAGTATTGTCCCACACGTTACAGGATATTTAGTGTCCCTGAACACTGCCCATAAAATGTCAATAGCACTCTCAGACGTCATCCATCAGAAAATGCCATTTGGGGTCAGCGCGACGTCTGGTATGGAGATCCGCCATCACTGTCTCTGTCAGGCCAACCCTGCGCCGCATCATGTCAAGAGCAAAGACTATTGTCTCTGCCCCAGACCCTACTGCTCAGCTCCTGGACAGATGGCCTTGGCCAGGCCGTGTCACCCCTTGGGGCTCCGTCTCCTCGTTACTAAAGTAAGGGGGGGGGGGCTGTGACTGTAGTGTGCTCACACTTCCCCTGCACCAGGCTGTCAGCTGGCTGAGTCTTCTCCCTCCCTCCTCATCAGTCATTTATAGCTGAGCAGGAATTTGAGTCACTGTCTTCTCCCAAGGGCATTGCTGTTTTAAGCCTCCTCTCTCACTGTGGAATAAAGAGCTTTGTCCCAGTGAAGGAGCTGCAGGTGTTAGGAAGTAGGTGGGAGAGGTGTTTTGAAAACCAGAGGGTACTTTTTCAGGGTCCTGAAATCCTTTTATTCAGCGGCCATACTCCACCAGACTCCCTCTGCCTCTGCCATCTGAGAGCCCCCCACAGAGAACCCGTGTGTTTGGGGTGCCAAAGGTGAAGACTAAGTGCAGCAGGACTCCCTCTCCGAGGGGGCCCAGGCCAGTGATCCCCAAACTTGACTGTTCCTTAGAATCACTGGGGTCCCTTAGAACATCCCAAGCAGGCCAGCAGGCGGCATGGAGACTAAGGCAGCTGTATCCCACATAGCCAACTAATGGTTCGAGACCCAGATCCAGCAGCTTGAAAGTCACTCCAGGTACATGTGCATGCATGCCCAAAATCCCAAGAGGAGAATGGAGGAGAAGGGACTGTGGCATGGCCATCCCCTTTGGAGGGTGATTTCTCCCTCTGCATCTCTCTTTCTCTCTCTGTCTCTGTCTCTCTTCAATTAGCACGCACACCCTATAGGGAAAAAAAAAATTAGAAGGCCAAGCCAAATCCTAGACCAACACCAGGGTAAGACCCTGTGATTTTGAAGCTCCTCGAGTGATTCCAAGATGTAGACAATTTGGAAACCACTGACCTAGACCCCAGGGGCAATCCTGCCTCCCAAACTTGCTTTCTCTTCTCTGCTATGCCACAAATTAATTGGTGCCCCTGCCAGAAAAATCCCTGGTAGAAAGCTTCTCCCCTGCAGGCTGGGCCCTGAAGCTGGGAGGGGCTCACAAAGTGTCTCCATGGGGGATAGGTAAGAGTGCTCGGACACCCTGGCTGGCTGAGGAGTGACAAGTTAAAGAGTCAAGTGATGACTTCAAGGCTTTCTCTGGGGCCACCGGTGTGTGTGCACAAGCCTGCCATTACAAAGGACTTTCTTTTTTTTTTTTTTTTTTTTGGTTTTTTTTTTTTTTCCATGGGGGGGTTTGTCCTCCCAGGGGGCACACGTGCTCACCAGAAAGAGAGAGACAGAGAGACAAAAGGTGAGAGACAAAAGGCGAGAAATCACCCCCCCAGGGGATGGCCATGCCACAATCCCTTCTCCTCCATTCTCTCAGGATCTTGGGCATGCACGCACACGCACCCAGCGTGAGTTTAAGCCACCAGGTCTGGGACTCGAACTGCAGTCGACTACATGGGAGTCCAACGACATAGCCATTATGCCAACTGCTGGTCCCATAAAGGGCTTTCTCGACCACACTCCAGTCACAAATAAAAAGGCCAAAATATGGAACCAACATGGTAAAAACAAGTGCAGCTGATGCTTTCTTTAAACTTATAAGAGACTGACTTTCCACCTCTCTCTCCCTCGCGCCACTCACGACAGACGGGTGTGAGGCGCCAGATCCCATTCTATTTGCAGGTTAGCATTCACTAGTCTCTCCAGAGCCACTAGGTCAAGAATAGCTCAGGCCTCCTTCCCGGGCCTCCCTGTGCAGCCCCTCCTGGGGAGCTCTTCGTTCTTCTGGCCCTTCTTTGCTCTGTGAATCCCAGTGTTGCTGTCACTCCCAGTCAGCCGACTTCAATCAAGCCGGAGCTGGTGGGTGGCTTTGCGAGTTGGCTAGACTTATTTTCATTTGAAGCCAAGAAATGAAAAGAAAGTTAACCACATAATGAAGCTGTTCTGTTTCTCCTCTTCCTCCTGTGCAGAGGGCTCTCTCCTACCTGTCCTTCATGACGGCCGGATGTGCCACGTAGTTCTCTTTGGAGAACAGTCTTGACAGAGCATGTGAAATAGCTGTGGGGTTTTGCTTTTTAGGTTTTTGCCATAGGGTGCGTGAACTTGCTGGAGAGAGACAGAGAGGGGGAAAGTGAGAAATTATCCCCCAGGAGGGATGGGACACCACATTCCCTCCTCCATTCTACTCCTGGGATTTGCGGCATGCAATCACATGTGCCCAGCCACCAGGTCTGGGACTTGAACCACAGTCGGCCATGTAGGAATCCAGCACCTTAACCACCATACCACCTGCTGGCCCAGTAGCCATGTTTTTACACAGAGAAACAGCTAGCCGTTAGCCCCCATAGTGTCTTAGCATGCATTATTCAGATTGATCAGCATCCTGTGGTGGAAATACTAAACCGGTCTCTGAGTTGGAAGACCTGGGTTCAAATCCGAGGTGTGCGATTCTGGACAAGTAACTTAGCTTCTTGAGTCTCTTCTGCCTCGCCTGTTGTCCACTGGTGGGTTGGCTAATAAAAAGAGCCCAACTTTATTGAGGTAACTCTTTACCACGTACCAAGCGCAGAGCTAGGTGTCATTGAGCCATTGCCTACTTTAAACTGTACAACAACACCATGAGGTAGACATGAATATCATCCCCACTTTAGACACAGAGGCACTGACTCCGTAGTACGTCACCTTCCTGAACTTCCACTCACTCGGTGAGCAATGAAGCTGAGACCAACTGACCCCAGGCTCCGTCCTAAGGGGCTTTCTGCTAGAAGAGGTTAGCACGACAGACAAGCAGAGGCCCTTTAACCTCGTTGGGGGTTTTAACTGATGTTAGTTGGTGAAAAACTGGGGCTCTCAAGGTCCATAGGAATAGAGGTCAGGGCAGGGCTTTATGAAATAACATGCCCAAGACCATACAGCTAGGGAATGGGAGGACCAGGTTCGGGCTCATCTAGCCTCCTATAAGGTCAGCACTCATAATGGCTGCCCTGCTCAGCCTAGTGGAGAGCTGCCTAGTAGGGTTTGCGCCTCATGCACAGGAAGGCCTCCGTAACTGTGAGTACTTGTATACAAGCTCATTACTTACTAATCTCATACAGGACAGCATAGGAAGCATCCTACAAGCCAGGTGCTTTGGGTTCAAGAATAGGAGCCATAAGATGTAGGTGGTTGAGACGAACTTGATTTGTTTCCTTATTTGGCTAAAGGTCTTGGGTCCTGGGTTGTCCTCATCCCTGGTGGATTAGTGCTTCAATCATTCAGAACTGAATATACCAGAAGAAATCGGACATGAGATAGGAGCCACAGGGGAGCCCCAGGCACACATGCGAAAAACATTCCACGTGACGTGCAGAGCACAGTCGGGCTCAGTGGGTTAGGACGGTGTGCTCGGGGACCCAGGCGGTGTGTGTGTGTGCTGGATCTGCATATGGGCTGTCAGCTTTGCGGGCTCGCCACCATTGCCAGCCGGCTCCCTCCTAGCTCTGCACCGTCAATCACCGGGGAAGTGAGGGAGGGCAACTCTGTACAACCTGTCTCTGCTCCTGGAAGACAAATCAGAATTTACATCTTGCAGATGGTGGCTTCTCAGCGTCATCGTCTCACACCCAGGAGGGTGGTGAAGCCAGAGTACTGGTTCAAAACTGGCTTGTTCATGCCTGCGGAGCTTCCAGACTGCTGGCCCTTTGGGATGGGCAAAGCTAAATATGGATCTGGTGGGGAAAAAATTAATCTGGTAGTAATCCCATCAGACTTCTTTTCCTTTTAAGGAAGTCCCTGTTTTGGAAAACACTGGAGCCTGGACGAGGTGAGCAATGAAGCTGAAACCGCCTGACCCCAGGCTCCGTCCTAAGGGGCCTTCTGCTAGAAGAGGTTAGCATGTTAGACAAGCAGAGGCCCTTTAACCTCGTTGGGGGTTTTAACTGATGCTAGTTGGTGAAAAGCTGGGGCTCTCAAGGTCCATAGGAATAGAGGTCAGGGCAGGGCTTTATGAAATAACATGCCCGAGACCATACAGCTAGGGAATGGCATTTCATCACTCATTCACTCAACAAACGTGGGATGAGGGGCATCTAAGTTTCAGGCTCGTAGCTTGCTGTAGTAATAACTAAATATTAAAATAGCATCCTAATTTATAGAACAGGTTCTTTTAACTTGCCAGAGGATGTATGTGCTTGAGAGACAGAAACGAAGAGGGAGAAGGAGAAAGCGCCCCCCATAGGATGTGGTCATACCACAATCCCCTCTCCTCCATTTCTTCATCCTCTCAGGATTGGGGGAAGGCATGCACATGTGCCTGGTGTGTTTTTAAGCCAGGGCCAGGACTTGAACCATGCAGTCAACCATGTGGGCTCTGGCTCCCTTAACTACTACACCACAAGACTGGCCTTAGAACTCTTTTTTAAAAAACATGCAGGGACTAGCAGTTAGCACAATGGCTATGTCACTGGACTCCCATGTAGTCAACCACAGTTTGAGTCCCAGACCCGGTGGCTTAAACTCACACCAGGTGCATGTGTATGCGTGCCCAAGATCCTGAGAGGAGAATGGAGGAGAAGGGATTGCGGTATGACCATCTCCCCTGGGGGGGTGATTTCTTGCTCTCTGTCTCTCTGTCTCTCTCTGTCTTTCTGGCGAGTGCCTGTGCCCTATAACAAAAACCTCTCCAAAAGAAAAAAAAAAAAAAAAATTGGGTCCTGGGTTGTCCTCATCCCTGGTGGATTAGTGCTTCAATCATTCAGAACTGAATATACCAGAAGAAATCGGACATGAGATAGGAGCCACAGGGGAGCCCCAGGCACACATGCGAAAAACATTCCACGTGACGTGCAGAGCACAGTCGGGCTCAGTGGGTTAGGACGGTGTGCTCGGGGACCCAGGCGGTGTGTGTGTGTGCTGGATCTGCATATGGGCTGTCAGCTTTGCGGGCTCGCCACCATTGCCAGCCGGCTCCCTCCTAGCTCTGCACCGTCAATCACCGGGGAAGTGAGGGAGGGCAACTCTGTACAACCTGTCTCTGCTCCTGGAAGACAAATCAGAATTTACATCTTGCAGATGGTGGCTTCTCAGCGTCATCGTCTCACACCCAGGAGGGTGGTGAAGCCAGAGTACTGGTTCAAAACTGGCTTGTTCATGCCTGCGGAGCTTCCAGACTGCTGGCCCTTTGGGATGGGCAAAGCTAAATATGGATCTGGTGGGGAAAAAATTAATCTGGTAGTAATCCCATCAGACTTCTTTTCCTTTTAAGGAAGTCCCTGTTTTGGAAAACACTGGAGCCTGGACGAGGTGAGCAATGAAGCTGAAACCGCCTGACCCCAGGCTCCGTCCTAAGGGGCCTTCTGCTAGAAGAGGTTAGCATGTTAGACAAGCAGAGGCCCTTTAACCTCGTTGGGGGTTTTAACTGATGCTAGTTGGTGAAAAGCTGGGGCTCTCAAGGTCCATAGGAATAGAGGTCAGGGCAGGGCTTTATGAAATAACATGCCCGAGACCATACAGCTAGGGAATGGCATTTCATCACTCATTCACTCAACAAACGTGGGATGAGGGGCATCTAAGTTTCAGGCTCGTAGCTTGCTGTAGTAATAACTAAATATTAAAATAGCATCCTAATTTATAGAACAGGTTCTTTTAACTTGCCAGAGGATGTATGTGCTTGAGAGACAGAAACGAAGAGGGAGAAGGAGAAAGCGCCCCCCATAGGATGTGGTCATACCACAATCCCCTCTCCTCCATTTCTTCATCCTCTCAGGATTGGGGGAAGGCATGCACATGTGCCTGGTGTGTTTTTAAGCCAGGGCCAGGACTTGAACCATGCAGTCAACCATGTGGGCTCTGGCTCCCTTAACTACTACACCACAAGACTGGCCTTAGAACTCTTTTTTAAAAAAACATGCAGGGACTAGCAGTTAGCACAATGGCTATGTCACTGGACTCCCATGTAGTCAACCACAGTTTGAGTCCCAGACCCGGTGGCTTAAACTCACACCAGGTGCATGTGTATGCGTGCCCAAGATCCTGAGAGGAGAATGGAGGAGAAGGGATTGCGGTATGACCATCTCCCCTGGGGGGGTGATTTCTTGCTCTCTGTCTCTCTGTCTCTCTCTGTCTTTCTGGCGAGTGCCTGTGCCCTATAACAAAAACCTCTCCAAAAGAAAAAAAAAAAAAAAAATTGGGAACCAGCAGATGGTGTAATGGTTGTGTTACTGGACTTCCACATAGTCGACTATGGTTCAAGTCCCGGACCTGCTGGCCTAAAACCCACGCCGGGCACGTGTGCATGTGTGCCCAAGATACAGAGAGAAGAATGGAGGAGAAGGGATTGCGGCCTGACCATTCCCCCTTGGGGGGGGGGTGATTTCTCACTCTCTGTCTCTCTGAAAAGCATATGCACTCAATAGCAAAAATCTCTCGCAAAAGAAAAAAAAAACACATCCCTTCATTTGATTCTCTTAGTGACCTTGTAATGATCCCACTTTTTTTTTTTTGAGAGGTTTTTGCTATAGGGCATGTAAGATACAGAGAGAGAGAGAGAGATAGAAAGTGAGAAATCAACCCCCCCCCAGGGGGCAGTGGTCACTCTGCAATCTCTTCTCCTTCATTCTCATCTTGAGATCTTGGGCACGTATGCACACATGCCCGGCATGAGTTTAAGCCACAGGGTCCTGGACTCGAACTGCGGTCGACGACATGGGAGTCCAGTGACATAGCCATTATGCTAACTGCTGGTCCCATGATCCCACTTTTCAATCAGAAAACTGAAGATAAATTATCACTGGACATCTAGCCATTATCTGGTTTCATCTGGAAAATAATCTTGTGAGGTAAACGTTTTATCACTACTGTGTAGATTAGAAACTGAGGTTTAGTGATCTTGAATAACTTGTCCCAAACAAGTAGCAGAGCCCAGCCTCTAATTCTATAGCTAAGTTCTTTTCCCCAAAGAAAGAGTTACAGCCAGACCTTTGGGATCTTAGTCCAGTTGAACCACGAGATGCAAGTACATTAGTATTTTTTAGTGGAAATTAAAATGAACCTGCCAGAATAAGAATAGATTCTTTTCCTGAGACTCAGGGTCCTCTCACTTTGCCCCTGAAGCACCGTTCTTTCTGCCTTCCCGTTTGGGAAAGATGGTCCTGGCTAATAGAGCTGGTCTGCTACACCAGACTTCAAAGATAGGTGTCGCCACTGAGCTATGCGAAATCGCTTGCACTCGGGATTGTAGACATCCTCAAATGTGTTCCTAACAGTGTGTGAATTAAGCATCTACCTACCATGTTTATTTATAATTGAGTTTTCTCTATGGTCCCGAATGTGCTCATAAGCGCTAAAGGGCAAGTAATAAAAAGAGTAATAAAACTTGAGAGATTTAATCAGGAAGGTTTCTTAATGGAGGGAAATTTTGAACTGGGCTTTGAATGGAGCACAAATATTTTCCATCTTCGGTTTAATTGTCCCAAATGCCACGTCCATAGACAGTAAACTGTTTAGCTAAAATTAAGAAATACTCACAACCTGGGATATTTGTATCTCTGCCTCTAACCGGAAACTCAGACTTGAATTGAGCTGCCATTTATCACATACCTACCATGTATACACTAAGCTCAAGATGAAGCGTCTCCACGTGAATCAGCGCCCTTAATTCTTATCATCACCCTACAGCATAGCCGTCATTGTACCCTTTGGGGAGGTGAGGAAATGGAGACCGGAGAGGATTAGTGGAGACCGGAGAGGGTTAGTGACTTGTTCAAAGTCACATGAGTAATAAGTGATGGAAACGGAATTCCTCTGCCTGCCTCCAAGTCCGCTCTGGCTAGCTTTGCCCCGACCCCTCGCCCTATGCATTTGGGTTCCACCTGTCCCTACAGGGTGAGCACCCCATCCTCCCCGCCTAGGCCCACCACAGGTTTATTAGGGGCAAAGGTGTTTCCTCTGTGTCTGGAGGAAGAGAAGAAGGCCTGGGGAGATTGTGTGGCAAAGTGGGGATGGGGGTGGGGAGTGGGGGGAGGGCGCCCAAATCATGGCAAGCCGATGAGTCTGTCTGAGCAATGGCTTGGAAA
>NW_006199316.1:310805-316004 GCF_000334495.1 Tupaia belangeri chinensis
GTGTGGGATGTGGGGGGTTGCCCCCAAAGACTGGGAAAGCCGATGAGTCTGTCTGAGCAATGGCTTGGAAATCTCCCCTCTGGAGTTAATTTCAGTCACAGTCTTTCCTATTAAGTGGAGCAGTTGGTTGGCTGTAGGTGTCAGAATGGCCTTATAAAACTGGAATCCAATCTAATCTCCGGGGAAGGGGCGTGCGTGTAGGGGAGAGAGAAAGCGAAGGGGGAGGGCGGGGAGGGAGCTGGCAGTGTTTACAGGTGCTGGTGGGGTAAAGAGAGCAATTTGTTAGCTTGCGCTGTCGGTGGCTGATGAAATTCAGACCTAGTTCTGCTTTGTGCCGAGAAGCTGGAGCGTGGCTCCACGTCTGCTGGTCCGAGCTGCTGCTTCATCTACTGTAAGGGCTTTAGCCTGGGTGTTATCTGCTGTTCTGGAGAGGCTGGGGCAATGTTTGGGGACTGTTAGATTTGAGACTTCAAAGATACGGGCCTGTCATCTGCTAGGCTAGTCTTTTTCTAACAGTGATGTATTGAAGCAACATGCCAGGCCCTGTTCTCAGTGTTTAACCAAATTCATTTTAACTTTTTTTAAAGAGGTTTTTGCCTTAAGGCACATGTGCTCACCAGAGAGAAAGAGAGACAGAAACAGTGAGTGGGAAAGAGAAATCACCCCCAGGGGGGATGGCCACTCCGCAGTCCCTTCTCCTCTGTTCTCTTCTCCATATCTTGGGCACACTTATACATGTTCCCAGCGTGATTTTCAAGTCACCAGGTCCAGGACTCAAACTGCAATCAGCCATGTGGAAGTCCAGTAACATAACCTCTGCCCCACCTCCTGGTCCCTCAACTAATTTTTCTCAGCACGTTTATGAGACTGAAATGATTGTCCCCATTTTCCAGATTGGGAAACTGAGGCTCAGGGCATTTGCCCAAGGTCATACGCTAATAACTAGAAGAGGCAGAATTTGAACTCAGGTGTTTGACTCCAAGTCCACATCTTCCCCTGCGTCATACGTACTAGTGACCTGCCAGAAGACCTGGCTGAGGAAAGTGGCAGGAAATGAGGCCTTCTCTGTGCCGTCATGGGTGTGGGCCGACAGCCTCGGCCATATCTGTAATCCACCCCTCCACCCACACGACGAAGATAGAACAGGGAGACCTAGCTTTCTCCAAATGCAGCCCTTTCTTTTTTCAAATCTTCATTTATACCCTTTCAGTATACCAACATGAACACTTCGGTATCAAAATATGTAATCCATAATCTACTTTTAAGTTCTTTAGCTAAAAAGGAACTACAGATTTGCAAAGAGCACAAAAAGAGATTAAACATATTTTCCTCCAAATTTTCATTTTTCGAAAATATGTCACTTCCCCATGGTCGACAGACTCCCCGTGAGTGGCCCCTCCAGCCTGGGAGGGCTTTCTTCTCCTGCATCTTTCCAAGGACCTGGGGCCATGAGAAGGAATCTTGTGAGGCTGGACCCATCCGACCCAGGGCCAGTCCCCAAGGAAGGTTGGCCCTCGTGCCCACCAGGTGTGCAGGCCAGTAGCCACAGCCCTGCTCCCCGACAGCCAGGTCCAAGGCCTGGCCTTGATGCAGTAGCAAGGCTGTTTCCTAGCGACCAGGTTGGATAGAGAAAGCCTGAGACCAGCCGCCTGGGGTGGAGGAGAGTCACTGGGCACCAGGCCCCGACTTGGCAGCCCTTGCGGGAAGCATATGGGACTGAACAGATGGGCTGGGCACAGGCGCCCCAAGCTAGAACCATAAAGGCAAAAGTGGAGATGGGGAGGGGACAGAGAGAGAGGCAAAGAAGAGGGTCAGGAATTGCTCACGGACCGGGCTGGGCTCTTTGGGGCATGCTTGGTCCTGGGATCTTGCAGACAGAGGAATATGACTTTTGCATTATTCAACAACCCTGTCTGGAGGGTCTCTCTTTGCCAGGGCCACCCTCCGTGTAGTGAGCAGTGTGGTGCTTAGAGAGAAGCCCACAGGTGCTGGTCCTGGCCGGCTTGCAGTCTTCAAAGAAAGAGGGCCCATTCTCGGCCCTGTTCCCGCTTTGGCCCCACTGCTATCCTCCCCTGCTCCACACTCCTGGTTGCTCCAGCTCAAATATAAGCTGCAGAAGTGGATTCTTTTTCCCAAAACCAAACCTAATGGCATTACAAGGAGAGGTCACAGGAACACTGTGGAGGGATCTAATGTGGTTGTGGGGTGGGACTATTTGCAGTGTTATTCATATTCAGATGGGTGGGTTTCTGAAGCTGGTTTGGCATGGTAGAAAAGGTTACAAAAATGGGCAAATCAGACTATGGAAGAGCAGACTTGGGGGTTGGGGAGCGCATGACCCACGGGCAGGTGCTGAGAAGTGGGGGAGCTGCCATGTGAAAGAGGGAATTCACTTCTCCACAGAGCAGAGCCAGCAGGTGGAAATTCCAGGGACATTTCAGCTCAATTCTATGGAAGACTTTTCTCTTAATTAAAGCTATCTTAAAATGGAATGGATGCTTTTAGAAGGTAGCAAGCTCCCCGTCAATGGAGGTGTTCCTGCAAAGACTACACAGCCATCCAGTAGAATGTTGGAGAAGCCATCCAACCATTGAATGAGGTGAAGGCTCTTTTCAACCCTGTGTGTCGATAACTTTATGAAAGAAGCTATATTGAATAGCTCAAAAATGTGATTCAAGTAACTCTGAATTCCATGTCCCTAAGCAATTGTCCCTTTTGAATGAGAAGTCACTTTGGGAAAGGTATTGTTGAGATGAAGGCAGCATGGTTGGGAGAGAGAGCGAGAGAGAGAGAGATGCTATCAGAGACTTGGTCTATAGTGAGTCTTTTCCAGCTGCTCAGGGGGCATCGTCCTGTATGCTTACCTGGTCATGAACAGTGTCCTTCCACAAGTGGCAGCAGAACCTGCCCCGCTGACCGCCCTCTCTGCTGTAGGAGTGGGCAGAGAGGTCCAGAGGTATCCCGAAGTGTGACATGAACCATTTCTTTGTTTAAGTTTATTTCTTCCACGAGAGAAAGAAACAAAAAGAAAGAGAGAGAGGCAGCACTCCCACAGGATCATCATACCATGGTCCACCCAGCCTCAAACAGCCCAGACCGTGGGCACGCGTGTCATCTGAGCATGCATGGGGAGGTCCCAGGACGAGAACCCGGGACTTTTCCATGTGGGCCCATTGCACTCATGCCGCACCGTCATCTCACCCTGAGGAGCTGTTTCTTGCCTAGTACTCCAGAGAAGCTCCACCGTCCTCTAGCCTGGAAATGGGGACGGACTCTGGGTCACAGGCCTCATGGAGTTGCACGGCGCGTGAATGTGTGTTGTCTCTGGCAGGGGTGTTGTGGGTTGTTTGTTCTTTTTTTTTTCTTTTTTTTTTTTTTCCTAAATAGCTTAATACGCCAATGTTTGTGGAGCATCCTTGGAATCAAAGTGTCTTTGGTGTAATTATTGTTAATTGCACAGACTATTCTATAAACTCATCCAATTAAGAGAAAGTTATTAACTTTATAAAATATCGCCGGCATCCCACAGTGCCATGTGTAGATGGAATAACAGTTTGAGAGGCAGAGTCAGCGTGAAATATCATGCAAATGAGGAGGCTTATTTACTTCTTTTTAAAAATACCACAACATCCACACTGAGGGGGTGGATTTGCCCTCGGTTGGCCAGAAACACTTGGGTCAGTGGCTGAGCCTGGAGGACTTCCCAGTCCGGCACATCTTCCCCCAGAGATGCATCCCAGGAGCTTACAAGGTGTCTTTACCTCTCTGGGACAGTCTGGAACCCAACCCCACTCCTTATCAGCTGTGTGACTTTTCAGGGCCTACCTAACCTCTCTGGGCGTCCATTTCCATCTCTGCAGACTCAGAATGCTGACCTCCCAGTGCCTAAGGACTCAATGAATTCATACACAGAAATCACTGGGACCCACATCTGACTTGGAGGAATAGTCAGCACATTTTGGTGAATAGTGAAATCTTTATTATTGCTAGACTTTTGACTGTAATTCCTCAAAAATGTCAGTATCTCCCTTGGCATCCCCTCCTCTGCTATACGTTACCTTCAGTAGGAGATTAACACTTTTCTTAACACTCATCATTATAGTGTCATAGTAGAATCGATCCTGTTTGGGTCATCATTTTTTTTTAAGTGTTTTGTTTTGTTTTATTTCTTTTTCTTTTTCTTTCTTTTTTTTTGGAGAGGTTTTTGCTATAGGGCACGTGCGCTCACCAGACAGACAGAGAGAGACAGAAAGCGAGAAATTACCCCCCAGGGGGGATGGCCACGCCACAGTCCCTTCTCCTCCATTCTCCTCTTGGGATCTTGGGCACGCACGCACACGTGCCTGGCATGAGTTTAAGCTACTGGGTCTGGGACTTGAACCGCGGTCGACGACGTGGGAGTCCAGCGACATAGCCATTATGCTAACTGCTGGTCCCTTAAAAAAGTGTTTTAATGAAGGGTAACACAAGTCAGAGGACACAGGCTAGAGACGGACACTTACTGATTTTTCATGGCGTAAACATCTGTATTAATCATCACTTAGCTCAAGAAACAGAACATCACCAGCATCCCCAGAAGCCGCCTGGTGATCTCCTTCCAGTTCCGAATTCCTGCCTCTCTCTTAGAAAAAAAAAAAAAAAAGGCATAAAATCTAATTATGCAAAGTGTCCTCTTTTGGGAATCTGGCTTCTTTTGCTCAACCTTATGTTTGTGAGATTCGTTCATTCAAAACTGGAGCAACCGCAAATGTCCACCGTGGTGAAAACAAGCTAGGCTGTGTTTGTACGCTGAGGCCTACGCGACGACGACAGAAAGGAGCGGGCTAGAGCCGCCAGCAGGAGGGCCACCTTCCCGCCCAGAACCCGGGACTGCTGGTCAGACTTACGCCAGGAGATACTGGAATCCTTGAAGCCGCGTCCTAAGCCCCGTGTCAGGCCCAGCACCGGGATCCGTTTCCCCACGGCTGACTCTCCCATAGGTGGTGAACCTGATTTTCCAGACTTGCTGAGAGTGTCGAGCCACCTCAGGCCACCAGGGCCATGGGTGGTGCTTTTGAGTGGAAACCTCGGGGGGCACTGAGCACCCCAACACTGGAGGCTGCACTAGCGGAGACTATAAAGAAGAGCCAGGCATCCAGTGGCCAGTGGCACTGACGATGACCCCCCCCCCCCCGCCCTTCCTTCTTTTTGCTCTGGGTG
>NW_006199316.1:316035-349083 GCF_000334495.1 Tupaia belangeri chinensis
CCCCCCCCAGTCCCTTCCTTCTTTGTTACTTGGTTGACTTTAGGATGGCCATGTTTGATACCCTGAATGGGCTGCGGCCACCAAGCTTGGTACGGGACAACCTGAGGGCTACCTGCATTAGATTGAAACAGTCCTGGTGGGCCCAGCACTGTGGCACCTGAGTCATGAAGTTCAGGTGCCCGGTCAGTCTGGACACGTGCTGGGTGCACCCATAGACATCCAGGGCCCTCCAGAGCTGGAGCGCAGGGGACAGGGATCACAGCATGTTCTGATGAGACCCTGTGGAGGGTGCTTCTCTCACGCGCTCTCTTTTTCTCTCATGCATGTGTACTGTTCTCTATTACCAAAAAAAATAGGTGATTGAGCCCTGGCTGCTAATCCCAGCTCTGTCCAGGGGAGCAGGAGCTTTCTAACAGGAAACCTCACATCCCTGCTCTGCCAGGGCTCCCCCACCACTCCCGGCCCTGCTCCTGGAGTAGCATCACCCGACGAGCACTCAGAGATGACCAAGGGCCACCTTTGGGGACTTTAGCCAACAGCCATCTGCTAACCTGGCACCATCAGGTCTGGGAGTTGCCTTTGTGTAAGGCGGTGGCCTTTCTCCCCACGCAAAGCAGCTGCCAGGCTCTTAGCAGACTCAGGGTCTAAATGTACTTCCTCTTCTACCCCGGGCCATGCTGTCTCTGTGGGCGTAGATACACCTGGTGAACAGCTACCTCTGAAGGGCAAGACCCCTGCCACACCTTTCCCTAAAACTGTCCTGAAGTGGGGCCAGGAGGTGGCATGAAGGTTAAGGCAACTAGATCCCTTATGGCTGATAGTGCGGTTCCAGTCCCAGACCCAGTGGCTTGAAGTTCATGCCAGGCTTGTGTGCGTGTGTGTGTGTGCGGGGGGAGGTTGGGGTGATTTCTCACTTTCTTTGTCTCTCTCTGTCTCCAATGAGTATACATGTCCTGTAGCAAACTAAATTAAAACAAAACAAAACAAGCAAAAAAAAAAAAACCCAGCCCCGGAGACCAAGAGGCTGCACCATTGCAATCCTCCCACCTGCTTCTGTGTAGAGGCTGCTCCATGGTGTTTTATTTTTTTTTCTTTTGAGAGGTTTTTTGCCATAGGGCATGTGTGCTCGCCAGACAGACAGAGAGAGACATAGAGACTGAAAGCGAGAAATCACCCCCCAGGGGAGATGGTCACGCCGCAATCCCTTCTCCTCCATTCTCCTCTCAGGATCTTGGGCACGCACGCACGTGCGCCCGGCGTGAGTTTAAGCCACCGGGTCCAGGATGCAAACCGCAGTCGACTACGTGAGAGTCCAGCGACATAGCCATTATGCTAACTGCTGGTTCCCAAGGCTGCTCCATGTTTTTTCCCAGCTTCAAGAAAACAAATGTGCTCTGCTCAGAAGTTCATGTGGGAAGACCACAAGTAGAATTCGCTACAAGCAGCTAGCCTCCCCGGCAGGCCCAGCACTCAGGCCTCAGGGTGTGGCAAAGGCCCAGGGATGCCTCAGAAGGCAGCGTAGGCCAGTGATCTCCCCAGAGGGCACACGAAGAGCAGGTCCTTCCCACTTTCAACACTGTGGTCACCTTCGTTTTCTGATTCCCCCATCACCGCAGCCAGTGAGCACATTATCCCCGTTCTCCAGATGGCAAAACTGAGCCACCGGGGACTCAAGTGACCTTCCCAAAATCAACGGATTTTCAATTCCAAATATACTACTTTTGAAAGGACATCTGAGAGGCCAGCAGGTGGCATAAGCATTTGGTTAAGGCACTGGACTCCCACATGACCCACCGTGGTTCAAGTCCCAGACTCAGCGGCTTGAAACTCCCTCCAGGCGCATGTGTGTGCATGTCCAAAATTCACAGAGGAGAGTGGAGGAGAAGGGATTGTGGCATGGCCCTCTTCCCTGGGGCAGGGGGTGATTTTTCACTTTCTGTCTCTCTGTCTCTCTTTGTCTCTCCACTGGCAATAGCAAAAAAAACTCTCCCCCAAAAAAGGAATAAACAAACAAAAAAAGACATGTGATTCTCTCCCAGCTCTTCTCTGTGCAAGATCACCTGACGGTCACCTGCATGCTCTACTTACCTGTCCTGTCAGAGCTCCTGGCCCTGCCCTGGGCTTGCTTCTGACCTGGCTCAGCCGGGGCCAGGCTCCCTGCAGGGGGCCACGCTGAGGGGCAGATGCCAGGTCTTGCATTGACTGTAGCTCTTCCTCCGCTTCAAGAAAGGAGCCACCTTCTGTCTTAGGCCAACTTCCCTGAAGGTCTAGGCCCCACCCCTGGGTTCCCCGGAGGCAGGGTGGTCATACTGGACTAGAGAAGACAGGGGCCTCATCCCAGGGGTTTCATCCCAGCTTGTAGTCAACTAGCTGGGTAACCTTAAGCAAGTGATTTAAAAGCTTTGAGCCTGGGTTTCTTCGCAAGTCCAAGGGGGATAATGATCTCTCCCTTCCCTACCTTCAAGGTTGATTTTAAGAATCAGCAACAGGAGGTTAAAGAGGGAGGAGAAAAAGAGAATCAACTAGAAGAACTGAAAGCTTTGCATTAGACTACTGGCTTCACACTAAAATCACCTGGCCAGATGTTAAAACCCTGGAGGGAACAGCAGTTGGCGTAATCGCTATGTCGCTGGACTCCCATGTAGTCGACCACGGTTCGAGTCCCAGACCCGGTGGCTTAAACTCACGTCGGGCATGAGTGCGTATGGGCATGAGTGCATACATGCCCAAGATCCTGAAAGGAGAATGAAGAAGAAAGGATTGGGGCGTGGCCATCCCCCTGAGGGATGATTTCTCGCCTTTCGTCTCTCTGTCTCTCTGTCTTTCTGGCAAGCTCATGCACCTTATAGCAAAAACCTCTAAATAAATAAATAAAACCCTGGATAGCCTCACTCAGACCAGTTCAGTCAGGATCCTGGCACCCAGAGGGTTCCACTGGGCAGCTGGATTGAGCACCAGAGGAGTAAAACATTCGGGCTGCAGGAGGGGTATTGGCCTGGTTGTCACTTACCTGAGACCCTGGGCCGGGCCTGGGAACAGACACCACCACCACACGGACACCACCCCATGTTCTCAAGGAACTTCGTTCGAGTCCGTGGGGAGGACAGACGTGCTGCAGATCTGTAAACTGAGGGTGCTCTCTTGCAGAAAGAGATGCAGAGATCAACAGAGAGAGAGAGACAGAGAGAGAACTCCATGAGCAGCCTGCTAGCTTTATTCCCCTTCCTCCATTCCAGGGAAAAGTGCTTCCTGGAAAGGAAAAGTAATCAGAAATTCTCAGGACCAATGCTTCCTTCACCCACAGAGCCCCCAAATGTCCCCAAGTTTCTACCCCAGCCCAGCAGCTAGATCAAGAAGGAGCCACTGACCCCCGCCCCAGACCCTCCCTGTAGACCTTGCCTGCACTGGGGGAGGGGAGGAGGAGGCTGCTTGCAGCTACAGTGCCCCCTCCTCTGAGCTCTGCAGGGGTCCCTTCCTTCCCTCCCCCACACCCTCCCCTGGCTCTGGCAGGAGGCAGCTGGGAAGAGCATTCTTGTCTCTGACCCCCTGGGGCGGGTTATATTTGGATGTTAGAAGTAATGACACACCGTGGCCCTCCCTCCTGCCTGCCTAACTCGGTAAAGTCTCCTGGCAGGGAGGGGGCTGGCTTATATTTAGGTCTGGCATTCCCTGGTAGGCATCCTGTTCTGAAATGGAAATTCTTTTAATAGCTAGCCAGCCCCAGTACTTAATGAGCTGGTGTTGACTTTGTGATTTTTTGTTCTTGGTGGAGGACTAGGAGCTGCCTCAGCTAATTAGGACTCGCCCCTCACAATGCATCCCATATTGTGAGCCTGGGGAAGAGGAGAGAGCACCCTGTGGATGATTCCTCAAGGCCCCTTTCACCTTTCTTCTTTAAGCTTCTTTAAGCTTCTGCCTTACCTGAGTACTTTGCTTTCTTGTTGAAATTCGCTTCTTCCAGGAAGTCTTCCGAGATTCATCCAATTGCTTCTCACCATCCCTTTACTAGTACTCTGAAAGAGGTCCAGGTAGCATGGTGGCTGAGGGCGCTGGACTCCCACATGGCCGACTGGACCTGGCAGCTTGCTTTCTCACTGTCCCTCTCACTCTGTCTCCCTCTGGTCAAATTAAAAATAAGTAAATAAATAAATAAAGTTAAATAAAATAATTCTAAAAAAGAAAGAAAGAAAGTGCCCTGAACCTTGTTCTGGGCACCTCTGTGTCCCCAGCAGCAGCAGCTGAAACACTGACCCCTGCTTGGAGTCTCAGAGAGTAAGGCTGAGTTGACCATCTTCAATCAAGGATCCTTTAAGAATCCGATAGTAAGGGAGTGGGGGGAGCATGAGCCCAGGAAAAACATATTCATATGCACAAAATTTGTAGGCAATTCCAAGGGTACAGGACCTCAGAAGCCCATTTGTGGGCCCTAGGTTATCTTCGGCTTACAGATGCAGAATCAGTGGCCCAAACAGAGGTGGAAAGTGATGTGCTCGAGGTCACACAGCCAGTGATTGGCAGAACTGGTCTGGAAGCCTGGCCTACTCTCTGCCCTCTCACCCACCATCAACCCACCAACCCACAGGGAGCAGGGCAGGGCACTCTTACCCAAGGGATGTTCATTCACCCCTGTCTGGTGACCAATGGCCTCTCTGTGAGAAGAGACAGGCCACCCTGGTCCCAGTATTCTGCTGGTTAAGAGTGTGGAAGGAGAGACCAGGCAGCATGGGCGGGAGTGCTGTGCAGGGATGCGGCTGGCCCCTCTCTGAGCACTCCAGTATCAGGCTCCATCTTAGGGCCTCCTGCAAGGACAGCTTCATTTGTCAAGCAGGATTCCTGTTGCATCTGCAGCCCAGGAGCTCATTCCCAGCAGGGGCTGGTGGCACGTTAGGGGCAGGAGGAGGGAAGACAGGAGAAGGAAGCAGTCTGGCCATGTGCTTGACTGAACGATGCTGACATGGAAAGCAAAATTAGAAACCTTCCAGACTGACGGGAGACCTCTGACCATCTACTGCTGGTGCCTGAGTTCTGGGATGGGGATGGTGCCGCCCGAAAGCTGGCAAGCTCTGAGGACTCGGGGAGGCTGCAGAGGTCCAGGCACTGTCTGGAAACCCTCGCTGAGAGTGTAAGAAGCCAAGGTGGGCCCTCTTCGCTTGAGCGTCATTTGGTTCAATTCTATCCAGGGTTTACTGACCACCTACTGTGCACGGAGCACTGTGTAGGGGCTGAGGACATGCAAAGATGAACAAGGACGGCTCCTGGCTCTCTAAGAGCTCACATGCAGTGTGCATGTGAGAAGGGATAGAGAAACCCATAGATAACTCCAGCATTCAGCCCAGAAAGGGCTATTAAGAGACGCAGCGCGAGGAACCAGCAGTTAACGTAATGGCTATGTCACTGGACTCCCACGTAGTCGACTGCAGTTCGAGTCCTGGACCTGGTGGCTTAAACTCACGCCGGGCGCATGTGTGCTCATGCCCAAGATCCTGAGAGGAGAATGGAGGAGAAGAGATTGCGGCATGGCCATCCCCCCTGGGGGGTGATTTCTTGCTTTCTGTCTCTATGTCTCTCTGTCTGTCTGGCGAGCGCACGCGCCCTATAGTGAAAACCTCTCCAAAAAAAAAAAAGGTGCGATATACCCCAACCCCTAACGGGTGAACAGGACATCACTGCGCAAAACAAGGGGGAGGTGCCGCGACTTGGTCAGAGCTGGAGAGGGAGGAGTCAGTTCCATGGTAGCAGCGCATAAAGTCCTTGGGCGACCACCAGATGCTAGAGAAAGAAGGAAGGAATTAAAGAAGACGCTCAGCCTTTTGCCAAGGTACTGTAAGAGCTCTAATGTCATTCATAAGAAAATTAGCATAGGTAAGAAGTTCGAAGAAGTGAAGATAAGTTGGGGTTACTTTTTTTTTTAATGCAGTCTGATAATAGCCACTGTTTATTTACTGACCAGATTACAAAAATAATCATGGTGGATACTTTAATTCATTCTTCTAATAGGTCTGTGGCTCTGGTCTTTCTGGTTGCCAGCATCTCCACCTTCTACCAAATGGGTGGTCTTTTTCTTCATTCCACCTCGTGGAGAAGATAATCTGAAGGGCCACGGGAACTTACTTACTACTTTGAAGTATTTACCAACACTATGGATTCCATGAATCAGATCCTCCTTACAGACGTTGCCACATTTACCACGAGACCGAGCAATCTATCAAAGCAATTCGCTTCTTACTGATGCTGCCGTAACCTCGCTTGTCGATTAGTTCGTTTACTGACTTCAGGTTCAAGTACCCCATGCTATACGTGGTTCCACAATTCTCAGCATGCTCACCGAAGCTTTGGTGGGCCTAACAAAGGTGCCATTGAAAATCTGGCAAAGATGAAGAAGCAGAACACCTTTCGAACCTTTGGGCTCACTCCTTTGATATCGCTGGGCCTGATGACAAACGCCAGTTTGGGTTCTGCAGGTGCACAGGAGTTGCCAGCTTTTCTTGCCATCCTGGCCATGAGAATCTCAGCTCTGCACATCTGCCTATATTCTTTACGATAGTGCTTAGCTTTTTCACAGATAAGCTTCCCCCTGGCCTTTCAAAATATCTTTTGAGCATACTTCTTTCTCAGGTGTTTGATTTTCATCTCTGCAAAATTCCTTCACTTTTTCTTAAGGGTTTCTGGCCCTCCGTTTCTGTTCATTTATCTATCTCTTCCATGAGCAAGAGGGAGAGACAGGCAGAGGACAGAAAGGCAGCACGCCCGATAGGTCTTGATGCCATGATCCACACCCCTGCCCAGCTGCAGCCAGCCCCCAGTCACTGGCATGTCAATGCCCAGCGTAGCCTCGGGATGCAAATCCAGAACTTCCCATGTGTCTCAGCCTCACAGAGCATCGTGTTGTACTGTGGCGCCACTGTCTGGCCCAGGTAAAGATGCTGAGTACCAGGGGGCCCGCAAGGTAGCCTGGTAGTTAAGGGCACTGGACTCCTACATGGCAACCGTGGTTTAAGTCCTAGACCTGGTGACTTGCTTTCTCACTTTCCCCTTCTCTGTCTCTCTGTCTTTCTGTAGTCCAATTGAAAAATCATGATGATAAATAAAATTAAACAATTCTTTATAAAAAAAAAAGAAAAGAAAAAAACTGAGCACCTTCTGTGGGCCAGACACTGCAACCTACTCTTGGAGAAACCACAGTGAGCAGAAATAGACATGATCCCAGCCCTCATGAACCTAAGAGTCCAGTGTAGAGACAGATGTTTATCAGAAAATCTATGGACCACTCTGAAGATGTCTCTGGGTCAAGAATGGGAAAGGTCACTGTTCTCTAAGACCTTGGCCAATGGGCATGCACTTATGTGCTTAAGAGAATCTTCAAAGTCATAAAAATGGGGGCCAGATGGTAGTGCAGCAGTGGAGCAGGATGCTCTGCCAGGCATTCTCATGTGGGAAGCTTCCTGGTTCAAGTCCAGAGACATCCCTGAGTGCACCAGGCACTCGCTGGCCCGTGTTGCTGGGCTGGCTGAAGGCTAGTGGCATTCTGTAACACCAGGGGCCTGCTCAGCATGCTGTCTCTCCGTCTCATTTTCTTTCTCTCTCTTTTCTCTCTTGCTCATGAAAGAAAGAAAGAAACTTTTTCTAAAATATAGAACTGTTGGGGCTGGCAGGTGGCGTGGTGGCTAAGGGTACTCCCACGTGGCTGACCATAGTTCAAATCCTGGACCTGATGGCTTGCTTTTTCCCTTTCCGTCTCTCTTGCTATCTCTCACTCTGTCCCTCTCTGATCAAATTAAATTAAATTTAATTTAATGATTATTTTTTAAAAAGGATATAGAGGGACCAGCAGTGGGTGTAATCGTTGTCACTGGACTCCCACATAGTAAACCACGGTTCAAGTCCCAGGCCCGACAGCTTAAACTCACGCTAGGCTTGTGTGCATGCGTGCTCAAGATCCCGCAAAGAAAATGGAGGAGAAGGGATTGCGGTGTGGCCATCCCACCTGGGGGTGATTTCTCACTTTCTGTCTTTCTGGAGCGCGCATGCACCCTATAGCAAAAACCTCTCCAAAAATTAAAAAAAAAAATAATAATGTAAAGTGAAATAAGCAGGAAATAGACCTATATACAGGATGGTTTCATCAACTACTGTATACCAAAACGTGTGTGTGTGTGTGCATTTCTATATACAGACATAAAAGTAGAAAATGATATTAAGAAAATACACCAACACGTTAACAAAGAGAGCTGGATTGTGGGTTTCAATCCTTTCTTTTATACTTTTCAGTATGTTTCTGGTTTTTATAAGTATACTTTATTTTTATGATCAGAAAAAATTATTCAATAAAAGTTACATCTCTTTGCAAGGCTGTGTTAACCACACCAGGTCATTAAGTAGGGATGTCAGTGCTCCCGGTAGAACTGTGATAGCCCTCACTTGTATGACGGCGAGGCTGGGTGTTGGTTCTCCCACCTCCATTTCCCACCAGGCCCATTACCTACCTGCCTCGGTGCTGGGCTCGATGCGTGTACACAGTTCTTAAGACATATGTCCTAGGCTGGGACCAGCAGTTGGCATAATGGTTATGTTGCTAGACTCCCATGTAGTTGACTTTGGTTCGAGTCCTGGAACCGGTGGCTTAAATATGCCAGGCGCGTGTGTGTGTGTGCCCAAGATCCCGAGAGAAGAATGGAGGAGAAGGGATTGTGGCGTGGCCATCCCCCCTCGGGGGTGATTTCTCACTTTCTGTCTCTCTCTGTTTTTCTGGTGAGCTCACATAGCCTGTAACAAAAGCCTCTCAAAAAAAAAAAAAAAAAAAAAAAAAGGGCCATATGTCAGGGTCCAACATCTGTACACTACAGTGCAGACAGGACTTCTTCCCTCCCAACACTGAGCTCACTGAGATCTCACAAGAGCCCTCCTTCGTGGATACGGGGAGAGAAACGGGCTAAAGCCTGCCCCTTGCAGATGGTGTACTTCCAGCTTTAAATGCTCTGTTAGCACCTAACAGACACTGCTCTTGCCCACTCGTTGTCAGAGCTCTATCTCCTTAGGGGTACGGCCCCTGCATTCTTCCTACCAAGATGGCTTCTGGGTGCAAGCGAACAGACCCCTCTGTTCCCACGCTGCCCTCTGCCCTCACCCTATGCACTACTGAGGTCTGGGAGGGCACAGAGTCTGCTCTCTCAGAAAAACAATAACGAAAAGGTGTGGGGATGGCTAGCTGGTGCCAGGCCTCTCTCACCTGCTGCCTAGGCCCTGCCCAGTCTGCGCTATGACCGGCCTCATCTCGGTGCCTCGACCTCCCTGCCACACCTCTGAAACTAGTCCTTTCACCAAAGCCTCTGCTTTTGAACCATCTGAAATGGATCTTGTTTCCTGCCCAGACCCCTGTCTGATGTGACAGTGCACAGTCGCTTCTGTTGGGGATGGAGTCTCCCAGGTGTGCGGCATCGGTTGAGGGTGTGAATGTCAGGACCCCAGGGCAGAGCACCTGGACTTGCATGCGTTTGTCCCAGCGGGTCTGACTGCCCACACAGATGTGGGGGTTCCCGCCATGCTGGCCTCTGTCCCTCTCCTCCCCCCAGAACATGTCTCTGAAGCCCGGTCTCCACAGCGGGCACTTAGCCATGGAGCACCAGGAGGCTGTGCTGGTGTCAGGAGGCAAGGCCATGGGGACTTAGCACTGGGGGGATGTGGATAGCCCTATGCGCATGTCCTGAAACACTCGGGACCCTTCTCTTCTCCCTTCCGTCAGCTGCCATAGCTCCTGCAGAGAGCAGCTCTCTTCCGGGGAAGTCGTTCCTGGAGCCTGGAGCCTAGAATCCTGTCAGGTCTCAGGAGATGGCAAGGTTTGGGGTGTAGTCCCTTCGCTCACTACTCAGCACTCTGCCTGGTACCTGGAAGTTGACCGACTAAATGTGTCCACACTCTTCACCTAACCTGCTTCCTATCCAAATCTCGCCCTCTTCCACTGGCCCTCTGAAAAGGCACCTTCCCAGATGAAGCTGTAGTCTGGTTCGCAGTTTTACAGAAAGCAGGTATGAGAGTCAGAACCCAAGTTCCCCTCCGTGGGCTGCGTGATGGGCTAGGTTTTGCAAGATGAAATGAAATAGAAATAAGAGCCCTAAAATCTCCTGTATGAGCAGAGGACGGGAGATCCTCCTTGCTGATCATCCGTGCAACCAGCAGAGGCTGAGGGGCGCATGGAAGGCTGACTGGCATCTGAGTCAGATGACGAGTGACTTCTCTCCTAACGAGCATATCTACGAGAAGAGAGACTCTCCTGAGGGTTTTAGAGCCATCTTGTAGACCTAAAGGGACACTTTATGGAAAACAGATCACATGTACTTAATGGGTGAACTGCAGTCAGTGGGTGAAATTTAAGCAGGTAGAGTTGAGTCTTTTTTCAGAGACAGAGAGAGAGAAAGAGAGAAAGTGAGAAAGCACCCCACCGTGGGGGTGGCTGTGCTGCAATCCCTTCTCCTCTATTCTCCTCTTGGGATTTTGGGCATACACGCATACATACCTGGTATGTCCGGGACTCAAACCACACAGTCAGCCATGTGGGATCTGGCCGTCCTAACCACCTTGCCACTTGCTGGCCCAGGGTCAGCTCATTTTAAAGGCTCTTTAGTACTTGGAGCTATTCACCAGCAGGGCAGGCAGTTTCTGCTGTTGGGCGCCCTTACCGTGGGCAGGGTTGAAACAGAGGCCAAGTGACCTTTTCTAGTGGGCAGTGAAGGTAGATTCCATTTGGGAGCCATAGACACCCCGGAAGGAAGGAAAATATTTCTAATCCTTGGCTTCCTCTCTGGTCCTCCAGACTTACTCACAGGGAAATATCAGGAGGGAAGAGAAGAACTGTGTGGGAACAGGCACCCTGGCTACTGCACCCCTGAGAATCCAGGAAACAATTGTCATGGCCACTTGGAGTCTCCTTTGACCACAGCGAGAATAATCAATTTCCCACGTACCCAGTGGAAGAGCTCAGTTCTCCCCACTCCACAGGAGGGAAAACTGAGACTCGAGACTGGACAGGATAATAATCATAACCATTGCTGTGTTCTGGGCTCCTCCCTGGGACAGGTATTATACACACATGGTCTCCGATCCTGGCAGAAGGCTAAGGTTGGCTTCCGGTGGCAGAGGAGGAAACTGAGGCTCAGAGAGATTAAGTGACTCTTCCCCAACTCACAAACTGGCACAGCTAAAAAAAAAAAAAAAAAAAAAAAAAAAAAAAAAAAAAACAACCACAATAATTTATCAAAGGCAATTTCAAGTAGGAGTTTTGCCTCCACACTTATAGAAATAATCTGTATCTCCATGAAGTTTCCTTGTGTGTTAAGGCATGTATAATAATAAAATGTAGGGCTTATGTCCTCTAATACTACTATAAATTCTTTATTTAATCACTAACAAATGAAAACTAAAACATATATTGATGTTCAAAAGAGAAAATATTACTAGTGAATACCGACTAAATGTGTCCACACTCTTCACCTAACCTGCTTCCTATCCAAATCTCGCCCTCTTCCACTGGCCCTCTGAAAAGGCACCTTCCCAGATGAAGCTGTAGTCTGGTTCGCAGTTTTACAGAAAGCAGGGATGCGCGTCTGATCATCAGTGTCTCCGTGGGCTGCGTGATGGGCTAGGTTTTGCAAGATGAAATGAAATAGAAATAAGAGCCCTAAAATCTCCTGTATGAGCAGAGGACGGGAGATCCTCCTTGCTGATCATCCGTGCAACCAGCAGAGGCTGAGGGGCGCATGGAAGGCTGACTGGCATCTGAGTCAGATGACGAGTGACTTCTCTCCTAACGAGCATATCTACGAGAAGAGAGACTCTCCTGAGGGTTTTAGAGCCATCTTGTAGACCTAAAGGGACACTTTATGGAAAACAGATCACATGTACTTAATGGGTGAACTGCAGTCAGTGGGTGAAATTTAAGCAGGTAGAGTTGAGTCTTTTTTCAGAGACAGAGAGAGAGAAAGAGAGAAAGTGAGAAAGCACCCCACCGTGGGGGTGGCTGGGGGTGGCTCTCTTCTCCTCTATTCTCCTCTTGGGATTTTGGGCATACACGCATACATACCTGGTATGTCCGGGACTCAAACCACACAGTCAGCCATGTGGGATCTGGCCGTCCTAACCACCTTGCCACTTGCTGGCCCAGGGTCAGCTCATTTTAAAGGCTCTTTAGTACTTGGAGCTATTCACCAGCAGGGCAGGCAGTTTCTGCTGTTGGGCGCCCTTACCGTGGGCAGGGTTGAAACAGAGGCCAAGTGACCTTTTCTAGTGGGCAGTGAAGGTAGATTCCATTTGGGAGCCATAGACACCCCGGAAGGAAGGAAAATATTTCTAATCCTTGGCTTCCTCTCTGGTCCTCCAGACTTACTCACAGGGAAATATCAGGAGGGAAGAGAAGAACTGTGTGGGAACAGGCACCCTGGCTACTGCACCCCTGAGAATCCAGGAAACAATTGTCATGGCCACTTGGAGTCTCCTTTGACCACAGCGAGAATAATCAATTTCCCACGTACCCAGTGGAAGAGCTCAGTTCTCCCCACTCCACAGGAGGGAAAACTGAGACTCGAGACTGGACAGGATAATAATCATAACCATTGCTGTGTTCTGGGCTCCTCCCTGGGACAGGTATTATACACACATGGTCTCCGATCCTGGCAGAAGGCTAAGGTTGGCTTCCGGTGGCAGAGGAGGAAACTGAGGCTCAGAGAGATTAAGTGACTCTTCCCCAACTCACAAACTGGCACAGCTAAAAAAAAAAAAAAAAAAAAAAAAAAAAAAAAAAAAAACAACCACAATAATTTATCAAAGGCAATTTCAAGTAGGAGTTTTGCCTCCACACTTATAGAAATAATCTGTATCTCCATGAAGTTTCCTTGTGTGTTAAGGCATGTATAATAATAAAATGTAGGGCTTATGTCCTCTAATACTACTATAAATTCTTTATTTAATCACTAACAAATGAAAACTAAAACATATATTGATGTTCAAAAGAGAAAATATTACTAGTGAATATTTTATGTTTAACACTAGTAAGTATGCTTAGCTGGCTCAAAAACCACTAAAGTAAATAAAATAATTCTCTCAAATCCCGGTCATATGGTCCTGAGCTCTCTTCACGGCCACCCCTAGGGGTATTCACCCAGACAGCTTGAACTAAAGCCAGAACCCCTCCCTGACCCCCTCATCTCTTCCCACTCTCCTGCCCCCCACCTCCCCATCACTGCTCTGACCACTCGCTCCTCAAGCACCTCCCTCCTCCCTCCTCCATCCTCCGACCTAAATGGAGAAATCCAGTCCAACAGCACCAGACTCCACGTGCCCAGGACTCTGAGGAGCCAGATGGCAGCGTAAATGAGAGTTGGCTGAGGGCCCCCACCAAAGTGCTTTCCCTTCGTCCTCGTCTTTGCATTCCAGGCCGTGCTGGGCGTGCATGCAACTCCGTGCACATCAAGAGGGCGGTGCTTGCTTTCAGGAGGCCTCCGACCTGGGAGGCCTGAGCCTAGCTCAGGAGACAAGGGGGGGTTGGCCCAGTCTTTCCAGACTCATCTGTGACTCTGGGAAATGCTTGTCACACCAGCCCCTCTAGCCCGGGTAGGGTAGGGGTGGAGGCGAGGGCAGTGCTGATCTAAGACCTGGGAGGAGAGAGGAGACCTGTCAGGTGTTATGGACTCCATCAGGAGGAGTCCTTCTGGTAGGTTCCTCCCCAGACCCACAGTACGGAGAGCCTCTAGCAAGGCCAGGCAGTGGCTGTCCCCAGGACCCCTGCCTCCCATCCCCATGGCAAGGAGCCCTGGATCCCAGACAGGCCCCATTATCAGGGAGGCAGGGGCAGACAGGCCAGCCCGGGAGAGATCTTTTTCCATTTCCAGTCTCTGGCTCCTCTGTCTCTGCCTCTGGGACAATCAAGCACTTGGCTTCCTATCTTGTCTGCCCCTGGAGCCCTTAGAGGGACACTAGACCTAGAAGGCGGGTGCAGAGCAGGATTCAATGAGGGGAGAGCGGCCTGGGAGTGGGGTTGGCCCGCCCCATCGGCGCATGAATAAATAAACAACTGCAGTGATGAGCTGGCCGCCTTGCCATGCAGCTCCTGCCAGCCAAGAGAGAATTCCTTCAAAGAATGGAGCCGGTTCATTATTCATGAGCAGGGCCCACCGAGGTGGGGGCTGCTGTTGTTTGCTGCAAATTAACAGAGGCCTTGGTGCAGCGGGAAGGAGGGGCAGGTCCAGGGAGGGAGGGAGCACTCGAGGTAGCAGCCAGAAGCTGTAAGAGGTGGAGTTCACAGGAAACATGCCCAGTGCAGCTTGTCCTCCTCGCTGGTGACAAAGGTCTGGGCGTTGCAGCCACACTGGGCCACCTCTCATAAATGACACCTCTCCATGAAATCGATGTGTGCCACCAATGCTCAATTCCATGAACGTGTGCTGAACACCTGCCACAGCCAGACACTGTGCCGATGCACCAGGGCTGGTGTGCCCCTGCATTTCCTGCATGGAGGCCTTGCTCAAGAGTATCCAGGTACTGGTGGCAGCCTGCTCAGGAGAAGGACCCAGGCTTTGAGTCAGACAGGCTTAGGTTTGCATAGCAGCTCTGGCAGTGCCCACCGTGGGGCCCTGGCCAAGTCACCTGGCCAGCTGAGTGTCCTCCCTGACTAAATGGGGATAATAATGCCTTCTTTGAAGTGTCACTGAAAGGACTGAGACGAGGCGTCTGGCTCCGTTCCTGGCACATAGTAGAAGCTCAGTAAATTAGAGCTGCTGGTGGCGGTGACAGTGTTTGACGCTCACATGAATATCTCGATCGTCGAAATCATCCAGGAGGCTCAGCCATGGCAGCGTGGACAGTAAGAAGCCTCTGTGTGATACTAGAACCCTATGGGAGGCTCAGGTTTGCATCCCAGGTTGACTCGAACACACCAGATACACCTGTGGCCTTGAATGGCTGAGAGGCTGGGGGGAGTGTGTGGATCAAGGCCTGGCGAGACTCTCCACATGGTGAGACCTATCTAGGTCTCTCTCTCAGCAGACAGTCTTTTTAAAGATCATTCAGGAGCTAGCCCCCATAGCTCAGCAGTTAAGGATGCCGGATCCCACATGGCAGACACCGTTCGTTCAAATTCTAGCCCTACCAGGCAGCTTGAAAAGTGCCAGGCATGTACACATGTGCCCAAAATCTTGATGGAAAGGAGAAAAGAAGGAAAAAGGATGGCAGGATGGCCATGCCCCATTGTGGGCTGCGCTCTCTCTCCTCTTTCTCATTTCTTCCTCTTCTCTCTCTCCTCTCTCTCTGGCAAGTGCATGCACTTTCTGACAATTATTCTTTTAAGAAATCATGGGGAGGGGGAGAGCAGGTGGCATGGTGGTTAAGGTTCTAGACTCCCACATGGCCCACCATGGTTTGAGTCCCAGACCTGGTGGCTTAAAAATCACACCGGGAATGGGCATGCATGCCAAAAATTCCAAGAGGAGAATGGAGAAGGGACTGTGGCATGGCCAACCCCCCCACCCTGGGAATGATTTTGCGCTTTCTCTCTCCCTATCTCTCTCTGGCTAACAAATGTACCCTATGGCAAAACCTAATGGAAAAGAAAACAATTCAGGAAATTGACTAATTTTTCTGTTTCTTTTTAAAGAATTACTTTTAATTCATTATTACTATTTATTTTTATTTATTTACTTTAAAAGAAAACATTTGATGAGAGAGAGAGAAGAAAACGGAAAGTGAGAAAGCAAGAAAGCAAGTCACCAGACCTGGGACTCAGCCATGTGGGAGTCCAGCGCCTGCCTTAACCACCTTGCCACGTGACAGCTCCAATTTTTTCTGATTTTATCCGAATTTTTGGCATTTTCTTAAAATAGCCTTCCTTATCCAGAATAGTCCCACTATTGCACCTGGCTGGAAGAGTGGAGTTGACCTTCCCTCTTTGAATTTAAGAATCCTCCTTTGGAATGAATTCTGTTGCACTGTCCTTATGACATTAGCCTACGGTTTAGGAAATAATGCTGAACAGCCAACGTGTCCTGAGAGCTTGCCGCATGCCAGGCGCTATGTTGAGTCCCTTATTTCTACTTTCTCACTCAATCTTCACAGCAAACTTTGACATGGGTAGCTCACAGTCACTGTTTTGCAGATGAAGAACCAGAAACCTGGGGGGTTAACTTGCCCACAATCACACAGTAAGTGACAGAGAACAGATTTCAACATGGCTGACCCATGGCCCTACACCACCACACACTCATATGGGAGCAGAGAAGACCCGAGCAGTGAGTGCCCCTGACTCAGGATAGCAGGGTCACCGAAGGGCGAAAGGAGGGCCCAGTGCAGCAAAGGTGATAGGATGACAGCTGAGAAATTTTAACACAGCAGCCCACTAGAATTCCCAGGTCAGGAATACCAGAAGGTTCTAATGCTTCACCATAGGCAGGCCAGTAGACTGTCATCCCCTTCTCTTATGGGACCTTCAGTGGCGCCTAATTGCTACTTGTGTGTGGTTTTCTGGCGTCCCAACTACTGGGTCATCGGAAAAGTCATGATGCATTTTTGCATAGGAAGATACATCATGACTCTTCCAATGAAATGACAGATGGTGAGCTGCTCAGGGTGGGGGGCCGGCAGCCATTTAGGGGGGACTTCTTGAGCACCCCCTGTATGTCTCACCTTGTGGACCCTACCTTCAAGAGTCGCAAGCAGCTGGAGGAGACACACACATGCGCACACATATGCTGAGAAGGCTGAGACAAGCCATGCCAGACCACCTGTGCCCAGGTCCTGATGTGGAGCAGAGGGCATGCTCTTGGCTGGTGCCAGGTCAGACACCAGGTCTAGCACATCTGAGAACATGACCCACCTGGCAGATTGAACCTCCTATTTCTAGAGTTCTCCAAAAGGCCAGGCCTAGCTTGGGGTACAGATTCCAAGGTGGGAACAGAGGCGGGAGACACCACTGTCCTTTGGCTGAATCTATGCATTTTAAAGTGAAACCACCTTGGTTTTCGGGGGCGGGTGTGGCCTGTCACAGCAGCAAGGAATGTAGTGGGCAGAAACAGACTGGGCACGGGGCCTTGCTGTCTAGGACAGATGACACTCCATGGAGTTGGCTTGGACCCCAGTGTGCCCAGATGGCTCGATCCCAGGAACCAGTAAGTTAAAACCAGCCCTGGGAAGAAAATGGGGAAGCCCAGGCTTCCAAACCCAGATTCCTCCCTCTGCATTTGCTTCCCGCTGGAGACACTGGCTCCCCCACGTGCAAGGGTGTGATGCGCTCATGCCTGCCTCTCTTTTTTCCTGATCAGTGCTTATCCTCTGAAAGGCTGCAGAAATGTGTTCTCATTGAGAGGGTCATCCCATGCCATACTGGTTAAGGGAGCTAGATCCCACCTAGCTAACTGCTTGCTCTGTTCAAGACCAAGACCCGGCAGCTTGAAAAACAGGCTGGACACGTGTGTGCGAGTGCTCAAGACCCCAAAAGGAGGGGGAAATGGAGGAGAAAGTGGCAGGACCATTCCTATGGGGAGTGTGCTCTCACTTTTTCTCTCTCTCTGGAGAGCACACATACCCTTTGGCAAAATTTTAAAAAGAAAGAAAAACACTATTAAGGGGTAAATTACTGAGCACATGTTATAGCTGCCTCTTTCCGGGATGTTTGCATTAAACCAGGATCAACAGTTTAAGTGAAAGGAATAAAAACCAGATTGTGGAGTTTCAGATCTTGATGGACACTGGCTGGTGTATTTTGGTTTTTGGTTTTTAATTTCTTTTTTGGGGGGAAGGGGGGTGCAGTGCATGCTTTCTCCAGATAGAGAGTGCAAGAGAAAGCACTTCCATGTGGATGGCCACACCACAATCCCTTCTGCTGCCTGTCTTCTTCCTCTCGGAATTTTGGGCACACATGCACACGTGCCTGGCATATTTCTCAAGCTGCCAGGTCTGGGATTCAAACCACGCAGCAATCTGTGTGGGATCTAGTCGCCTTAACCACCACACCACCTGGCTGGCCCTTGGATTGTTAATAACAGTACCACCCCTTCCAGCTAAGCATCTCAACTGGATCCTCTCTTGGCCTTTGAAGATTAAAGTAGATCTCACTGCCAAGGACTCTCCCCCTCCCCCCAGCCCTGGTGACCTGTTTTGTTTGTTTGTTTGTTTGTTTTGAGAGGATTTTGCTATAGGGCACATATGTTCACCAGGAGAGAGGCAGAGACAGAAAGCGAGAAATCACCCCCCAGGGGAGTGGGCCACAATCCCTTCTCCTCCATTCTCCTCTCAGGATCTTGGGCACGCATGCACACGCGCCCATCATGAGTTTAAGCCACTGGGTCCGGGACTTGAACCACATTCGACTACATGGGAGTCCAGAGTCATAGCCATTACACTAACTGCTGGTCCCAACCCTGGTGACCTTTGAGCCCTGGTTTCAGGATAGGCCTGGGACAAGTTCATGATCCAGGATTGAGGAACCACTGGGAGGTTTTTGCCTCTGGGTCTTCTTTGTCTCCCTGTTTTTGAAAACAGAAATGCTGGCCCAGCCCAAAGAGGCATCTCAGCTTGTGGCACTCGCTGTGGTTTATTTCGAGCTGGAGCTGGAGGGGGAGGGACGGAGAGGAGCCGCGGTGGGTGTGGGGTGGGGGCAGGGAACAGCTGGAGGGCCTCTGAGGAAGCAGCTGCCGCAGAGCCGCTCTGTGGGTGTACGGCAAAATGGTGGCTCGCAATACTTTCCAGGGGATAATCTCGCTCAGCAAATTCCAGCCGAGGAGGTGGGCACTGCCCTCAGATGATTCCTGCCTACCCTCCTTCCTGTTCTCCTGCAGTGTCCTCCAGAGACCCACCCCAGTGTCCAAGTACCCATCATCTCCACCCTTCCTCCTCCTCCTCCTCCAGCTCCGGCCTCCGGCCTCCTGGCCTCCCACAGAGGCCAGCCAGGACAGGAGGACAGGTTCCAGGCCGTTCATCAATCACCTTCTCCCTGCCTGGCAGCCCCCGGGGAAGGAAGCTGCCATCTCCGCAGCCGCGTGGCACGGGTACCAGCAATGCCAAGAGATAATGACAGGTTGAGTGTTCCCCGCCTCGTGAGCAGTTGCATGCAAATGACTCGGCTCTGAATGGGCTTAATTGTCACTGCTGATGTGGTGGCTCAGGCCATCTCCTCCCTCCTCTGGTGGGGAGAAGAGGGAGCAGGGAGCAGAGGGGATCCAATGGCATGGGGAGGGCTGGACTCAAAATTGCCCTGGAACTCGGACCCTAGGGAGAGGGACCCTGGCATTTCCCCTCTGCAGGGTCGGCAAGTCCCCGGCTGTGAGCGGAGAGCAGGGACTCGCTCCCGACGTGACCCGAACTGAGACGCGGCTCTATAACTATAAACCCCTTTATGCACCGCAGCTCAGCCATGACAGTCTGTCACGTGCTTGCAAGATGTTCCCGCCTGGCCAGCCAGGCCCAGGAAGGGGCAGAGGGCATGCCAGAAACAAGGCCGAAAGTGCCTCCCTGTGTCCTGCACGAAGCCTGTCCCAGCCAGGTGGGCAGAGGCAGAGCTAGTCAATGCCTCCTGACGCTTCCCGGGGTCAGGCCTCTTCCAAACGCTTGGGCAGGACACACGTGAGGACGCAGGCCCTGCTCTCCGTACCCACGTAACGCGGCTGTTAAGACCATCCCCTGTGTGTGTGCATGGGAAAATGAGGCATAGAGGACTTCAGGACCTGGCTCCGGGTCGTTCCCTCGGGCAGAGCCCAGACTCCAGTCCAGAGTCCTACCCTTGACCTCACACTCGGCCTCCCGCCTCCCTGCAGTAACACATCACCAGCCCAGGGCCCTCCTGGGGTCAGGGCCCCGGTGTTGAGTCCGAGATGCTATACTGGGCTTGAGAAGGCGTGACTGAACCTGGGTCACTGCTGACCTGATGTGTGCACAGCTGCCATGTGGTGTACCCACCTTCCAACCCAGCCAGAAACCAGCCGACCCAGCCAGAGTGGGGGCCTGCAGCCCTGATTGAGGTAAACCTTGAGGCAGAACCCATTTTGACACAGGAAGTGCAGGGTGGTGGCGGGTGTTTTGCGTTGAGGAGGACCAGTCTGGGGAAGGACAGAGGGAATGTGGAAAGGAGTGGGGTGCTCTTGAGGAAGGAGGGCTCAGAGTCCCCCAAAGCATCGCCTTTTCGCTCACTGTACGCATTGGGGTGCCGCGTGAGTGTCCATCTGATGAAAAGCATCTGTCCTCTGAAGGAAATTATCCAACACCAGAACATTTCAAGTGGTTCATTTGATAGTTCAAAGAGTCTAGGTAACAAGGGAGTCACTGAAGACTCTAGAACTGGGAAATCGTGTGTTTTGTTTTAGGTTTTTGCCATAGGGCACATGTTCTCACCAGAGAGACAGAAAGACAGAGATGGAAAATGAGAACTCACCCCAGGCCATACCACAATCTCTTCTCCTTCATTCTCCTCCTGGGATTTGGGGCATGTATGCACATGCACAAGCCCCCACGTCCGGGATTCAAACTGTGGTAGGCCATGTGAGAGTCCAGCACCTTTAACCACCACGCCACCTGCTGGCCCACTGGGAAACCATTTGGAAAACCCCTTCCAGCCACAAGTGGATGGGGAAGAGTATGCCCAGATCTAAACATGGCCGTCCAGTGTCTGAGGGCTGGCAATGAGAAGGCAGTGGCAATGCATCCCTTGAGTAACAGAAATACAGGCTGGAGCCAATGTCACCTCCTCAGGGTCATCCCAGAGTCATCCTAGGAGATGGGGCAACAAGAGGTAGGACTCGCTCGTGAGCCCTAGGAAGAGGTTTCGGGGTTCATAGCAGCTGCCCAGGAATTGACCCCGAGTGACAACACAGCGTTTCATGTTGATTGGTCAGGGATTCTCTAATCACTGAAAGGAAACGGGTGTTGAGAGCCGTATTACTGTGATAATTCTGTAATTCCACTGCATTAGTGTTATTAAATGTCACTGAGTGATTGCTTTCCCAGTATTTAAACTCTTAATGCATTTATCCTTTCAAAACTTTGGGCACTAACATCAAAAAAAAAAAAAAAAAAAAAAAGACAACACCAAAAGCCCTCCTCCAAATGGGATAGTCAGAAAGCTCTTAATCAGTTTAAATCAAAGCAATTCAGCCCCGGCACTGAGATCATAACAGACTGACTTGGGTTCTGCTCATCTGTATTCCCAGGAGCTGAATGAAAGTTGCCATTGCCCCTCTGCCACCCAGAGTGTCCCCCATCCCCTTTTGCCCCTTCTTCTTCTTCTTCTTCTTCT
Source organism: Tupaia belangeri chinensis (assembly GCF_000334495.1). Lineage (NCBI taxonomy): Eukaryota > Metazoa > Chordata > Mammalia > Scandentia > Tupaiidae > Tupaia > Tupaia belangeri. The sequence continues at coordinate 337,298 of NW_006199316.1, forward strand.
TCTTCTTCTTCTTCTTCTTCTTCTTCTTCTTCTTCTTCTTCTTCTTCTTCTTCTTCTTCTTCTTCTTCTTCTTCTTCTTCTTCTTCTTCTTCTTCTTCTTCTTCTTCTTCTTCTTCTTCTTCTTCTTCTTCTTCTTCTTCTTCTTCTTCTTCTTCTTCTTCTTCTTCTTCTTCTTTTTTTTAGATTTTTGCTATAGAGTGTGGGGACTCACCAGAGAGATAGAGAGAGACAAAGAGAGAGAAAGCAAGAAATTACCCACCAGGGGGAATGGCCACACCACAATCCCTTCTCCTCCATTCTTCTCTCGGGAGCTTGGGCATGCACACACCACACACCGGATGACTTTGAAGCCGCCAGGTCTGGGACTGAAACCACAGTTGACTACGTGGGAGTCCAGGGATGTAACCATTACACCATTTGCTGGTCCCAGCACCCTCTTCAACCCCTTTCCCCAGCCACCTTAACCCCTAAATTGCACAGACAAGGACAAAGAAATGTTTGCACTATGTGTTTAGGGATAAGAGATGAGTTTATGTCCATCTCTGGTGTAGCCAAAGGAAAATCTAGAATTATTTTTAAATATTTTATTTAACTTTATTTATTTATTTATTTATTTATTTATTTATTTTAATTTGACCAGAGAGAGACAGAGTGAGAGAGAGAGAGAGAGAGAGGAAAAGTGAAAGAGCAAGCCACCAGATCCAGGATTTGAACTGTGGTTGGCCATGTGGGAGTCCAGAGCCCTTAACCACCACACCACCTGCAGAATTGTTTTTAATATAATTCTTTGTGTTTCTCTTTCCCCATATGTATCCACTGATCCCTTCTGAGAGAGAGAAAGAGAGATCAAGGCACCCTCAGCCAGTCCCCAAACCAGGAACACCCCTAGCCTCTGCCAACCCAGACCACAGGCATGTGCATGCCCAGTGTGCCCAGAGAGCTCCCAGGATGAGAATCTGGGACCCCTCCCTGTGGTCCAGATTGACTGTCACTACGAGAAAAATCTAGACGTTCTTTATGGAGCCAAGAATTCCCAAAGTGGGGACAAAAATCACAATGGAACCCAGACTGGTCCTAACCTGGTTTCCAAGGCTGCACTTTGGACACTGCCATGTCTCTAATTACCCTGTAGCCGTGAGAGCTGAGCACACCTTGGCTGGGGATGTTAGGAGACCCGGTCCTGACTTTCCCTTTACGCTTCAACTTTGAACAAGTCACTCAACTCTTCCTACTCTTCGGTTAAATGAGGTAATAACTTCCACTCCACAGAATGTGTGAAAACATTGGATCTATAAAAACGAGTATCACTTTGGGAACCAGCAGTTAGCATAATGGCTGCGTTGCTGGACTCCCACGTAGTTGACCACGGTTCGTGTCCCGGACCCGGTGGCTTAAAACTCACGCTGGGTGCATGTGTGTGCGTGCCCAAGATCCCGAGAGGAGAATGGAGGAGAAGGGATTGTGCCGTGACCATCCCCCCTGGGGGGTGATTTCTCACTTTCTGTCTCTATGTCTCTCTCTGTCTGTCTGGCAAGCACACGTGCCCTATAGCAAAAAACCTCTCAAAAAAAAAAAAAAAGAGTATCACTTTTATTTTTATCTTATACAAAATCATTATAACAAAAGTTAATCCCCCTGGAAAATCATAGGAAATGACCAGGATAGGGAGATCCATTAAGGGAATTCCAGATCTCTTAAGCTTGTACAGTGAGAGAAAGGAGAGCTGGAGAAAAGTTTGGATGCTTGGGCCAGCTAGTGGCGTGGTGGCTCAGACCACGTCCCCCTCTCAGTGGTTACGGTGGCTGAATCCCACTGTACTGACCGTGCAATCTGAGTCCCAAACCTGCTGGCTTCAAATTCATGCCAGGCGCATATGCATGCACGCCCAATATCCTGAGGTGAGAATGGAGGAGAAGGGATTGTGGTGTGGCCATCCCCCCTGGGAGGTGATTTCTCACTTTCTCTCTCTGTCTCTCTCCCTCAAGTGCATGTGCTCTCTGCCAAAATTTTTTGTTAATGTTTTATATTCCTCTTTCTTTTATAAGCAGTGACTGGCCACCCTTAGGGGAAATGTTAAATAACTAAATGATTAATAAACGTGTTTCTTCTTCCCCGTGTGTGTGTGTGTGTGTGTGTGTGTGTGCACGCACACACCTGAGTGTATTTTAAATATCAGGACTGGTCAGGGTTTATGGACAGGCTGGCCGTCAAGTGCCTATATGCTCCATATGCCTCGTTCCATATGTCCTCGGTTGCTTTACTTTTTCTCTTTCTTTCTTTGTTTCTTTTTAAAATAAAGAGAATATTTTCAGAGATGCAAAAAAAAAAAAGGATGTGAGTTTTGGGTGATTCTGAAGTTGACAAGTTTCTTTCCAAGCAGAGGAGAATTACACAGCAAGGAAGGGGAGAGCAGAAGAAAGTAGGCAAATGAAACACCAAGAGTAAGAAAATCATCCCTGGTACCCCATTCTCCCAGGCTGACCAGGGCCTTGCCCTCAAACTCGGGTTGAGTTTCACCTGCTCACGGTGCTGGCCCCAGCACCCCTTCCCTCCAGTTTGCCTCTCACAAAGGTCTTTCTAGCGAGGAAGGTGACTGGAGTCATTCTGGAACTGTCCCAGGTCCTGAAATGCCACCAGTTCCTGGCTTACTGATTAAAGTGGCTCTGGAAAGCTCCCCTCTCGTCAGCTGTTGTGTGGAAACTAATTTCCATATAATAACATTTTGTTATTTGTAATAAATCATATCCACAGTAAGGTGACTGGGTTATGTCATTATTTGCAAACCTACAGAATGTAATTATAATATGTCTGAAAACCTCCATGCAGAACAGAGCTGTGTAGCCACAGCACTATCCCATAATAATAAAAATTTATATTGTGCTTTATGTGACCGCTCATCACAGTAACTGTTCTATGCCAAGGGACAAGAAAGCCCACAGCAGTGACAAATTCGCGAATGTGGAAACCTTGTAAATGCCAAACTAGTTGATCCCAAAGCTGGCTGCTAGGTCTCCTCCCCCTTTTCCTAGGAACCTTTTATAGTAACAGACCAGGTGTGCACATTTGCCTCTGCGTTCGAAACAAGGAGCTGTTTCGGTTTGGGGAGCTTGCTTTTTGTGCATTAAATACACATGCATCAGCCTTGACTGATACCGGTTCATAAGGCTTAGCTTTATGAACAAAATATCTGAATTTTTCTTTTTCAGGACTTTCCCTCTGTGTTCCTGTCTTTCATCTCCCATACTTCATTAGTTCTAGAATATGTAGGTCCAATGGTTTCCGGGAGCTTCATCATGTGGGTTTCAAGAGCATAACCGAGGGGCATACTGGTTACCCATTATCTTGCATTCATTTACGAGTTTCCGCTCTTGTTGAATTTCACCTGAGCATGGAAGTCGATGATGGCAATTAGAAATGAGCTCCTCCCTTCCAGCCTGGTACAGACTTTCTACACCACTGGCACAGCCTAGCGTTTTGTTTGTTTGTTTGTTTGTTTTCTGAGAAGAATGGCAAGATACTCCAGACTTCCGGGGGTGATAGGGGCTGTATTTCATGGTAGCAATCCCATGAAAAGCAGAGCCTTAATGGGATCCCATTAAGTTTCCAAAGATCTGGACTTGGGAGTAGCAGTTCTTCACTATTGGTGTCTTGCGATCTTTTACAACTCGGGGGAGACATTCCCCCACTTGAGCCATAATGGCCTTACTTTTATTACGTGTAGGGTGGTGGCGGCTCTCTAAGATAATTTTATTTAGGGCTGTGAAATTTGCCTTCATACCCGAAATTGAATTCAACCCTCTGCTTTCAGCAGAAGCAATGGCTGTGTGTATATCTCTTTCCCAGGGATGTCTGCAGTTATTGGTGCTGAGTGTGGTCGTTTATCATGGACAATACAGAACAGAAAAGAATTTATTAATAAGTTTCCTGCTCCCACACAGTTCCGTCTTGGTGCCTAAGATGACATTTTGTTCCATGCTTAGCCACTTTTTTCCTAGAGAGATTTTTGCTATAAGGCATGTGCACTCACCAAAGAGACAGAAAGACAGAAAGCAAGAAATCACCCACCTTGGAAGGGAAGGCAATACCATAATCTCTTCCCTTCCATCCTCCTCCTGGGAGTTTGGGCACACACACACATGCACCCAGCGTGAATTTTAAGCCACCATATCCGGGACTTGAACTACAGGCAACTACATGAGTCCAGCGACGTAACCGTTACACCATCTGCTGGTTCCATGCTTAGCCGCTTTGATCTCTATTTCCATACCTGCCTCCTTCTAGCCATCTACTTAGGGAGGTTTGTTGAAGGATGATGGTCTTAGGTTGATTGTAAAGGAATCAGAGCTTAAGGTGTTTTCATCACCATACACGGACCTGATCTGATCAAAATCTGTCTCAAGGTGGCTCACAAGAGGGATCACGTGGAGATCCAGACTGGCATTGACATGCCCTTCCGGAGTGAATTGCATCACCAGGGAGAGGGCTCATCCCCTGTCTCAAGAGATGGTAGAGGGCCAGCAGATGGTGCAGTGGTTACATTGCTGGACTCCCACATGGTCAACCACGGTTCAAATCCCGAACCTGGTGGCTTGAAACACACCAAGCATGTGTGTGTACGTGCCCAGGATCCTTGGAGGAGAATAGAGGAGAAGGGATTGTGGCGTGGCCATCCCCCCCCCGGGGGGGACGATTTTTCACTTGCCTCTGACTGTCTCTGTCTCTCTCTCTCTCTCTTTTTCTTCCAGGAGCACACGTGTCCTAAGGCAAAATCCTCTCCCCCAAAAAAGAAAAAAAGGGATGGTAGGAATTTTGCACAGGGCCAACCTTAGCATCTTAAGAGTTCTGTGATACTTGTGAGGTTTACTGCAGCTGTCTGTAGAAGGGAATATTATGTGGTCTTTAAAATTACACTTTTGAAGATGATTAATAATACAGAATGAAAGCTCTTGTTGCAATATAAAAAATGTTAAAAATCATATAAAACTGCATGAGTAGCCTGATCTTCATCCACTCCTGACTCCTACCCCCAAAAAATGGGAAGGCAGTTACCAAATACATCCAAATATTGCATTCCTACATTTGTTGGTGGGGCTACAGATCATTTTTATTTTCTTACTCATACTTTTCTAAATTTCTCAAACATCTTACAACGAGTATGCATTATATTTTAATCATCAAAACAGATATTTATGAAAAGCCCCATATTTTAAAAATGGGGATCCTCTGTCTTCATGGATCCTTCATTTATTGACTATTTCAATGACTTAACCCTCCCTCTCCACTCAGAAGAAAGCCTCCCTCATTAAAGCCCCTCTACTCCCCTGTAGCTCTCCCTCACCCTCAGCTGTTCAGAAAAGTGTCTTAAGGAAATATCAAAGGGCCTGTGTGTGAGTGAGTGTGCACGTGTGTGTGTGTGTCTGATTGTGTGAGTGAAATGGAGAGACAGAGTAATCATTATATGAGGAAGGAGGAACTCCACCATAGAAATGCAAAATAGAACAGTTGAAGAGAAAAGTGAGGGTAAACTATGAAGGAGTCCCATCTTGACACAGATAACAATGAGGAATTCAACTCCACCTAAAAGCTGTCAAAGGGCACTGTGACAGGAGAGCGGAATAATAGAGGTTCCATCCATGGGGAAAGGGGCACGCCCTTCACCCTTCCCAGCCTCCTTCCTTCTTCCTTCAGCTCCAACCATGTAGGACTAAAGATGAGAGTCCGCCAACCAAGGAGGGGCCTAGAGAACCCAGCCAGGGAGAGAGACCCACATCTGTGGGATGCAGGTGCAGGTGGTCTAGGCCAGTCCTCTGGGGACGTCCAGATCACAGATGTCAAATAGGGAGCCCAGCAACCCTCCATTTTTTCAGAAGAAGCTGACACCAGAGGGAAGACAGGTCTGTCCCTAGTGTCACTGGGCAGGAGATCCAAGAAGGTGTGTGTGTGTTGCTGGGAGCATCACAAGTCTGTAAAGCTAACCTGGGCCAGCATCCCCCCCCTCCATGAGTGTTGGAAATGAGAAAGGGGTGCATATCTGATTGTCACAAACGATTGGGGAATCTTCTAGAATTTAGCACACAAAAACTAGGAATATTTTATATCCTTCGTTGGGTTAGAGCCACAAAGGCACGTGCCAACCCAAAACGCCCATATCACCCCCCATGGAGAAGTAACTGGAGCTTTCCTCTAGGGTAGACTACATCTACAATGGAGCCACAGCACGGACCCAATATCTAAGCACAACTCTTAGGGTTCCTGGAGGGCTACTCTGAGGGCCTCTTGCTCCTCTTTCTGTCCTCTGGCAAGACTTGAGAAAAGTGTTTTACTTCCATAGTCAACCAGGCCCAGTGAGACCCAGGTCTATTCTCTTTCCTTTTTTAGAGATTTTTGCCAGAGGTCTCATGAGCTCACCAGAGAAAGAGACAGTGAGAGGGAAAGTGAGAAATCACCGCCTGGGGGTATGGCCATACCATAATCCATTCTCCTCCATTCTCCTGGGATCTTGGGCACATACACACACACATCCAGCGTGATTTTTTTTTAGAGGTTTTTGCCATAGGGCGTGTACGCTCGCCAGAAAGACAGAGAGAGACAGAAAGCAAGAAATCACCCCCCAGAGGGGGATGGTCACGCCACAATCCCTTCTACTTCATTCTCCTCTCGGGATCTTGGACATGCACATACACGTGCCTGGTGTGAATTTAAGCCACCAGGTCTGGGACTCAAACCTCGGTCGACTACATGGGAGTCCAGTGACATAGCCATTACGCCAACTGCTGGTCCCCATCCAGTGTGATTTTCAAGCCACCAAGTCCAGAGCTCGAACCATGGTTGGCCATATGGGAGTCCACAATGTAACCACTACCCCACCTGCCCCTTTTACAAAAGGCCACTTAGAAGTGCAGCAAGTTTAATACCATAGCTGGAGGAAACAAGAACCCCCATGCCCATGGTGGGCAGAACGAGGAGGCTCTGCCCCCTTTGCCTCTGCAAGGGCCTCAGCCCTGCCCGCCCATGGTCTTTCCCAGCAACAGAGGTTGGGACGCCCTGGGACTGTGGTTTGTAAGAACCTGCATCTGAGCCCAGGAAGCAGCCAGGAGCCTGGCCACTTTCCTTCCCAGGGAGCACGGGAGCAGCTTCCATTCTCCTGCTGCATTGTCAGACTCTGATTAGGAAGGCCACACAGGAGCCCTGAGGGGCACCCAGGCCCACGGTCCCCATCCAACGCTTGCCAAGGCAGCTGCTCCAGGAATCTGTGTTCTGGGGGAGATGTGCGAGAAGGGAGACAGGCCGGAAGCATGGCAAAGCAGACAAGGTGCTGAAGTGCTAGGTGACTGTCCCCTCGGTACTGAGCCAGGAGGTTCACTGACCACAGAGCATCTCTCTGTACGGACGACGTTGTCACATACTGACCAGGGCAGCACATGGGGACACAGGGGATCAAGAAACTGGGCCCGTCTGCTCTCGGCGCCCCCTTGTGCTGAGAGAGGGGCAGGGACAGCTCCTAAGCACCAGGCACTGTGGCAGACGCGTGGGGCTTTATTCCCTTTAATCCTCATCACCCCTGCGGTGCACTTGATCAACTCCATCTGCAGGATAGAAAACTGAGCCTCCAGGAGGTGAGAGGAGGTGACCTGTGCAGGATCACAGTGTAGATCACGGTGTTGGGACCTGACACCAGAGCCTTTCCTTCTGGGCCCCATTAGGACAGTGGTTCAGTGCGGCAGCTAGGAGCTCAGACTCTGGAGCCAGAATGCCTGGGTTCAAAGCCTGCTTCTCCCACACAGTGGGACCCTGAGACACGACCGTGATGTGCCTCGGCTTCCCTATCTGAGAAATGGGGCCCATAATGATAATGCCTGCCTCGTAGCGGCGATCTTAGATTACTTATTATCTGGAGAGTACCTGAAACACCACCAGGCACATGATGGCAGCTGTGGACCCGTCATCTCAGTGCAGTAATGGAGCTCACCGGCCAGCCTAGTCCACCCAGGCTCCCATAGCGCGAGGCCTTCGCAGGTCAGTGATAGGTGTTGAGGGGTCTTTGCAACCCTGTGTCAGGCCCCATGGGAGCTCCCAAAGAAAGAACAAGACACTGAACCAGCCCTCAGGGGGCCTCAGAGGACATGGAAGACTCTGAACACACATACACACACATACACACACACACGTGTATTTGGAATGCATAAGACAAATAGTGCAGCCTGCTAGCTGGGTGTGAGTGCTGATGTGTTCACCACAATGGCCCCATCCAAGCCACCTGGCAGCCTGTACTGGGCCAGCTTCCAGGAGGGCGCACACTGTGAGTGAGGGTGTAGAGGAGTGGCGAGCCCAGACTCAGCTAGGAGGAGTGGAACCCAGAACTGTGGAAGGGTGTGTCCACCAGGGCCCCAAGGGCTGGTATCCAAGGGCCTCTGCCCTTCCCGGTCAGCACGGCTTTCCGCCATAGTCCCAGAATCTCCCAGCTGCTTCCCAGTGGAGATGACCAACTCAGATCTGGCAAGTGTGGCCTGACTTGGCCCCAGCTACCCATGCCTAAGGCCCAATCCCAAGACTGTGGCCTTTCCTGCCAGGTCCTTTCCAGACACCCCCTTTCGCAGCCTTGCCTCCCCTTTGTCCAGGAAACCCATCTGGCACGAAAGACCTGAGAACCATAGGGTCTGATTTGGAGCCTTTGGGATGGAGGTGGACCCCAGCGAGGGGCTGAAGGCTCCAGGGAAGGAGGAATTCCTGAGAGCCACCTTCCTGGGACTTTCTAGAATGAGCAGTGCACAGGGCTCCCTGAGGCATCACTGATGGGGGCGTCTGAAGAGGGACGTTGGAGGCTGGTCGCCAACCTGAGACCGTTAAAAACCCGCCAGAGAGCAGGGCTAATTGATGGAGGAGGCTGAGGGAGCTCAGGCAGAGCCGGGACGGGACAGGGAACGCAGCCTGGACACACATCCAAGGCAGAAACCGCTCCTCCCACGTCCCAAGACGGAGAATATTATGGAGTGCGGCTCGCGCACCGGCGTATTCCTGCAGCTCCGGTACAACACAGCAAATGCGTTGTGACAGTAGCTGAGTGGATGCTATGTGTTGAACAGATGTCTCCTAGCAGACGAGGTCCCCGTGACTGTATCACATTGTGCTTTCATCAATTATACATCACTCCTCATTACAGAGGCGGGCGCTCAGGACGGGACGCAGCGGCTACGTGAGAGACCTGGCCAGACGCGGCCGCAGAGGGCAGACTTTGGGGGAGCCGGATTCCCACTGGGTTGTGGGGGTGTGGGATCCAACTCCTCTTCCCAAAGGCCCCAAGTCGCCCCCCTCCCCCCGCTAACTCCAGTTAGGTCTTAGTACCTTTCTATACCAGCTAAGCCAGGGTCATTTCTTTCCATTTTTAAAGTAATTACTACAAATGATTTCAAATTGTGTAGAATAATGAACGCCATTATTCTGGGCCCATCGCTCCCATCGCCCAGATTCGATGACTAACAAGGTTTGTCTATACTGGCTTCATGTCTTCCCCAAGTGGGTGCTGAAGGGTTTTAACGTGGATCCAAGGCCCTAAGGATTTTACCCCTAGGTAACTCGGTATGAGTCTTGAAATCTGTCTGTTTTCCCATGTTACTCCGTGGTCATTATCACCAGGTTCAGCATCAGCAAAACATACTCTCTTGCCGTCATCCGATCCTGTCTCCTCTGGAGGGTCTTTGTGGTTTATGACCCTTCCTGGCTGGTGTCCTGGGACATCACATTGTATGGTCCCAGCAGAGCCTGACCAGCAGTCCTTCCGTATCAGCACTCAGGGACAGTCCCCAGACCCCCCCAGAGCCCAGGCACTACCTGGCGACGTTCACCAACAGGGATGTAGCTCCGAAGAGGGATGAACTGCAGGTTGTTGGCAGGGCCCGCGTGGAGGAACAAGAAGCCGTGGCGGGTGCTGGGGTTGGGGCAGTTCCTAAGGCCCAGAATAACTTAGATGCATCTGACTACTTTCCACGGCAGGCCCGTGCTTTCCAAAATCTGGTATGCGTGCCCTCTACCAATTCTAGACGATGCATGGACAAGCATTAAGGAAAAATCGTGTGTTTGTTTTATCTTTATTAAAAAAAAAAAATCAAATAGAACCAGCATAGCAAGCCTGGGGTTTTGTGGTTATCATGGCTGTAGATGAAGCCAGCCCAAAATGTTTGGTGCCTTCAGGTCAGCTTTTTGAGAAAAATATTACCTAAGTAATAATGCAAATGGAATTGATAAAGTTGGGAGGGGGGGCAGCAGGTGACATGGTGGCTAAGGCACTGAACACCCAAATGGCCAACCACAGTTAGAGTCCCGGACCAGGCAGCTTGCCTTCTCACTTTCTCTTTCTCTCTCTCTCTCTCTCTCTCTCTCTCTCTCTCTCTCTTTCTGGCAAGCACACATACCCTGTAGCAAATCTAAACTGATAATAATAATAAAAAGAAAAAGAAGAAGTAAAGGTAAATAAATTATTATTTACAAAATAAACAAAAACACTAGTGGGGCCCCAACTCCTGAAGTTTAGAAGCCTTGGGGTGGTGGGAGGAGTGGGAGATTTGAAACAAGTTCATTTTTTTTTCTTTTTTTTTTTGGAGAGATTTTTGCTATAGGATGCATGCGCTCTCCAGACAGACAGACAGAGACATAGAGACAGAAAGCGAGAAATCACCCCCCAGGGCGGATGGCCACGCCGCAATCCCTTCTCCTCCATTCTCCTGTCAGGATCTTGGGCACACACGCACATGCGCCTGGCGTGAGTTCTAAGCCACCGGGTCCGGGAAGCGAACCGCAGTCGACTACGTGGGAGTCCAGCGACATAGCCATTAACGCTAACTGCTGGTTCCCTGAAACAAGGTCATTTTAAGTTTAAACCAAGCTCTGTTCATTGTGACCTGGGTAACCTTGACCGAATCGCTTGACTTCTCAGGGCCTCAATTTTTTCACCTGTGCAATGGGTCCATGCCTGTTCACCCAGCCTACCATGCCTCATTGATGTCAAGCTCAAAGGAGCAAAAAAAAAAATGATTTTAAATGGAGAAACCCTTGAAGATATGATTGCAAAGCTTTCAGCCCCTCGTGTCATCTGTCCACTCCCCAGGGTTCTGCACCACATCCCCAGACCCCGGCAGCTGCTCCACACTCAGTGCTGAGGGTCATTAAGCCCAGCCACTGTAATAAGCATCGATTATCATTATCAACATCATTATGTTTACCTAAGATCCCTCGTGCATCGAAGATACAGAGCTTCTCATGCATCCTTTGCTTTACAAGAACGATTTGCCGTGTCTAAAAACCATTTCTAGAATTAATTTGCCTACTGCAAACAATTTATATTAATGAAAACACATTGAGTTGGGGGAGCAGGGAGGGGGGCATTCTGCCTGCAGAGTGTGTTTGCTTTGTTCACCTAGAATAAAGAGTTTGAGCTCGTGTTTGTTTTGAATAAATAAATAGCTGGGTGACAGGAGGATGGGCTGCCCCGTGCATCTAATCCAACTTGGTCTAGCAGTCTCTCCAAGGCGGACCGCAGAGTCTGCAGGAGCCCACTCCGGTCCCTTGCATTTTAATACGTAGTGATGTCTGTCATCTGCTTCTACTTACAGGCCCCTCTCAGGTTTGCATTTGATCATGGTAGAGAAAGAGGCCACCACCCCCTTCCCCAGTCTCATCAGAGACTTGGAATAAGTCAAAGTGGGGGCCTCTGTGCTTCTGACCCCAGCTCTTCCCGAAACATCCTCCCCAAATCCATGCCCTGTTCTCTGTAGCAGCCCCCACCCCACCCA
>NW_006199316.1:349369-351713 GCF_000334495.1 Tupaia belangeri chinensis
TGTGCTTATTTTATTTATTTGGGTTGATGAGACTCATTTTCCTCTCTACAGATGGCAGCAGGGTCCCCTGATCTCAGGCGTTGAAAACATCAGACCGACACTCCTGCTAGTCAGAGGGAGACAGGAGGGAAAGGCAGGGATGCAGGGAAGAGTGGCAGGAGGGAGGGGCAGGAACCCCACACCCACCTCGCCCACCTGGTTATTGAAGTTGATGTCTGGAGCTGAGCCTGCCCCACCTGCCCCGCCAAATCCTTCCTGCCTGTTTGAATACAAGCGTCTCTAGTGTTTAGTGCTCGACAGTCCCTTGATGACAATGTACTTAAGAGCTCTCCCCAGCCGCAGAGAGAGCGGAGTCCTGTGAGGCTGTGGGCTGTGAAGGCTCCGCAATGCCTCGCTGGCAGCCAGGGCGCATGTGTGTTTGCATAATAACCTACAAAACGCTTACTGCCCCTCCATGCCCCCGCTCAGGGGCCTGCAGGGACTGGGGCTCTGTCAACACGGCTTTGTTTGGGAGCTGCAGCCCGTGTTATTCTGGATTAATTCGCCCCTGCAGTTTGCACAGGCTACCAAAGGCCAGATGAGAAACTGAAAGTGACCAAAACAGGCACTCGGTCCTCAAGAGGCAAAGGGTCTCTCTTTTCCCAGAGAGAAAGGATAGGGTGAGCCTCCAGCAAATGATACCCTATAAGAAGGGCCTCCAAAATGGCCTGCAGAGAGGAAGTCCTCCTGGGTGGGTGGGTAAGAACATGGGCCCAGAGTGCGAGGGTGATTCCTCTGGCTCTAATACCTGTCAGCTGTGACCTCAGTGTCTCAGCTCGCCCGACCTAAAAATGGGGGTGACTGTGGGGGTCTAACCCAAGGTTATGAGAGGATTAAATAAATTATTATCAACATTGAAAAACCATGCCAGGCCCTGCTTTTTCCCAGGGGTAGTGGATGACACTGAGGTGTAGAATGATGGTGTCACCAGATCCCAGGGTGACAGAGCTGGAGACTCTCTAGCCCTGAGCAGAGAGAAGCCCTGACTCACTCAGGGTCCTAGGAAGACTTGGAACGAGTCCCTCCAAGAGGACTCCAGGGCTGGGTCCTCAGCTTGCTCCACAGGCCATCAGATAGGACAAAGGAGAGCAGAAAAGAGCTCTAATCCAGAAAGCCAAGGAGGGCGTTGTCATTTTTAAGTCACTCTGCATCCGTTTCATGTTCCACTCCCAGAGGAGCGAGGCTCTGAACGCATCCTCACTCCTTCAGTTCAGCGCATCCTGTTGGTGACGCTCTGCTAGGCAGCTGGGCTAGGCTCCTCCTCCTGGAGCCTCCCTGGAGGAGATGGGGGAGGGGGTGTTAGCAGCATTCACAAACAGGAGCAGGGTGGGGGTAGAGGTGGCATCATGAGGGGACCCATGGGACAAGCACAGACCACAGTGTCAGGAGCCCACAGAGGAGCCCTGGCTCTGCCACCTGAGAACTCAGTGACCTCACCCTCCATGTATACAACTACAATACAGAAATAATAATAGTACCCATGCCGTAGGATTTAGGAGAAAGAATTAAACGAGATTGCACTCACAGCACCTGGACAGCCCTGGCCTGGTGCACCAGCTGTTTTAGACTTTGAGAGGAGGGAGGGCAGTGGTGACAACTCGACCTGAGAAGGCATCCTCTGGACATAGCAGCAACAGGAGTGACCCCTGGCAAACACCAAGAGCCTTCTCCCTGCAGCCCTTCAGGATGGGGCCGCCACCTGCCCCGAGAACGTGGCCAGGGCAGAGCCAACTCGGCTGCGTGCCTGTCCTGGAAGACAACCAGGCGAGGCGTAAGATGCTGAGGGGTAGCGCCCTGTGAGCCTCACCCTGTCCCATTGCTGTACTCCAGAGAGCTGAGCAGGGCAAGCCAGACCCAGCCTTTGTCCCCAAAACGGAGATACTCTTGGGTCATCGAAAAAGTCATGACACAATTTTGCATAGAAGGACATAGAAAAATACTTTTCATGACTTTTCCAACCACCCCATAGATGCAACAAATCTCAAAAGCACCCATAGAGACAGAAATGGTTTGAGATCAGCAATTGGCGTAATTAATGGCTATGTCACTGGACTCCCATGTAGTCAACTGTGGTTCGAGTCCCGGGCCTGGTGGCTTAAACTCACGCCAGGTGTGTGTGCATGCGTGCCCAAGATCCTGAGAGGAGAATGGAGAGGAAAGGATTGCGGCGTGGCCATTCCCCCCGGGATGTGGCTTCTTGCTTTCTGTCTCTCTCTGTCTTTCTGACAAGTGCACGCGCCCTATAACAAAACCCTCTAAAAAAGAAAAGAAAGAAAGAAAGAAAGAAGAAAGGAGGGAGCGAGGG
>NW_006199316.1:353397-359585 GCF_000334495.1 Tupaia belangeri chinensis
AAAAAAAAAAAAAAAAACCTATGACAGAGGCATTCTTGTCTCTAGCAAATAAAATAATTTGATGGTCAAGTCAGCAGGCAACATGGTGGGTAAGGCTCTGGACTCTCACATGGGCTGCCATGGTTTAAGTCCCAGGCCTAGTGGCTTGAAAAGTCTTATCAGGTACGTGTGGATGCATGTCCAAAATTCCAAGAGGAGAATGGAGGAGATAGGGTTGTAATGTGGCCATCCTGCCAGGGGCGTGATTTTTCACTTTCCGTCTGTCTCTCTCCAGCTAGTGCCCATGCCCTATGGCAAAAATGTCAAAAGAATAAAATAACTGATGCTCAGAGAGGTTAGAGCTCACAGCTGAGAAACACAGCTAGGAAGAGCAGAGCCTAGAGCCAAGCACAGTTGAGTCCTGTGTCCATGCATTCCCAGGATGCCACCCCAGCCCTAGTTAGCACAGCTGTAAATGGAAGGATGGTACCTTGCCTGATCATGCATTGCTTTGTACATGACAAAGCTGAACATGTATGTAAGAAAGAGGCCAGACCATGGGCACAGATGTGATGAGCTGAGCAGCGGGTGGGGGCAGGCCACAGGGTCGTGCAAGCTCCACTGGGAACTTCCTGCCAGCTCCCCCGCCCTGACCTCTGCAAAGCCTTCACTCTTGATGAGGTGCATTAAGCCCCAGCTCTCCAGGCAAGTGGAAGTGAGAACCAGAGAACAGAGAGCGAGACTAAGCTGATGTCACTGCTGAGTTACTCGGTCACTGCCATGACAGCCCAGAACCCCGGAAGAGCTGGAAGCAGAAAGAGCTGCCAGGAAAGAATCCAGGCATGAACCCCGAGTTCCCTGAGTCATCAGCCCCCTCCTCGATGCCATGTAAACACTCTCATGGGCTGTAGGTAAGGACATAGACACAGGAGGGAACGTGAGTAGGCCCAACCCTGGTGCAGACCCCTGACATCCCCAGAAGGTCTGGACTCAGACTTTTGTGTCTCATGGCAAGCTTGGGCCTGCCAGACGAGACCAGAAGAACGTTTGTTAGAGAAGGGCAGTAAAGTGGGACAAGAATATTGGAACAAAGAAGGTGTCCTTGTTGGGACTGTCTTGGAAGAAGGAGTAAGAGCAGAGGGCCCTGAGATCTCCAAGCATAGATGACCTGGTCCAAAATCATACCCAGCTTCTTCTGGTCAAAGACCAAAGGGTTGGTCTCTCCACTAGAATGTTGCAAAGGAGTCAGAATCCTCCACCAAGATGACCTCTTTGTGGGGTCACACTGGAAGCTCAGAAGGAGCTGCTCTTTCCTGTGCCTTGGTGGGGTTCCCCCAGCCTCCCCGCCCTTCCTCCCACAGAGCACAAGCCGTGCTCTGATGCTCACAGGTAGAGGAGTGGGTCAAGATGGAAAGCAGGTATAGACAGCAGAACCCTAGGCCCAGCATCAAGCACCCTGCATTCTGGTCCCAGTCCAGCCTCCCGCATGTGCTCCTATGAATGCCACTTCCTGGAATGTGGAAGGAGGGTGGGACCAGGCAGTCCTCAGACGCCTCATTCCAGGGCTCTAGAAGGACTGTCGCATCAAGGACTTTTATCAGCAAACAATCGTTAAGGGCCTGCCTGTGCCAGGCACCCTGCCGGACACTTGGGGAGTCAGAGCCTTCACCCTCCTGCCCTCGGGTGCTTGGGGACAGTCAGTTCAGGGCCTGTGGTGTAAACAGAAGTGCTAGGAGAACATGCAAAGGTGTGATTTGTTCTGACAGGAGATTGGCCAAGAAGTTCTCATGGAGGAAGTGACATTTCAACAGAGCCTCCGGGAAGTGGAGTTCCCAGTCCTGGCAACTCATCCATTCTGAGCTCCCAGACAGAGGCACCAGTCTTCCCATCAGGCGTGTCCTGCTGCCACCTCCTCCATGTCACCGCTGAGAGAGGGTCAACAGAGGGGTTCTATGAGAAGTCCTCTGTGTGACACGCCCTCCCACTGTCTGTGTCTCTTACATACCAGGGTGGTTCTTATTTGTGCACACGTACAGATCTATTTGTAGAAATAGAAACTGCTCCCATAAAACAGCAGACCACACCCCAAATTGCTTCATGCACTTTTGGAGGTAGAAAAATATGAATTCCTAAGCTAGCCAGGTGGCATGGTGGTTAAGGAGACTGGATCCCACATGATTACGTGCTCAAGTTCCAGTCCCGGATCTGGTAGCTTGGAAGATAGCCAGGTGCATGTGGGAGCATGCCCAAAATCTGGAGAGGAGAATGGAAGAGAAGGGATTGCAGAGTGGCCATTTTCCCTGGGGGTGATGCTCACTCCTTCACCCCTACTCCTGTCCCTGTTCCTTTCTGGCGAGTACATGTACCCTATAGCACAAACTAAAAGGAAAAAAAAAAAAAAAGAAAGAAAGAAAGAAAGAGAGAGAGAGAAAGAGAAGAATGAAAAAGAGAGAAAGAAAGAGAAAGAGAGAGAGAGAGAAAGAGAAGAAAGAAAAAGAGAAAGAAAGAGAAAGAGAGAGAGAGAGAAAGAGAAGAAAGAAAAAGAGAGAAAGAAAGAGAAAGAGAAATAAAGAGAAAGAGAAAGAAAGGAGGAAAAAAAGCAGATGTCTGGAGAAAAGCGATGCTGTCCCATCAGCCTTTTTGTCCACCACTGTCGTAAGGGGTTTGTGGGAGTTGGCTAGGACCCCAGAGATCTGAAGTTGAAGGTGTGAAGTCACCCAGGTCACAAGGCCTGGGGAAGGGTTCAATCTCCCTCTCCAGTTCTAAGCTGGCCCTGGGCTGATGGGCGGTGAAGACAGATGCATAGAAAGGAGTACCCAGCGATGGCACTGTAATGGGGACTGGAGAAGAGAGAGCGTACGGGCTCAGCCCGTCAGGGGGCGTCCCCTCCAGGTGGGGCTGAACCGAGTACTGAAGGAAGTCAGGCGATTCTCAAGATGCGAGACAGGGTCAGACCCTAGAGGTTGGCCCATCAGGCTTAGACTTTGGGTGGAATCCCATGGTGAAGACGCGCCAGGGAAGCAACCTGAGCGGAGGTTGGTGAGGCGGAGTCCGCGATTCAGACCTGCCTGGCAGGGCGCCTGCACCAGGAACAGAGAAGGGGGAGACAGAGACAAGGAGACAGATGCCCAAGAGACCAAAATGCACTGAAATGGGGAAGAAAGGAAAGAGAGATGAGGGGCGAGGATCCCCAGACCCATGAAGCAGTGGTGTGGGGTACTCCAATTAGAAAACCACCTGGTCATAGGTGACCCCATAACCTGCTGCATCTCTCTGGCCTCAGGGCCCTCCTCTGTAAAGGGGAAATACTAATGATAATATTGTGTGGTCAGAAAAGTCATGATGTATTCTAGGTTTTTTTTGTTTTGCTTTGTTTTGTTTTGTTGTTTTTGAGAGGTGGTTTTTTAAGGTTTTCTTTTTGTTTTTTGTTGTTGTTTTTTTTTTGTTGTTGTTGTTGTTTTTGCTATAGGGCGTGTGCGCTCGCCAGACAGACAGAGACATAGAGACAGAAAGCGAGAAATCACCCCCAGTGGGGATGGCCACGCCGCAATCCCTTCTCCTCCACTCTCCTCTCGGGATCTTGGGCACACATGCACACGCGCCTGACGTGAGTTTTAAGCCACCGGGTCCGGGACGCAAACCGTGGTCAACTACGTGGGAGTCCAGCAACATAGCCATTACGCTAACTGCTAGTTCCCTCTTCTAGTTTTTTTATGCAAAAATGTGTCACTTTTCTGGCGACCCGACCCAATAGTCATGTCCCTGCCTCTGATGCCACGTTGCTGTGAGAACACTACATGCTCCTAATAGAAAAGCACTTTGGAAAGGGCGAGGCTGTGTGTCTTCGCTCGTCCTCTTCCCCCCTGGAAAGCATTATTGAAAAGTTCCGTGTTTTCCCCGCCTGGGCTCCTTCACCTTTAACCTATTTACTTCAAGGCGCAAATAGGAAATTGTTCTTCCCAGCACACTGGGGTGAACTATCCAGGCTGCTGGCAGCCAGAGGTCACTAGCCCTGGCCTCTGGGTCACCCAACCTCAAGGCCCTGCCCAGCTGCCCCGGGGGGTGAGAATAAATACCCCCGCCCCAGCAAGGGTCCTGACTTCGGGGCAGGGCCCCATGGGGTTTTCCTTTCCTTGCAGTCTGGCTCTCTGTGGTTTTCCCTTGGCAAGCTTGACGGTCCCCCTCACTGTCCATTCAAGCATGAGCTACTCCCTCCCTCTTCCTCCCTGCACACGTGCCCAGGCATCCCTAGGCATCACCATTTAATTTATTTATATTTATGAAACCTCCAACTAGGTCAATGCACTTTCATGCACATCTTAATAATTATTGATATAGTGGGGAAAGAGGAGAGTCACGTGAGCCACAGAAAGCGGCTCATCCCTCTCTCTCTCCCAGCCAGGCCACCAGGGACGCAGTGCAAGAAAAACGCCTTTGTCGGTGCACTAATTGCTGCGTCCGTACCCAGCGCTGCCTTCCACGGCCTCAGCTCAGCATTTCTCCAAGGGAATGGAGAATGGTTTTGTGATTTCAAATCACACTACACCCCAGATCCCACTGGACATGTCAATGGATACAGAACCCACAATCGACAAAGCAGTAGCCAAAATGAAATCAGAGTTCGGAAGAAGCCAGGCTATGAGTCTCACCGTAAATGAAGCTTCCCGTTTCTTTTCTGCCAGTCTCAGATACGTTCCTTGTCCCCGAACCCATCTCTATTCCCCTCAAAATGCACTTTCTCTTCCTTTTTGGCACCAGGGACCAGTTTCATGGAAGACACTTTTTTCATGGACCAGGGCAGAGGCGCGGTTAGGGGATGATGCAAGCATGTGACCTTTTTGTGCATTTTATCATTATTATTATTATTATTATCATTATCATTATTACATTGTAATGATAAGGACCTGTACTAGTCCATGGCCCAGAGGTTGGGGACCCTTGCCTTATAGGAAACTGTAGCCTGAGAATCAGACATGGGTTTTTTTTTTTTTTTTTTTTTTTTTTTTTTTTTTTTTTTTGATAGAGGGTTTTTTACTATAGGGCATGTACACTGGCCAGAAAGACAGAGAGATAGAAAGCAAGAAATCACCCCCCAGAGAGTATGACCACGCCACAATCCCTTCTCTATTCTCCTCTAGGGATCTTGGGCACGCACACACACATGCCTGGCATAACTCGAACTGCGGTCGACTACATGGGAGTTCAGTGATATAGCCATTACGTTAACTACTGGTCCTCAGACATGGGTTTCTAAGTCAAGCGTGAGAGAAAGTCAAATTTGGAGCTCGCAGGAGGCGTGCTGGTTAAGGTGCTGGACTACCACTGCCGACCACAGTTCAAGTCCTGGACTTGGCAGCTTGCTCTCTCACTTTCTCTCTCACTCTCTCTCTCTCTTGCTCTGTGGTCAAACTGAAATAATAATGATGATGATAAATAAAATTAAATAAAATAATTCTTAAAAAAAAAAAAAACAGTCAATTTCAAAGAAGTAGGATCAGCTCAGGGATAAAAAGAATTTCCAGAAAACAGGGGTACACTCGATGTAAACAATTAGCTCCACTTACTAATATTGGTTTGTAATGGCACCTACAAATCACCACAATGATTAAATCCATGGGCTTTGGGCTCAGAAACTCCAGTTTAAATCCTGGCTCCATGACTTACAGGAGGTGTGACCTTAATCACATTAACCAACCTTTCTAAGCCTCAGTAGCCTCATCTCTAGCATGGGGATACTAGCACTACCCAACTCAGAGGAATCTTGAGGATGAAAGGCCATAACACATGCATGTAAAAATTTCAGTGCGCGGAGTGTACCTGCGTTCACCTCGATACATTACGCTCAGATGCATAATACTGGGTGAAGGAACCAGCCTCAAAAGGCTAGTCACTGTATAATTCCATTTATATTATGTTCTAGAAAAGTCAAAACTGTAGGGACAGGGACCAGCAGTTAGCATAATGGCTATGTCGCTGGACTCCCATGTAGTCGACTGTGGTTCACGTCCCAGACCCGGTGGCTTAAAACTCACGCCAGGCGCATGTGCATGCATACCCAAGATCCTGAGAGGAGAACAGAGAAAGGATTGCGGCGTGACCATCCCCCATGGGGGGTGATTTCTTGCTTTCTGTCTCTCTGTCTGTCTCTGTCTGGCTGGCAAGCTCACATGCCCCATAGCAAAAACCTCTCAAAAAAAAAAAAAAAAAAA
>NW_006199316.1:359595-371946 GCF_000334495.1 Tupaia belangeri chinensis
TGTAGAGACAAAAAGCAGCTCAGTGGCTGCCAGTAGCTTGGGGTGGGGCGAGAGACAGACCACAAAGGGACACGAAGAGATCCGGCAGGTGCTGGGACTCTTCAGGATCTCGATTGTGGTGGTGCATGTATGACTCTACGTGTATGTCAGAACTTGCAAACTTGTGTGCTGGAAAGGCTGCGTTTCACTGCATAAATTCTACCTCCTTAAATCTGACCTCTCCAATGCAAAAGTAAGACGATCATGAAGATTCCAAAATGCATAGTGTTTGTTAGCTGGACAACTCCACGTTCATGGTGAGTAGGTGATGGATGGTAACTTGGATTATCACACTGTCGTGGGAGCCCCTTCCTGTTTCATAGTGCATGGGCACAGCCCGTCTTTCAAAGGGACAAAAGGGCTGTAATGGCCACAGTCCTCCTCAAAGTCAAGAGGCTTTGGCTCTGTGACCTGCAGTGGTCCCTTCCAGTCAGTGATGTTAGTTAAAGATACTCCACCTCCTTGGCTCACCAAGTAGTTTTTGCAGAAGACTGTCTACAAGTTTTTTTGTTCTGATTTGAACATCTTGGCAGGCTGACAGACCCGGGCCCAGCCTCAGAACTTAATAGCCACTTTCTCACCTCCCCTCATTGTTCTTTAATCCGTATAATTTTAGGACCCCGTTCGGCACCTTCTCCATGCTTGTGGTTCTCATTAATAATCATGATCAGCACTTACCTAGGTGCTTTTCATTTTCAAAGCCCATTAATTAACACTAATTAATCCACACAGCAGTGCTAGAAGGAAGGGGAGCTATCATTATCCTGGTTGCGAAAAAGCAGAAACAAGGAAGGCTCCCACTGACCTGCCTGTATCTACAGAGGGAAGAGAGAGAGGAGGAAATCCTACGGCAGAGGACCCTAGTACCCCAGATCCCAGCTCAAGGCCATGTTAACAATCATTAAAATGGCTAACATTTATTGAGCAATTACTATACACAAGACATCGCACAGTGTTTTGTGTATTTTCTCATTTGATCATCGAGGATTCTTATGAGCACCTATGTGCTATGATTCTCTGCTTTTTATGAATAAATAAAGGGAAATGCAGAGATTAAGTACCTGCCCAAGTCACACAGCCAACAGTCAGTCCAAGTTAACCTCTCCCCGACCTCAGTCTACCAGATTGCCCTGCAGAGCTAAAGGTTTTAGCAAGTTCCCAAGCCAGCAGCTAGGCTGGAAAGTTACTGGTGACTGCCTTGTCCTCACTGTGAACGCTGTAAAGGAATGAATGGAGCTCTAGGGGCAGCCAGTCCAGAAAGTGGAGGCAGAGATGAGCCCTAGGAGCAACCAAGTAGCCACAGATGGCATGACCCCCTGAGATTATTTCCAACCTACAGTGCACCTCAGGTTCCTTTGCGCTGCTGAGCAGAGCCCTGTCTCCAGAGGTGGTCCGAGTGTCTCATGCTCTAAGCTCTTCCATCCCACCAGCCGTGATGGGTCATCCTTGGGATTTTATTGGGTTTTGGGGAAAGTCATGACACATTTTTGCATAGAAAAATACATCATGATTTTCCCAATGACCTAACAGTAGGTGACCAGGTCCCCTGGGCCAGGCCTTTCCTTCCTAGGCTGGGCAGTGAAGTCTTATCCCCTGAGTACTGCTCTTCACATCTGTTGCTTTGCATGGAGTCTGGCTAGTGTGAGTGTCTCAGCAGGCCCCATGGCTTGCTGTAGGCCCCACAGCATGGGAAGGGAAGAACCCAGGAAGACTCAATGTCCAGCCTTTGTTTGGTTCAGGGCTCAAACTTCTGCCTCTAAGAAATGGGGAGAGCCCAGGCTCAGGGGCCCTCATGCTTGGAAATGCCCTCGGAGGAGATGATGCAGGCTCGCCAAGTTCACGGCCCTGACAGGTACTGAAAAACCCCTGGGGTCTGAAGCAAAGGCCAGTCCACAGCTCTCTGGCAGAGGCTTGTCTTGGAGCAGGACATAGGTGATTTGCAAAAAGGGGGAATCTCAGAGTTTAGACTATGATAGCTCAGCTTCCAGGTAAGAACAGCAGGCAGCCCCCTTCCAGGCCCGCCCCAAGCACCCTGCCTCTTTTCTTCTCCCACAGGGAAGGAGATTCAGAGTCTTTCCTGGGCAGGGTAGACACCATCAGTACCAGGCCTCCCTGGGGCCTGCGTGGGGCTCAGAACCCTGTCACTCCTTTCTGTCCCCGGATGGGAAACTTTCACCGACAGACACAATGCCCATTTGTCCTTTCCAAAAGCTGGTGCCAGGAGGAAAATCAGACCCAGAGCTATAAAGTGCCCCCGCCAAGAGTGGCCTAGGAGTCATGTCAGAGGGTGGGTGAGCACTCTCAATGCCCCCTCTCACCCAGTGTCCAGAGGGAAGGATCCAACATTCCCTCCCTCCCAGCTCCAGAGAACTCTGGAATTGTAGAACTGCGGAGAATTCAGAAGGGAGAGAACAGCCTTGACCTCTTGAGTGTTCCTCCACACGTGAGGAACCCACAGAGGGAGGTGGTGGTGGTGAAGGACACTGGGCCTTCCCCTTCAGTTGTGCCAGGGGTCCCAAAAGGCTGGGTGGGAGAGAGCAAGCAAGGTCTACCTTCTCCAGGAAAGGGGTGCTGCATTCCACCCCCCACACTCTCCATAGAATGCTCCCACCCCACTCTGGAAGTTGTGACTCAGGAAGTCCCACCCTTAGGATCAGCAGGAGATGAACAGAGGGCAAGGCGGAGCATGAGAGGTGACACTGCCTGGGGCCTGGGGCCTGGGGCCAAAGGGTCAGGGAGAAGGCTCTGGATGGAATGGAAGGTGGGCTCCCTTGCCTGCCTTTGACTGTCAGGGGTGTCACAGGCAGCTGGCCTGAGGATGTCTTGAGAGACTTCTCCAGTCTTGAATCTGGTAAGGCCCTTTGGACACCAGTACCCATAAACGAGAGCCCCCAGAGGCTCTGGAAGCTAGATGCAAGCTTGCAGAGGGTGTGTGGACAGTCTACTCTGGGCATGCTCCATCAGCAGGAGCAGATCAGGCTGAGAGTGTTAGGTCACCTTCTAACTGTGCTAGCTGGTGGCACTTAGCAGCAGTGTGAACCCGAGCCTGTGCCCTCATTTTCCCTGTTGGAGAAGGGGGACATAGAACAATAGCTCTCTTGCAGGCTGTTAAGAGAATAGCTCAATAGCATCTATGGAAGTGCTGTTATCCCATTATCAGCCACCATCATGGCCATTATGAGCACTGCAGCCCAAGAGGACCAATCACGTAGGTCACTTCTCCTCTCCACCTGCCCCTGACAATTCCTGATTGACCCCAGGCTCAGAGAGCAGGGCTCATAGATCCTCTGCAGGTCTCCAGGGCAGGACAGCGGGAGGGATCCTGAGGGTAGCAGGTCTGTCTAGACCTGCGCTGGAATTAGCCCAGGAGAATTTGTTCAACAGCCACTTATATCATGAAAGGGGCTTATTTGCCTTCACTTAACTGGTGTTTGAGCACCAGCGCTTTGTAAGGCGCATTCCCCCAGAGACCAGCCTTCTCAGTGATTCATGGGTGAGCATTTATTGAGCACCCCGTCTAAGTGCCCATTGTTGGTGCAAAACAGCTGGTGTGACCTGAGCACAGACCCTATGACCAAAGGCAGTAGGGGGACATGACAAGAAGGCCTGGACTGGGGACCAACAAGTATCATGAAGGTTAGGACAGCTGGATCCCACATGGCAGATTCTGCAGGTTGAGTCCCAGACCCAGTGGCTTGATCATCACGAGGGAGCATTTACATGCAAGTCCAAAATCCCAAGAGGGGAATGGAGGAGAAGGATTGTGGCATAGCCATCTCCCAGCAAGGCAGGTCAGAGATCGGGAACCCTGACGTCTGCAGGCTTCCCCGCCAGCCCCTGAGAGACTGTACCTCATCTCCTCAGACTAGGTTGGGGATCCAAGGAGGCCATTGCCGAGTCAGCCCTTGTGAAAACTGCAGAGGGAGCCAGGTGGTGGAGCAGGACAGCACAGTGCTCTGCAAGGCAATCCCACTTGGGGAGTTCTCAGCGCAAGTCTGGAGACCTCCCTGCGTGCGACAGCATGCGGTGCCATGATCCAGGCCTGGCTGAGGCTGGTGGTAGAGCCTGGTGGCCAGGCCCTGTTGGGAACATGCACTCTCGCTCATGAAATAAATAAACTTTGAAAAAGGAACAAGAAAGAAAACTTTTAAGAGCTTCTGCCCTGTGAACAATGCATACTATTTGGAAGAAGACAAGAACACACTTTGTGTGGGGTGAGGACCCAGACTGTGACCTGTGCCAACTCTTCCTTGTCCATCTTCCCCTCAAATAGCTGGTCTGAGCAGAGCAGAGAACTTACCTGGGCCTCAGGGACACCTTCCCCTGGGAATTCTTGGAATCACCGTGGTGCAGGGTGACAGAGGCTAATGCACTGGAAAGACAGAGATGGAGGAAGGAGCCGTGGACAGAGTCCAAAGACTGGGTTCCTTCTTGTGCTTGGCCACTCCTTCTCAAGTCTCGGAGCTTTGGTGTCCTCGTCTGTAATCGGGACAACTCCCCCCTCTGGGCCTGCTGAGAGGCCTCTACCAGTGGCTGGGACGTTGCAGCTCCTCACTAAAGGGTGATGACGGTTGCGGAGATAGCGATGATCTCCTCGCCCCTTCCTGCTCTCCAATCCCTGCTCCCAGCCCTGGGATATTTCCCAAGCCCTCTTGGCTATTTGTTCTAGAGCAGCAGGGGCCAGGCACAGCCGCAGTTCCTCTTCCGCTCCGGTCTCCCCGCACCTTCACCACCAGGGCTCTTCTTGATGGGCCCCACTGCTCCCTCACGGTGAGGCTTGGATTGCAAGATCTCATTAGTCTGGGCTCCTAGTGCCCTGCTGAAGATCATTTGACATAGGGGCCGCATTCTGCAAGAGGCAGGCATTAATCCTGAGGGCTTAGCATCTCCCTTCAGCTGCCATGTGTGGAAAGCTGGCCTGGCAGCTGGCGTGAGGCCAGGCTGGCGGGGAGCAGGAGGTCTGATCCCTCTTTGAGCTCCTCCTGGGATCAAGGCTTTAGCCTCAGCACCAGGCCACAGCTGCCATGGCCAGTGGCTTTCTTGTGTCTTAGCTTAACCTTCTTACCCCACCCCTGCAAGGGGTCATGGCCCTCAGTGGCCCCTGGAGTCAGCGGAGGGCCACACCATCTGCCACTCTAGAGCAGCATTTTAAAATGTAGCAGTCGAGGGAAATATATTAACAGGTCTCGTACATACACTCAATAAACCAACTGCTTTACTTGAGACTACTCAGAGCCTTTAGTTGCTTGGTCCCCAAAAAATGCATTAAGCCTCTACTCAGTGACATGTACTCACTTTGCTGTGGGCAGAGGAGACCAATAAGGGAAAAGACTGAGGGGCCAGCAGGTGGTGTGGTGGTTTAGGTGCTGGACTTCCACATGGCAGCCTGTTATTCAAATCCTGGACCTGGAGGCTTGGAAATTACTCAGGACATGTGTGCATGTATGCCCAAAATCCCAGGAGGAGAATGGAGGGGAAAGGATTGCCATGCGTCTATCCTCCTGGAGGAGTTCTCACTTTCCATCTCACTGTCTCTCTTTGTTTCTCTCTGGAGAGTGCATGTGCCATATGACAAAAACCTAAAAAGAGAGAGAGAGATAAAAAACTGAAGCTCCTTGGGACCAGCAGTTAGCGTAATGGCTATGTCGCTGGACTCCCACGTAGTTGACCACGGTTCGAGTCCCAGACCCTGTGGCTTAAACTCACGCCGGGCGCATGTGCGTGCGTGCCCAAGATCCCGAGAGGAGAATGGAGGAGAAGGGATTGTGGCGTGGCCATCCCCCTTGGGGAAGGGGGGGTGATTTCTCGCTTTCTGTCTCTCTGTCTCTCTCTGTCTGTGTGGTAAGCGCACGTGCCCTATAGCAAAGACCTCTACAAAAAAAGAAAGAAAGAAAAAAAAAGACTGAAGCTCCTTGTGGGGTTTATATTCTAGTGGAGGAGGAGGCATAAAATAAATGTATAAGTAATTAAGACAACTTGTAATAGTGGTGAAGATGGTGAAGAAAAGAGATGGGTTACGTGATGGGTGAGAGGACGGAGGAGCGAATGTGCATTGTGAATGTCTAAGCAGATCTGGGGTATGAGCAACTCCTTGGGAAGGTCTTGAGGAAAGCTCCAGAATGATCCTTCTAACACTCAGACATGATGTGTCCATTTTAGCAATCAGCACCAGGCCCCAGCTGCCATGGCCAGTGGCTTCCTTGTGTCTTAGCTTAACCTTCCTACTCCACCCCTGCAAGGGGACAAACCCTTGTCCTTACCTACAATCCCTTCACCTCACCGAATGAGCCTGCTCCGAGTTTTGAGCTTCTGCTCCCAGAAGGTGTGGAATCTGTACTACTGATCTGGCCACGCCCCCAGCCCGGTCCCCATCATCTGCAGGACACCACTGGAGGACGTAGGCCCAACCAGTCCAGCTCATCTCCCACCACCCTCTGTAACATCTAGCCCGCTTGAAATCCTCCTATCACATTCCCACAGGTTTGTCCAAGGTGTTCTTGCTTCCTGGAAAGCCCTTCCCTGCTTTCTCTTCCTGGCAAACAAGTCCTCGGGCTTGCATTAGACAGGGTGGACGGCTGCTGTCATGCACAACTCCTAAATCCCAATGACTTAATCCCATTCAAGTGTGGTTTTGTTTAGATTCATGTTCCATCCCAGAGACTCAGTTAGGGGCAAAGCTCTGTTCCTCCCACTCACAACCCTTTCTTTTTCCTGGGGTCCCAGAGTCCTCCCCCGTCTGCAGCTAGCAGTGCAGGGAGCCCTGTGGAGGAACATGCAGGAGTTCTTAGGAGCCAGGCTGGGGAACTGAGGGCTTCATTCCAGCCCACATCCCGTTGACCAGAACTCAGCCAAATAGGCCTGCCTGACTGCAGGGGAGCATGGGAAATGTAATTTCACTCTCAACCCTACAGGAAAAGGAAACTGACAATTGCAGTATCTGGGCCGTGAAGACCCAGTTCCAATGTCACTACCTGTGTGGAGCTTTCCCGACCTTCCCCTTGAGCAAAATTGCTAGACTAAGGGAAGTGGCTGGTGTGATGGGAGGGCTGCAGGTCGGGAATCAACAGGCCCAGGCTCGGGGCTGTCTCTGCGGTCTGTAAGTGGGGCAGGGACTAGTCTGACTTCTGACCCTCCGCTTTACCAGCTCTCTCACTTGTACAAGTTGCTCTCTAGGTCTCTAGGCCCTCATCTAAAAAATAGAGACGACGATGAGGGGCTGGATGGCGGCACCGTGGAAATACAAGGCTCTGTGAGGCCGACCCACGACCCACGTGGGAGGTTTTCCAGTTCGTATCCAGAGAGCTCCCTGAACACGCCGGGCACATGCGTGCCTGAAACTGGGAGTGGATCAGTGTAAGGACTTCACTGGGGTGCCTCTCTGTCTTTCTTTGTCTGTCTTGCTCATGGAAAGAAGGAATGAGTAAACTTTTAAAAAAAGAAGAAAAGAAAACCTGGAAGGGTAAAATGAGGTTATCCACGTGAAAAGCCCAGCCCATGGCCAGCACTTAAAAATGTTACCTAGGGACCAGCTGGTAGCTTGCTGGTTAAGGGCACTGGACTCCTATATGGCTGACTGCAATTTAAGTCCTGAATCTGGTGGCTTGTTTTCTCACTTTCCCTCTCTCTGGTGAGTGCACATGCCTGATAGCAAAATTTAAAGAATAATAATGATAATAATAAATAAAATTAAATAATTTTTTTAAAAAAGGAAGAAAGAAAAACACATGCATCATGTGCATGTATGTGTGCCTAAAATCCCTAGAGGAGAATGGAGAAGGGATTGAGGTGTGGCCATCACCCCGGGGGGTGATTTCTCACTTTCCCTCTCTCTATATCTGTCTCTCTCTCTGGCGAGTGCACATGCCCTATAGCAAACTAGGGAAAGGGGGGAAAAAATGATGTTATCTATTATTAGCATAAACTCTAAGAACCCAGGTCAGGCTATCAGTCCCCAGGTCCCAGCCTTGCCACAGAAGTGACAGTAGGGCAGCAGGGGGATCTGCCTATCTTACAGAATGAGCCTACTCTGTGGCTTTGAGCCTCTGTACACACAGGACAGGGTCTGCACTAGCTTGATCTGGCCACCCTCCTAGCTCAGTCTCCAGTTGCCAAACTCTGACCATGCCTGTCTGTGCATCTGTCATACCCAGAGGGCAGACGCTATGGCCTGGCATGCCTGAGTCCAGACACAGAAACAGCCCACAGCCGGCCCAGTGATGAGGGAGCAGGAAGCACCTGGGACTCAGCGAAAAGGTGGGCCAATGAACCTAAGCACAGGGCCTGGGCAGGATGGAGCTGTTTCTGTCGTGTGTACTGAGCCCCTTCTATGTCCAGACACCGATCCAGGTGCTGAGGATAGAGCAATAGATACAGCAAAGACCCCCGCCTTTGTGGGGCTTATATTCTAGTGGAAGAGACAGCGTGTCGCACAGGGAGGTCAGGCAGCTGCACTGAGAAGCTGAGTTTGAGTAAAAAACGTGAAGGAGGCGAGGAGCGAGCAAGGATTTGAGGCAGGGTTTCCCATCAGAGAGACCCCAGGGCAGAGGCCTGAGGCAAGAGGGTGGTGGGGCCCAAGAGACAGCAGCTAGAGTGGGGGTGTCACCAGCCTGCAGGGCCTACTGATGGGGGATGATTGTCCTAGAGCAGAGAAATGTCCCATGGGCCTCTCCTGAGCCATGTGTTCTCAGCTGAATAAAAACAATGACAATAGCTAGTAACTGCCTTGCTAAAGCATCCAAAGAGCAGAGTGCTTCAGGCCAGCAGATGGCATGGAGGTTAAGGCACTGGATCCCACATAGTCAACACAGGGGTTTGAGCCCTGGATCTGGCAGCTTGAGAAACCCCCCAGGTAGGGGCCAGCAAGTGGTGTGGTGATTAAGGCGCTGGACTCCCACATGGCCAGCTGTGACTGGGGGCCTGGACCAGCTGGCTTGCTCTCTTACTTTCTCTCTGTCTCTCTCTGGTAAACACTCATACCCTATAGCAAGTTAAAAATGTGCGTGCCCAAAATCCCAGGAGCATGGAGGAGAAGGGATTGCAGTGTGGCCAATCCCCTCTGGGGGATGTCTCCGTTTCTCCTGTCTCTGTCTCTCTGGCAAGCACATGAGCCCTATAGCAAAATCTCTCTTAAGAAAAAAAATAATAATAATAGTAATAAATTAAATAATTCTTTCAAGAAAGGAACAAAAAACCCACCAGGTGCATGTGCGTGCCCAAGATCCTGAGGGGAGAGAGAGTGGAGGAGAAGGGATTGTGGCGTACCTATCCCATGGGGGAGTGCTTTCTCACTTTCCCTCTATCTCTCTCTCCTCTGTCTCTGTCTCCAGTAAGTGCATGTGCCCTATGGAAAAAAAAAATAAGTAACACAAAAAGCAAACAAACGAAAAGCCAGAATACTCCTGTACAAAGAAGAGAAGCTTCTCTGCATGCACTTGGGTCCCAGCTGCCCAGGAAAGCTAGGAGCTGTGGCATTTACCCCTCAGTTCAACGTGGCAAGAAGTGTCAGTTGTCTTCCCAGGCTCATTTCCGTGAATCAGGAGTCTGAGTCGGTCCTTTGATGCTTTAAAAATGGGCCTCCTCTTTTCCTCCTTGCAGACGTGATGTTTAACAGGTGACTTCTCCCAAAATAGACCTGTTGGATTGACATGGAAAAATCTACCGTGGCAGGTACCCTCCACCTTGAGGGTCTCCACCAGAGCCCCTGGGGACCCCAGGGAGCTGAGACATTGGCACTTACAGCCTGGTCTCAGTTTGACGTTGGGCAGATTCTGATGGGCCTTGAACCTGGAGAATCATACTTGGCTTGCTGCAGAAGTCCCATGGGTGCCACTTCCCCTTGCTCAGCTTTGGGTCTCCTGGTTAGACTGAAACCAGCACAGATGCCAAGGAAACCCAGAACACGTCCATTTCATCGGTCATTCCTCCTGGCCTCTTACTCTTCCAGTTGCCCAGGCCCAGCCCGGCCCATCTGTACATCCTGGGATCGACTGCCCTCAGAATGGTCCTCACTGTCACACGTCTCATCTCAGGGAAACTGCAACACTGTCTGCCCATTTTCCAGTTTTAAATGCTCTCCTTTGTGAGGGTTCATTGTAACAGTTATCATTTTCTTCACAAAACGTGTAACATCTATTGCTTTTTTATTTTACTATTTTTTTTAGAGACTTTTGTTATCAGGGCGTGTGTGCTCACCAGAGAGACAGAAAGTGAGAAATTACCTTCTAGGGCAGATGGCCACGCCGCAATCCCTTCTCCTCCATTCTCCTCTTGGGATTTTTGGATGCTCGAACACGTGCCTGGCATGAGTTTCAAGCTGTTGGGTCTGGGACTCAAACCATTGTCATACATGTGGGAATCCAGTGCCTTAACCCCTGTGCTACCTGCTGGCCCCCAATACCTACTGTTCTTACATTTTTCAAAACGTGAAAAAGTCATGTAATGGTTGTAAACTACACCCAAACTCAACACACACACACAGACACACACACACATACACACACACACACACCAGACAAACTGCATGGTGGACGAGGCTGAAATGACACACGGGGAGATGCGGGGTTTCCCTCTGGCAGGTAGCGTGCTGTGTTCACACCTGTGGAAGTAGACCGTGCACCAACAGAAGGGCTTTTAGCAGCTGTTTCTAAACTATCACTAGCCCGGACTCTTCCTTCCCTGCTCTTCCGGGGTTCTGGATTTAAGGCTGGGGAACAGGAGAGCCAAGCTGAGCTGCCTTGGCAGATGGCGCTGCGGTATCTTCTCCCTCATCTGGTTTGGAGTTTTCCCCTCTCCTCTCCTTTGTCCTCCTGTCTGGACTCTCCTCACTTCCTTCCTCTATGCAAGACATAACACCCCGAGACAAAATGGCAACCTGCCTCTCAGGCGGATACCAACAGCCTTCCCTCCAGGACAGCTTTGGGGTGGGAGACTCTGTAGGTGGCCTGGCCCTTTGGTGACTACTCTGACAGTCACATCATGAATAAGCCATGGGCTAGGCTGGGAGGCACGAGTGGGGCACTCAGACAAGTCATTATAACCAGAACCTTGTTTCCTGGCCCAACACGTCCATGCCTACAAGCCTGACAACATCCCTGTGAACTGGGTGGGCTGATCTCCGTTTTTAGAAAGAAGGAGCTGAGGTCAGGAGACGTCGTGCACCCTCATGCATTCATGTATTTGTGCATTCATGTATTCGTGCATTCATTCACAAGGTGCCTGCTTGTCGGCCCTCTCACTGCACTCCAGCCCTGCACGGCGTTGACACGTGGCAGCACTGCACTGTGTTTGTGGGAGGCTCACCTGTGAGTCTGTGTCCCCGATAATCTGGGAAGGGTCTGTTCCCACAGCCTAAGCCATCCCCCTACCAGAGTGGCTGTGCCAGGGCCCGGCAGGCACCCTCCCTCTCTGACACTCACTGGGAGCCTTGCACAGTTCCTGCTTGGCCTCGGCCAGCCCTTCCCATCACTGTCCGTTAGGTATGCAGTACAAGATGGCGTTTACGGTACTAAGGAAAGCTCTTGGAGGGGACGGGCAGAGCAGGAAAGGGGTTCACGGGATGAAAGCCATTGCTTCCGAAGCAGGCATCATGGGCTACTTTTATGCCGCTGCTCTGACCCTCCCAGATCCTGGGACCTCTCCTGGAGACCCCGGCAGCTTGCACAGGAGCTCGGTTCAATGCCAACCTATGCAGAGGCAGGTACGGAGCAGGACGAAGAGGGTTGTCCTCTCTGAGCCCTGGAGGGTTCTGGAAAGGGTTTGGCTAGGTGTCAAAAGGCTGGGTTTCTGGTTCTGACTTTCCCGCTACAGTACTGGCTAGCCTCAGTTTTCTTAGATATAAAATGGGGTGACTATGGGGAAAGGCACTGTGGTGGGAACGGGCTGCTTCAGAGCAGCTTGGGACAGGCTTTCACCACCTAGGCCTGCTTGCATGCCTCATGGCGTCATACTGATGAAATGAGATAGTATACTCAAGTGCCTAGGATTGCGCCCGGCACAAAGTGGGTACCCCACAGTGGCGCTGCACTTGGAATGGCTAGGGTCTCCATTGTCATCACTGATGAATGGCATACCTTCCCAGCCCTCGGCCTCCAGTCTGTCCCTGGTCAGAGAGGCCCCTGCCCCCTTCCACAGGAGAGACCTGCCCTGGTTCCTCCCCACCCCTCATTCCGCCCCTGCCAGCAGCCAGCTAGCTCTGCCTGGATTCACTTCAGGAACTTTTCCCCGGAGCTCTGGGCAAGGAAAAGAACCTCTCTGGGCTTGGAGCCGGCCTTTCCCCTCTGGCTTTGCCCTACCCAGCCTTTTGCCCAGCCACTC
>NW_006199316.1:372010-385207 GCF_000334495.1 Tupaia belangeri chinensis
TGTGTCCCATCTTCCTTCTCACTGCCCGACTCACCCCCACCAGCCCTCACCTCCCTCCACCTGAAAGCACTCCTCCCTTGACTTGGCCCTTGCCAGGCACTCCTCCGTAGACAGTCTCTCCTCTTCCCCAGCGAGGCATTCTCTGTCCCTTCCTCAGTCTAGGGACATTGGTCTGGGAGCTGCTCCTCCTTGTCCTGCCTCTCCAGAGAGCCCTGGACCCTGGTACCAGCAGGCACCGACAGCAGGTCCTGGGCTTGCCCACGTCTACAATAATGGCCCCTGCTTCTTCCATTGACTACAGCAGCCAGCCCTGCCCAGCAGCGGGGCCCTGGCCAAGTCTGACTGCCGCTGCCTTCTTTTCTGCCTCTCCCTCCTCCCCTCTGCCCCACCCACCGCCGCCAGCATTGCCCCAGCCCTGGCACCACTGGTCATTCCTGGCTGTGGGAGCTGACCTGTGCCTACAGGATAGCTGGCAGCACCCTCGGCCTTAACCCACTAGGTGCCATTGGCGACTTTACCCTCAGCCAGTCCTGACAGTCAAAAATGTCTCCACCATTGTCCCGTGTCCCCTGGGGGCAAAACCATCCCAGGTTGAGAGCCACCGCTCTTGATCTCGGCCCCTCACGCCCCATTCAGCTTTCTCCACCCCACTCAGCTTTCTCCACCCCACTTGACTTTCTCCACTCCACCCCCTCCCCTCTGCTGCCCCCCCTCGCTGCCACTCTCCTGGCCTCAGAGCAAAACCCCCAACACAGGCACACCCTCCCGACACTACCACCATGAACAGGGCTCGATGCAGCCCCAACCAGACAAAGTACCTTCTCTGGATAGAGCTGCCACCCAAGTCAGAAGCACTGAGGGTGGAGACAGAAATGCAAATTGCACTTGGTGAAATACTTTGCTAGCCAGGGGCCTCTCTCTTCTGCTCAGATAAAAGGCAGGGAGAGGTGCTGGGCCAGTGAGCTGCAGTACTGTTCCCTCCCTTGCCCCCTTGGCACTGACCCCTCTCTGTTTCTGTCAGGGACCCCAAGGGAGTGGGAAGTGAGGCTGGGGAACTTCCTCGCTCTGCAAAGTCACAGGGGCAGATGGAGAGTAGGCAGAATGCTCTTCTCTGGATGCCAGGGGCCCTGGGAAGTCTGTTCCAGGGAGCAGCCTGGGCTAGCATGAAGTGACTTCAGCCTAGTCCCAGGAGGTCACCTACTGTCTAGTTGGGACTGCCACTGCACCTGTTTCGAGTCCCTGAATGCTGCACCTCCCACCCGTGACATCCAACTCTCGCTAAGGTATCTAGGAGACATGTTAAACTCCTTCAGCATCACGTGAAGAGTTCTCAAGAAGTCCTCAGGTCTCTTAGAATGATCCTTCATCTGAGGTCGTCTAGGTTTCATCTTTGCTGGTCATGTCTGGACTTTCCTTTCCCTGCATCTGTCTCCAGGAGGGGACATTGGTCCCGTCTTCCTGGGGAGATGCCAACATGCCACCTCCTTACTAGCACCCGCTCCCCACCAGACCAATTTACTCTAACGAGATGGATTAGCGCTACAGCTAAGAAGACTAGGCATATGGGCTGTTAATCTCTGCACAGACAGGTAGCTTCACAAGACTGCCGACCCTTCCCGATGCATATGAAGTCCCAGTGGATGAGTTTCCTGCTTTCATTTTCTCCTCCTCCAGGCTCCTCCTGGCTTCCTGCTGCCAACCTCTCCCCATTCAAGCCCTCCCCCACATTCAACCAGAGAGCACTTTCTATGAATTGCGCTGGTACACAGGTTGAGTTGTTGGGTCTGTAGTGCTGACTCCATGCTCAGCACGACCTCCTCTCTCCTGTGCTGGATGCCCTATCCACAGGCTGAAGGGCAAGCTCCTCTCTTGGTTCACATCACTTTTCACATGCTGGCTCCATCAGATCCAAACGCGTGGCCCACCAAACCCCTGCTCTCCCCTGGCCCATCATGGCTGAATGCCTTTGTGTGTGGTGTCTCCTTTGTTTCTAACACTTCACCTGGCTCTCACACCAGAAGAGCAGATGCTCATGTGTGCTTCAGGATCTAGCCAGCCATGACTTCCTCTGTGTCACCTTTCCTGACTCTCAGAGTGGTCACTCTATCCTCTGGAGCCTGGAGCACCTTGGGCTGCTCCTCTTGGGAAATTTGTTTCTGTATCCACCTCCTCAAATTACGAACTCCCAAAAGGTCAGAGTGTACTTGCTGAGCTTCTGCCATGGGCTGACACACGGGCAGGCCCTACAGGTCTGGCTCTGGATGAAACTTGGCACTCAAGGAACTTGGTGTCTAGCAGAGAGATGGCATGAAAATAGCCAGTTTTGGGGCCAGCAGGTGGTTAAAACACTGGACTCCCACATGGTTGGCTGCCATTTGAGTCTCAGACCCAGCAGCTTGAAAATCACCCTGGCACGTGTGTGCATGTGCCCAAAGTCCCAAGAGGAGAATGGAAGAGAAAGGATTGCAGTGTGGCCATTTTCCCCAAAGAGTGATTTCTCACTTTCCCTCTCTGTGTGTCTCTCTCTCTTCAGCAAGCATATGTGCCCTATAGCAAAAACTTAAAGAGAAAAAGGAGGGAGGAGGGGGAGAGAAAGAAAGAAAAAAAAAAAAGAGAGAAATAAGAAAGATGATTAACAGTCCTAGAGAGGTGTGTGGGGGGGAGGGTGTCTAGGGGAGCCTAGACATGAGGTAACCCCCCAAACAGAGCAATGTCGGAGTCAGGCAGAAGGGGGCCATGGCAGCCACCGTGACACAGTGCTAGCACAACGCGGCACGATGCTGAAGCCCCGGGGGAGGATCCTATCCACGTCCCGAGGGCTCCCTGTCCGTGGCAGCTGTGCGCATGTGCATGCTTGTGATCCTGGGTGGATGGGCTAGGAGCAGATCGCAGCATGAGGACCTTCTGGCAGTGCGTCCTCTCTCTCACACAGCAACAGAAAAGACCCTGGATTTGAAACTATAGGTTCAAGCCCAGGCTTGCCACTTCCTGCCTTCTCACCTCCAGAGGGACCCGATTCCACCTGTGGCCTCCACTTCAAAATGGTGATAACAGTCACCTCCCTTTATGTAAATGGTTCACAGATTCCAAGGCCTCCTTGTATATTTCATCCTTTCTCATCCTCACAAGGGCCCTGTGAAGTAGATAGGGCAGGGTTTATTTAATCTCTAGTTTCAAGAAGAGGAAATGATCGTCCAGAGAGGTTAAGTCACTTGCTCAAAGATGCCAGAAAGCGCCCTCAGACTTCCTAGGCCATGTAATGCCCTCCCCGCCCATGTCAGGGGAGAGGGTGGATTGTATTCAATGAGGGCCTGCCTGGGCAGAAAATGCCTCACAGACAAATGGGTGTCATTCGTTCTTTCAGCCTCTGTGGAGATTGGGATGATCCCTTTTGATCCATGGGAGATGAGACAAGGTGGGGATTCGGTCAAAGGAGACCTGCATCTTCCTCCGGGACCTTTGGATTCAGACGTCTGTCAGGGCAGAAGGGGTGTTCCACTGGCCAGTGTTTCCAGCATCCCATAGGGAGGGAGCGCCCAGGGAGAGCTGCCATCTGAGGACAGCAGAGACAGACAGACAGCTGCCAGTCACATGACCACCTGGTTGTAACCTGCAGTGTCTATTACCAAGCTCCCGCCTCTGTCTTCCCTTCTCCAGGGCTACACCCCCCCCCCCTTCTCTGGATAGAGCTGCCACCCAAGTCAGAAGCACTGAGGGTGGAGACAGAAATGCAAATTGCACTTGGTGAAATACTTTGCTAGCCAGGGGCCTCTCTCTTCTGCTCAGATAAAAGGCAGGGAGAGGTGCTGGGCCAGTGAGCTGCAGTACTGTTCCCTCCCTTGCCCCCTTGGCACTGACCCCTCTCTGTTTCTGTCAGGGACCCCAAGGGAGTGGGAAGTGAGGCTGGGGAACTTCCTCGCTCTGCAAAGTCACAGGGGCAGATGGAGAGTAGGCAGAATGCTCTTCTCTGGATGCCAGGGGCCCTGGGAAGTCTGTTCCAGGGAGCAGCCTGGGCTAGCATGAAGTGACTTCAGCCTAGTCCCAGGAGGTCACCTACTGTCTAGTTGGGACTGCCACTGCACCTGTTTCGAGTCCCTGAATGCTGCACCTCCCACCCGTGACATCCAACTCTCGCTAAGGTATCTAGGAGACATGTTAAACTCCTTCAGCATCACGTGAAGAGTTCTCAAGAAGTCCTCAGGTCTCTTAGAATGATCCTTCATCTGAGGTCGTCTAGGTTTCATCTTTGCTGGTCATGTCTGGACTTTCCTTTCCCTGCATCTGTCTCCAGGAGGGGACATTGGTCCCGTCTTCCTGGGGAGATGCCAACATGCCACCTCCTTACTAGCACCCGCTCCCCACCAGACCAATTTACTCTAACGAGATGGATTAGCGCTACAGCTAAGAAGACTAGGCATATGGGCTGTTAATCTCTGCACAGACAGGTAGCTTCACAAGACTGCCGACCCTTCCCGATGCATATGAAGTCCCAGTGGATGAGTTTCCTGCTTTCATTTTCTCCTCCTCCAGGCTCCTCCTGGCTTCCTGCTGCCAACCTCTCCCCATTCAAGCCCTCCCCCACATTCAACCAGAGAGCACTTTCTATGAATTGCGCTGGTACACAGGTTGAGTTGTTGGGTCTGTAGTGCTGACTCCATGCTCAGCACGACCTCCTCTCTCCTGTGCTGGATGCCCTATCCACAGGCTGAAGGGCAAGCTCCTCTCTTGGTTCACATCACTTTTCACATGCTGGCTCCATCAGATCCAAACGCGTGGCCCACCAAACCCCTGCTCTCCCCTGGCCCATCATGGCTGAATGCCTTTGTGTGTGGTGTCTCCTTTGTTTCTAACACTTCACCTGGCTCTCACACCAGAAGAGCAGATGCTCATGTGTGCTTCAGGATCTAGCCAGCCATGACTTCCTCTGTGTCACCTTTCCTGACTCTCAGAGTGGTCACTCTATCCTCTGGAGCCTGGAGCACCTTGGGCTGCTCCTCTTGGGAAATTTGTTTCTGTATCCACCTCCTCAAATTACGAACTCCCAAAAGGTCAGAGTGTACTTGCTGAGCTTCTGCCATGGGCTGACACACGGGCAGGCCCTACAGGTCTGGCTCTGGATGAAACTTGGCACTCAAGGAACTTGGTGTCTAGCAGAGAGATGGCATGAAAATAGCCAGTTTTGGGGCCAGCAGGTGGTTAAAACACTGGACTCCCACATGGTTGGCTGCCATTTGAGTCTCAGACCCAGCAGCTTGAAAATCACCCTGGCACGTGTGTGCATGTGCCCAAAGTCCCAAGAGGAGAATGGAAGAGAAAGGATTGCAGTGTGGCCATTTTCCCCAAAGAGTGATTTCTCACTTTCCCTCTCTGTGTGTCTCTCTCTCTTCAGCAAGCATATGTGCCCTATAGCAAAAACTTAAAGAGAAAAAGGAGGGAGGAGGGGGAGAGAAAGAAAGAAAAAAAAAAAAGAGAGAAATAAGAAAGATGATTAACAGTCCTAGAGAGGTGTGTGGGGGGGAGGGTGTCTAGGGGAGCCTAGACATGAGGTAACCCCCCAAACAGAGCAATGTCGGAGTCAGGCAGAAGGGGGCCATGGCAGCCACCGTGACACAGTGCTAGCACAACGCGGCACGATGCTGAAGCCCCGTGGGAGGATCCTATCCACGTCCCGAGGGCTCCCTGTCCGTGGCAGCTGTGCGCATGTGCATGCTTGTGATCCTGGGTGGATGGGCTAGGAGCAGATCGCAGCATGAGGACCTTCTGGCAGTGCGTCCTCTCTCTCACACAGCAACAGAAAAGACCCTGGATTTGAAACTATAGGTTCAAGCCCAGGCTTGCCACTTCCTGCCTTCTCACCTCCAGAGGGACCCGATTCCACCTGTGGCCTCCACTTCAAAATGGTGATAACAGTCACCTCCCTTTATGTAAATGGTTCACAGATTCCAAGGCCTCCTTGTATATTTCATCCTTTCTCATCCTCACAAGGGCCCTGTGAAGTAGATAGGGCAGGGTTTATTTAATCTCTAGTTTCAAGAAGAGGAAATGATCGTCCAGAGAGGTTAAGTCACTTGCTCAAAGATGCCAGAAAGCGCCCTCAGACTTCCTAGGCCATGTAATGCCCTCCCCGCCCATGTCAGGGGAGAGGGTGGATTGTATTCAATGAGGGCCTGCCTGGGCAGAAAATGCCTCACAGACAAATGGGTGTCATTCGTTCTTTCAGCCTCTGTGGAGATTGGGATGATCCCTTTTGATCCATGGGAGATGAGACAAGGTGGGGATTCGGTCAAAGGAGACCTGCATCTTCCTCCGGGACCTTTGGATTCAGACGTCTGTCAGGGCAGAAGGGGTGTTCCACTGGCCAGTGTTTCCAGCATCCCATAGGGAGGGAGCGCCCAGGGAGAGCTGCCATCTGAGGACAGCAGAGACAGACAGACAGCTGCCAGTCACATAACCACCTACTTTCAAAAGCATAATGAGTTTGATAAGAAATTGTCTCGTTAACCGGATTAGCCACGGCAATCTCCGGTCCCCTCCCAGTCATTCTGTAATACTCCTCATCTCATGTCCTGTAATTTTCTGCTGGTATCAGAGACTCTGGACCACCTCGGGGTTATTAATTCTGCCTTGTTCTTTGATCGTGTGACTGCTGATAGGCTAGAATGTCCCCCCACCTCTGGGCCACCAAGGCCCTGTGGGCAAATTACACAGGCCCTCACAAACTCGCTCCCCCAGAGTTAGCTGCCTTTGAATTTCTGCTGCCATCTAGTCTCTCCTTTCCTATCTGAGAGTGGCAACTCCCCCTGACTTACAGTCCAAGGAGTAGATCTACATAGGTGGGGGTTAGGTGGCAGAAGAATGGCAAATTAATGCCCTCCAATCCATTCTTCTCCTGCCTTTCCTGCCCTGCCCCCCTCTCCCAGTGTCTCTCTGAAGCTCTAGGTTGGGAACAGATGGGAGACTTTAGCACAGGGGGTGAGACACCTGAGTTTTAAACTGGGTTTGACAACTTGGCCTATGTTTCTTGGCCTCAGTGTCCTCATCTGTACACTGACCATAATTATACGCATGTGCACGCATGCCCAGGATCCCAAGAGGAGAATAGAGGAGAAGAGATTGTGGCGTGGCCATTCCCCCTGGGGAGTGATTTCTCATTTTCTATCTCTCTATATATATATCTTTCTGGAGAGTGCACGCACCCTACAGCAAAAACCTCTCAAAAAAAAAAAAAGATTCATACACTCCATTCATTCATTCATTTGACGAATATTTTGGGAACACTGTGACTTCAACTGCACCCAGAGCAGTGGGGGAAGACAGGCCCCGCTCACGGAGGCCCCAGCCTCCTTCACCAGCATGCACTGGGCCTTTACCAAGTGCCAGACTTGGGCTGTGCTAAGGACTTTGAGGCAGAGGTGGACCAATCTGCCAGCTGCTCTCTGCCTCTGGAGGCTCCAATCCTCCACGTGGGGCTGTTCTCTGCAGGATGCGGACACTAGAAGCCTCTAAAGTAGGCAGGCCTCAAGGTGGTGGATCAGAGAACAAATCTAGGGAAGACAAAAGGATGGCCTCCGCGGCCACCCCAATGCCCTGGAAGCCACACAGGATCAGACATCAGAGGGCTTCGAGAGGCCACAGTGCCATGTTCCCTTTAGCCAGTCTACTTTGGAGACACCCTGTAAGGCTAACTTCCCTGTCTACAAGTACCCAGCTGTCACCAAACATAGACACCAAAGGAAGGAAAGGGAGCAGACAGAAACGAGCCCCCGGGATGCGCACTCTGCAGCAGCCCATTGGCTCCCAGGAAGCCGCAAGGGGCATGAGGAGCTCCACTTCACAGACAGGCTGACCGAGGCTCAAATTTCCTCTCAGGGACTTGCCCCCAGGTCACACATCTGCAGAGTTGTAGAGCCCTCTTCCGGATTCAGAGCCAGAGCCAGATCCGATACTCCACTTGCCCTGTGATCTGACCAGGACTAACAGAGCAGGTGGAAGCTCCCAGCCCTGGCCCAGGTGTGATTGGGGGTTCAGAAAGGTGATGTGTGTGGTCTTTAGGAAACCTGCATTCTATCTGAGAATATGGGAATGACCCACACGGAGCAAATACGAACCGCTCTGCCAGGTCCCAGAGCAGCTGACAGTGGAAGCCATGAACTGCTCTCCACTGGAGCGCAGGGCAAGGGGTGCCCCTCGGGGGAGGCCCTGGTGAGTGTACTCTCAGCAGTGCAGTGTACTGGGAAGCACTCAGCAAAAGCCTAGGCTCGCCTTCAGACCCCTCGCTTCATGCTTTGGGGCAAGTTGCTTTGACCTCCGTGATTCTGTTTCCTGGTCTGTTAGGGGGAAGGAAAAGCCCCTCTACCTCAAGAAGGCTGAGGCCAGAACTGATGTTGGGGAGATGCTGGCACAGAGCTCAACCCTCCCACTGAGCCAGGGACTGCAGCTCCAGAAGTGACCTGGTCCTCAAGGGCTAGCACCTGGTGGCCACACCAAGCCCTCAGTTCACACCTTATCCCAGCAGTGGCAAGTGAGCGGTGGAGGACACAGACGGGGAGCTATATGGGCTGAGGCTGTGAGCTGCTCAGAGATATGGATCAGAGGGCGTGGGGAGGGCATGGGAAGAGTGTCCCAAACAGGAATAAGGCTGGGCAAAGAGGAGAGCACTGGACTCTGCAGAGGACCAGGAGGGCCAGTGCGGCTGGAGCTCGGGGTGAAGGCCACAGGCGGCAAGGATGGACGGAGCCTTATGGCTGCCTGGTTAAGGATTTTTTGGTGTTTAGCGTAAGAAAAACTGAAAGCTATGGGAGGATTTAGATCCATCTTAAAAGGGTCTGGCTAGGGGACCAGCAGAATGCATAATGGTTATGTCACTGGACTCCCACGTAGTTGGACGCAATTCAAGACCTGGACCCAGCGACTTGCGGAAAATGAATGAGATGACTCGGCTAGTAGGTGCAGTCACGTATTAGGCCCTCTGTGGAGGCCAGGGGTCCACAGAGCTCAGTGTGGGAGGAGAGTCTAGCAGGGAGTAAGGGCTCCGTCGGGGAGGGCTTCAGAGCCAGAATTCATCCCCTCCTTGTCTTGAACGTAGGAGCACGGTCACCCAGAGTACAAGAAACCTACTGCTCAATGGCTGTGTACAGGTCTAGGGTGGTTGTTCAGGGAGGGATTGGAAGGACGGGGCCTCACCTTGAGGTGAACTCTGGGTCATCAGTCACCATTTGCCTTCCTGAAGGCCAGGGACACAATGGTCCCCATCCCTGCCAGCTGCCCGGTTATTGGGGTTCTATCAAAGCAAAGCAGCTTCTCCAAATTGTAATAATAGTGATTCTATTACGCCGTGAGCATCTGACACTTGGAGCGAGGAGCTAGAAGCCCCCTGGCGGGTAACATAAAAGTGGGGGTGGGGGCTCAGGAGAGGGCTGGAGGCTGTCGCCCCCGGCTGGGCTTTGCCATGTGCAGACGAGGACTGGGAATAAAGAGGCTTATTTCAGCACCCTGTTATTACAGCATCTTGTTTTCATAGTTTGTTCAACAAACCTCTCTCCCTCTCCCCCAACCTCGCCTCCCGTTTTTTCATCTTCCTCTCTCAGCAAATCCATTTAAATGCAATTCTATTCTTAAAGCGCCCCTCTCATGCATGTCTAATGAATGTCAGGGAAATGCTATTACAATGGGGCTGAGGAGGGTCCAATCGGCAGTGTGTGTACAAGTCATTTGAAAGGAAGCCTGGGAGCGCTCCAGTTTTATTACAGCATAATTAGAAATAAAATCTTGTTGCAATAGGAGAATGAGAGATGTGTGTTAATCCCAGGGTAGAGAAAGATAGAGCCATGTTTGGAGAAAAGGACTCAGGGAGAGAGAGAAAACTAGCCCCTGCATCCCCACCCCTCCCGCGGTCCTATTGGTTCTCCTCCATCCTCATACCCCCTGGCACCCCAGAGAAGGTACTGGAGTTTCTCTGGATCTCATCTGCCATGGCTTCAGGGGAACAGACCCTGGTCTCTTCCAGTGAGCCCACCCACCTACAAGTGCAGTCCGCAGACAACATGGAGGAGGTGGGGATGTTTGCCAAGCCCTGGACTTGGAGACAGAGACCGGGTCTAGTTCTAGGTCCCCACATACATTCATTCATTCATGCATGCATTCACAAAGTCAAGAAATACGACTGCACATGTAACTCACTGAATTCTAACAGGAGGGACCAGCAGATGGCATAATGGTTACATCGCTGGACTCCCACAGACTCCACCACGGTTCGAGTCCCAGACCAGCGGCTTAAAACTCACACCAGGTGCATGTGCGTGTGTGCCCAAGATCCTGAGAAGAGAATGGAGGAGAAGGGATTGCAGCATGGCCATCTTCCCCCGCCCCGGGGGTGACTTCTCACTTTCTGTCTCTGTCTTTCTCTATCTCTCCAGCTAGCACACGTGCCCTATAGCAAAACTCTAAATTAGTAAATAAATAAAGCGCTAACAGGAAAAGGGTTCAGAGAGGGTCGATGGCTCCCAGCATCATCTAGTTAGAAAGGAGAGCAGAGTTCCAACCCAAGGCCTCTGACTGGAGCCGGGCTCCCTCCATTCCACAGACTTTCTATGATTGCCTGAGTCCTTCAGACCCCCACGAATGGTGGGACCTGACTAATCCCTCTCTCTAGGCAGACTTGAGGTGGTGACAGCTAAGCCCCAACAGGATAGAGAATCAAACTAGGAGTCTGAAATTTGTGGAACAGGAGGTGCAAGGGGCTGTTATATCATATCCATGTAGAAGATGACTCTGGCCCAGGGGTTTTCAGCATCCCCTAGGGTCTCTGCTATGGGGTTAAAAGGGGAAGAGACCTCCACCCCTGCCCAGCCAAGTATTGAATGATCATAGAGCTGCAAAGAAAGTCAGGCTTGGGAGGTACCTTCGAGATCATATGGTTCTGGGACCAGCAAATGGCTTAGAAGTTAAGGTGCTGGACTCCCATGTGGCTGACTGTGCAGTTCCAGTCCTGGACCCTGCAGCTTGAAACTCATACCGGGCACATGTGCATGTGTGCCAAAAATCCTGAGAAGAGAATGGAGGTGAAGGAATTACATACAGTGTGGCCATCCCCCCGGGGGGTGATTTCTCACTTTCTTTCTCTCTCTGTTTCTCTCTGGAGAGCACAAGTGCCCTACAACAAAAAAAATCTCTCTAGAAAATAAAAATCAAGTGGTTCAATTCCCTTGTTTATTATTTAGAGAAATTGAGGCCTAGAGGGCTGGGGACACTCACCAAGAGTCACACGGCAAATTAGAAGCCAGATGTCTCGTGTCCCAGCCCGACGCACTCAGTTCCACATGCCTCCCTCTGCACACATGTTTCCAGAGGAGAGACCCCAGAAATGACATTCTCAGCCATCGCTCTGCCAAACAGCCTCACCCCTTCTTAGAAGTCCTGGGTTGGGCAGGCATGAGAGGCCGTTTTAATGCAGTAGGTTTGGGAGCAGATAAGCTCTGGAGCTAACCCTGGCCCAAGGGCTCAATTCGGCCTAGGACAAGGCAGCTCCTGGGG
The DNA here is from genome assembly GCF_000334495.1 of Tupaia belangeri chinensis. Classification (NCBI taxonomy): domain Eukaryota; kingdom Metazoa; phylum Chordata; class Mammalia; order Scandentia; family Tupaiidae; genus Tupaia; species Tupaia belangeri. Next base: position 383,543 of record NW_006199316.1, read on the forward strand.
CCTGCAATGGCACCTCCCCACCCCCCACCTTACAGGAGAGGGAGTCCTAGTCATTCTGGGACTTTAGGTCAGTATCAGCAATGTTCCATGACCCTGCCTTCTCTCTGTGACCGCCCACCCCGCGTCTACAGAGGGAGCAGTGCAGGAGGAGGGGACTAGGCCTGCCCCCAGGTCTCTTGAGAACATGTGGAAGTACACAGGGCCACCCATGTGTGGCACGCCAAGCCCTGACCTGGCCTGGTGTCATGCTCAGAAGGTAGAGGTGAAACCTCCGTGAGTCCTGTGCCAGAAAGCCGGTGGATAAACCCACTGCTGCCCACACAGAGGTCCTTTAGTGATAAAGCCCTCCTCTAGCTCATCTTCCACTCTAGCTCTGGCTTCGGCACTGAGGGCTGAGGAGCAGGCCACACTTTCTGGCCTTGCATGCCCCGTGCAAGCTTGCAAAGTGGGGCTCCCACCTCCCACCTGCCAACCTTCTCCTGACCCAGGTCCATCCAGTTCCCTGAGGGAAGAGCAATGAACCAGGATGCGGAGGCCCTCTCTTGGCATCTACACTCTGACCAGACCAGTTGTGTGTCTCCACGTGCCTCAGTTTCCCCCAGTGGAATTTGAGGAGAATAAGATTTGAGTCCCTGATTGAGAGTGGAGACGAGGCCCTGCCTGTACTAAAAGGATCATTCCCAGGGTCCCCACGGGATGCCTTGAGCATCCCCCCACCTCCTCAGCCCCTGACTCCTGATGCCACTGAAGGGTTTCACCCCAGCAAGAAGACTTGCTGTGTGTGACGAGCTAAGCATCTTTTTACACACACACACACACACACACACACACACACTCCATGCACCTTCAAGGAGCAGTTGTAGGGCCACATTCCAGAATGTTAGTGACAGAAGGGACCTCGAGGGACTGTATGCTGGAAGAGACGTGTGCCCGGGCTCCTGTCCACGATGCTGCAGACTGAGTGGCCTAAGCACCTCTGTTTCTCCCAGACCTGGAGGTTAGAAACCCAAGGTCAAGGTGCTGGCAGGGTGGGTCTCTCCTGAGGCCGCTCTCCTTGGCTTGCAGATGGCCGCATATCTGTACCTTCGCATGGCCTTTTCTCAGCGTGGGGACCTCACTGGCATCTCTCCTCTTCTTGTAAGGACATCGGCCCTATCAGACCAGTGCCTCACCCTTGACCTCATCCAACCTCAATTACTCCTTGAAAAATTTTGTTTCCAAACACAGACTCACCGGGCATTAGGGTCTTAACATACACATTTTGGGGCTAGTAGGTGGCATGGTGGTTAAGGCACTGGACTCCCTCTTGGCCGACCATGGTTCGAGTCCCTTGTTTTTATCTAGTGAGTACAGGTGTCCTATAGCAAATTAAAAACTAAGAATAATGATAAATAAAATTTAAAATACATTTATATACAAATTTTGAGAGGGACACAATTCCATTCATAACAAGGAGGCTGGGACTCACAGTCAGCCAGGCCAGAGCTGGCCCTAAGAATGTCACATCCCATGGGATCAGGTTGCAGATGTCGATGTCTCTCCAGAGCATTGGATCCAGGGTTTGCAGTCCTCGGAGTCCGCAGTCCAGAGGCAGGATGGGAGGAAGAATGTGCCTTGGTTTCCCTCAGGTTGCTCAAACCAGGCTAGCCAGTATTCCCTGCGCCC
>NW_006199316.1:385224-386841 GCF_000334495.1 Tupaia belangeri chinensis
ATGAGAGAGGACAAAGGACGGTGTGCTGCAGGGTCTGCCCTAAATAGCTCCCCGCGGCCTGCTCCGATGCTGGGACCCCAACTGGGGCTAATTCCTACCAGCCAGGAAGTATTGATCCCCCCCACCTGCCCTGCCCCACAGCACAAATAGCTTGGAAGGAAAGACCAGCTCTGATCGTGGGGGCAAGTTGTCTCGTTAGTCTTTCGGGCCGTCCACAGGCTCCAAGCGGCGGGCTGACCACGTTATTTTTATAAATCTATATTGGACGGAGCAGCAACTGGTAACCTGTATTGATTGCAATTTCTCTTTTGGAATTGGGAGGCCTCTGGGGGCCAATTGAGGCACCCGGAGGCCCTGGCATTCCGAGGCACCCCAGCAAACAGACTCTGGCATGACAAGCTAAGTATCTCTTCTCTTCTAAGAGAGACGGAATGGTTTTTCTGACCCCGGCCCAAGCCTGACGTTGGTGCAAAGCTCCCTCTCTGTCCTTCCCTCCTCCCCGCTAGCTCACACCTCCCATTACCCATAGGCTCTGCCAGCTGCCTCAGGCAGGCATCAGATCCAGCAGGGAAAGCAGCTCCCACACTGCACATGAGTACCCCTGCCCAAGGTGCACCACTTAGGGACGCAGAGCTGCTTCTGCCTCTGTGCACTTAGTACCGTAGCTGGACAAGTTTTCCCTGCAAGACTGTCACATGATAACATCACAACATGCTCCGTGACCATGAGTACGCCACCACAGAAGAACCCTGTGAGCAGAGAGACCACAGTTTAGGATCCCCGATTTGGCGATGAGCAAACAGAAGCCCAGAAAGGTTGAGGGATTTTCCTAAAGCCACACAGCTGTTAGGTGGCACTTCTCAAACCTCCTGTTTCTAACTCTAAAAACAATGGCCCCTACAGCACCCAAGAGAGCATCCGTCTTCCCAAAGTATCGGTCTCTCTCATGCCCCCGGCAATGCCCATCAACCCCTGTGAGGTACCCAGCCAGTGGGCACCTCGTTCCCTCACTGGCACATTCGGCCACCTGCCGGCGGTCACGCCTTCCCACCGACACAGGCCCCCTGGCTATAGCAGGGTTTCTTTGCTCCCTAAGCTCAGCATCCAAGTCCTCCCAAAATGGGACCACCTGAGAGCAATGACCTTACTTCACTCAGCGGCAGCCTTCCAAGGAATGTCGCTCCTCCATCTTTCATTTGGCAACCGTACTGTTTTCTGAAATGACTCCCATTGACCCTTTTTCTCCCCTGCCCATTCTGGCCCTGGCCTGTGAGAATGGAGCCTCCGCTGGAAGAAGCAAGGGGCCAGGGGACCGGCCGTGGCCTAGAAAGGATAGAGAAGTCCACTTTATGGGGAAGGTGTGGCCAAAGCCCTCTCCAAAATTCAGCACACCCTCTTCCAGCTAGGTTGGGGACATGGGTCTGGATTTGTGTTTAGGGATCCACTCACTAGACATGTAGTCTGGACAGTCTCAGTGAGTCTTCCTCTCTGTAGAGCGAGAGGAAGAGTGTGGACCTCCTAGGCCAGCGGCGATGCTTCAGAAAGGCCACATGAGGATGTGCCTGCCACAGGGCTGGGGACCCAGAGGCATTTCAGCACACGGCACCCGCCATTCAT
>NW_006199316.1:386872-393421 GCF_000334495.1 Tupaia belangeri chinensis
CCTGCTCATCAGGGTCTCTTTCTTGCTAAGTTGGTAACACGACTGAAGACCCTTCACCCTCTCCAAAGCCAAGGTCAGCTTGTACCCATGAGGGACACCTAAAGGGTGGGAAGGGGACATCTGCAGCTGTAGGTCGCTGGACATCGGCTTCTTCCTCAAGGGTCCCAGCTCCAGAAATCTTGCACGTGTGAAGGACCAACCTTGCCCAGGGCGAGCAGGGACGGACCCACAAGGTGGCTGCATCTTCAGGCCTCTCTGTCCTTGGAGAAGCCGAGTTCCACCCTGCCCATGTTTCTGTCAAGTGCTGTGACCTGGGCCCTACTGTGACTCCACTCCAGAGCCAGCAGACTTCTGTGGCTAGCAGTCTCTCTTACAGGGATGGTGGCAGTGCCAACCCAATCGCCTACTAAAGAGGACCTGCCGCTTAGGAAGGATGATGGAGGGTGAGACACTAGAGGGAGTGTCCATTCCCGCCTTCCCCCTGGGCCTGGTTCCCCCAGGTCTCGCCTCTCCATGTTTGTGGTGCTCCTGAGAAGTGTGAGGTCACTACCACAGGGAGGCTCCGTGGGGAGGCCCTGCAAGACTGTTCTTAGGAGGCTGGGTCCGCCATAGCGTAAACACCAGGTTGCCTGGACTCGTGGCATGGTTCGATTATTTCTCGTCTGTGAACTCCAAACTGTCCATCTTGCTTTAATGTCCCAGCCTGGACTTGCCCGAGGTGGGGAACCAAAGACAGGCTCAAAGCAGCCTACAGGGAGAATAGTGGCCCAAACCATTGCGATGGGATAGCAAAGGGGAGAGGGGGAGAGATTGCCAGGACACAGGACATAGAGTTCAGGCTGGAGGCCCAGCTGTCTCAGCCCACGTGGAGGTGCCCGCTCTGCTGCCAGGATCCGTTCATTCAACGCTTGTCCACGAGCATCTGCTATGTGCCAGACTGCGCTGGAGCCGGCGTGCAAGGGAAAGCTACAAGACAGAGACACAGAGACAAAGTCTAAGAAATCACCCCCCAGGGGGACGGCCTTGCCGCAATCCCTTCTCCTCCATTCTCCTCTTGGGATTTTGTGCACACACGAACAAGGTCCCAGTGTGAGTTTTAAGTCACTGGGTCTATGGTCGACTACATGGGAGTCCAGCAACGTAACCATTGCCCTATCTGCTGGCCCTGAGGGAGAGGATCTTAAGGAGGGTCCGATTTATTTCTCCCACTCAATACTTAAATCTCCTGTGCAGTATCTCAACCAACTTTTCCTTCAGTATCAATTTAAATACCCCTGGTGACAGGAAACTCACTACCTAACAAAGATCTTCATTTCAATGTTATATAAGCTTGACTTTACATTTTTTTCGACTTTCATTGCGGTGAAATACACATCATATTTACCATCTTAGCCATTTTTAAACGTTACGTTTTAAGTTCAGTAGTGTGTAAGTTTCATTTTGCAAAGCTGATCGATACCCACTAAACAACATCCCTTTTCCCCTCCCTCTGTCTCCTGGCAACCTTAGCCCTTTCTGTTTCTGAGCTCCACTACTCCAGACACCCCATACACATGGAATCATACCACATCTGTCTTTCTATTTCACTTAGGACAATATTCTCGTTGTGTCAGAATCTCCTTCCTTGTAAGGTGGAGTGATACCCTATTGCACGAAGATGCCTTACGTTGGTAATCTGTCTGTCCTTTCCTCTGTCGAAGGACACTGGGTTTTCCCCCATCTCTCGTCAATTGTGAAAGATACTACTATGAGCATGGGTATTTTAGTGTCAGATCTGGGACTCGAACCCTGCTTTTGATTCCATTAAGTATACAAGGGGACTTCTAAAAGTTCATTGGAAAATGGAATTCAAGTACAAATTTATTTTGGTGCCAAAAAAATAAATGGAAATTCACGCAGCGCTTCTTCATGACATTTTCCATGCACTTTTTCAAGACCCCCTCATGTACTCACAAGAGAAGTTGCTGGACCATAAGGTGATTCTGTTTTTAATTTCCTCAGAGCACCTATGCTGTTTAATACGGTTTAATCTTGACTTTGAAATGCTCACCAAAAAAACCCCACTTTTTTCGAATGTCTCATACAGCAGACAGTATGCCGAGGTTGCGAGAGGTTTGCCAGATGGAGACACACTCAGCGATAGGAGTAGGTGATTCTGGGGAGGCTTCCTGAAGAAGGTGAATTTCAAGAGTTCCAGAATTTCCTGAGTTGCCATTTCCTTATGAGTAAAATGGGGATAGAACTGCCTTTGAGTTTCAGGGAATCTCATTCACTCATTTCAAACTAGAAATGTTTGCTGAGCACCTAGTCTATGACAGGCACTTCTTTTACACTGAGTTGAAACGAGAACCCATTGGAGTTTTAAGCTAAAGAACCACATAATCTTCAGGACCAGCAGATGGCATAATGGTTACATCACTGGACTCTCATGTAATCAACCACAGTTCGAGTCCTGGACCCAGCAGCATTAAATTCACGCTGGGCACATGTGCATGCATGCCCAAAATCCCAAGAGGAGAATGGAGAAGGGATTGTGGCATGGCCATCCCCCCCAGAGAGGCGATTTTTCTCTTTCTGCCTCTCTATCTCTCTCAGTCTCTCCAGTGAGTACACGCTCCCTATAGCAAAAATCTCTTCAAAAAAAAAAAAAAAAAAGAACTACATAATCTGACCTAGAGTTTAAAGCATCACTCTGGCTGGATGGTGGGCACAGATAGGAGTGGACCCATCACTGGAGAAGCTGCCAACCTGCAATTCCCAGCTTCATCCAGTCCTTTCCCTTCCTTGCCCTTCCTTAGTGGCTGGTTTGGGGTCTGTCCAGTTTCTAACTTCAGCTCCCGTCTTTCCCTGGCTGTCACCCTCTCCCCAACAAACTCTCTCACTCACGCCTCCCAGAGCAGAGCAGCCAGGGCCCCACCTTTACAGAGAGCAGCTTCTCTCTGTTCAGCCCCTCTGGGGCTGCCAGGAGCCCCGAGGTTTCTATCAATTATCTCTCCACGGCTTCTGCAGCTCCAGGGACACTCCAAGGCCCGGCTCCCTGACCTTTTAGAAAAAGACAGAAAAGATGCTGTCAGCTCACTTAGTACCTGTGCAGAGCCTCCAAATTGCCAAGGAGGTTCTTTATCTTGAAGCTCCCTGCTCCCCAATCTGACTCCTGATGAGGAAGGGAGAGAATTCACAGAAGACTAACTGCAGGAAGGAGGCGAAGGCCCCTGGCTCCCAGCCCCAGCCGCCCCAGCCCTCCTCTTCCCGAGACTGAGCGACTTATACAGGCAGTGACTCGGCCACCCACCCAGGACTATTCCGTTTCATTCTCCCAACAACCCTGTGACAGGAGTTCTACTTATTTTCTCCATTTTCTTGAAGGAGAGGTGGGACTCGGGTTTAATGAGTTCATAGAGACATCAGTTGTCAGAGTGAAGAGTCCTTCGGAGTTTATCTAATCCGGTGGTTCTCCACCCTGCAAATTAGCATCTCCCCAAAAGCTTTGTAAAATACCAATTTCCAGGTCACCAAATCCCCCAAGATTCTGGGTTTAATTTGAAAAGCTCCTTAGATGATTCTAATGTACAAACACTCACCGAAGGCTGGATGGTGATGTGACAGTCAAATGCGACGCAGTGAGGCTGGCACACATGAAAAGGTTCCGGGTTTGTGTCCAGGGACCTTCCAGAGTATGCCAAGCACACACACGCCCGTGATCCAGAGCTTGCTGAGGCTGGGCTGGATTGGATCGTGGCATCGGGTCCCTGATGGGGGTGCCATCTTTCTCTCTCTGTGTCTCCCTTATTCAAGGAAAAAAATAAATACACTTTCACAGTATTAAAAAAATAATAATAAGTAAAAACACTTACTCAATCCTACTTCTCCCTCTCCGTATGGGTGGGAAACCAAACGCCTGAGAGAAGATAGGATTTCCCTAACTCCTTAGGGAGAGACTCCATAGGAAATGACCACAGATCAGGGGGCTTAAAACAACAGGGCCCTACTGTGTCTCTGTTCTGGAGACTCGAAGCCCAAAGTCACGGGGTCAGCTGGGCTGTGCTCTCCCTGCAGGATCCAGGGCAGGGTTTTCCTTGCCTCTTCCAGCTTCCGGTGCTTCCCAGCAATCCTTAGCATTTGTTTGTTGTTAGATGCATCACTGCAGCCTCTGCCACCATCTCCACATGGCACTCTCCGTGTGTGTGTGTGTGTGTGTGTGTGTGTGTGTGTGTGTCCAAATTTCCATCAGATTGAGTTTAGGGCCCACGACCCTGTTTCAGGAAGGTCACATTCACAGGTCCAGGTGGACATTAATTTGGGGGACAATGTACAATCCAGTACATACCGTGACATTGGTGTCCGATCCAGGCCTCTAACCCAGCATCCTAAGTCCCGGTCCTGGTCTTACTCCACGGTGGCTGGGTGACTCAGTGCCTCTCAGTCACAGCTTCCATCAAGCTCTCCCACCCTTCACCAGCCCCCTAGTGCTGATGGGCACTCCTCTCACGGTGAGAGGATATTGTCTTCTAACTGAATCCCAGAGGGCAGAGACCAAGATCGAGTCCGTGGAACCCAGACCAGGACCTGGATACATTCCATAAAGATACATTCAGCCTTGAGGCTGGCAGGTGTCATGGTGATGGGGACACTGGACTCCCATATGGCCGACTACAGTTCAAGTCCCAAACCTGGTGGTTTGCTTTCTCACTTTCTCTTTTTCTCTCTGTCTCTTGCCAGTCAATTTTTTTAAAATGAAAATAATAATAAATAAAATGAAATAAACAGTTCTGGGACCAGCAATTGGCATAATGGCTATGTCGCTGGACTATGGAGAAGGGATTGTGGCATGGCCATCCCCCCTGGGGGGGGGGGGTGATTTCTCTCTTTCTGTCTCTCTGTCTCTCTGGTGAGTGCATGCCCCCTATAGCAAAAAAAAAAAAAACCTCTCAAATAAATAAATAAATAAATAAATAAATAAATAAATAAATAAATAAATAAATAAATAAATAAATAAGCAGGGTTTTTTTTAAGCCTTTAAATTAAATTAATGAGTGCCTGAAGTAGTGAGGATCCCATTGGTAAAAACAGCCTGGCAGAGGCGGGCTGACCACATGTGCCTCTCAGAGGTGCTGTTATTCCAGGAGTGCCAGGCCAGCACAGAGCTCTGGAGAATTAGTAGACTCTACCAGGCTCTCCCACGTCATAGCTTTGTGACCTTAGGGGCGTTGTTTAGCCCTCTGTGCCTCAGTCAAAATACCAATAATACATCCATTTTTTTTTTTTTTGGAGAGGTTTTCGCTATAGGGCGCGTGCGCTCGCCAGACAGAGAGAGACAGAGAGACAGAAAGCGAGAAATCACCCCCCCAGGGGGGATGGCCATGCCACAATCCCTTCTCCTCCATTCTCCTCTCGGGATCTTGGGCACGCATGCACACGCGCCCAGCGTGAGTTTAAGCCACCGGGTCCGGGACGCGAACTATGGTCGACTACGTGGGAGTCCAGAGACATAGCCAGACTACATGGGAGTCCAGCGACATAGCCATTACGCTAACTGCTGGTCCCCCAATAATATATCCATTTTGAAGCATTGTGGAGCTTCAGTGAGATAACGTGTGGTCAAACATGTAATAGATGCTCCATAAATATCAAGCTTTCAAAGAAGCTGCAGCCTGCTCCCAGTCTCCAGGAAGGAGGATGGTAAAGCAGCCCAGTATGCGTAGTAATAATACAAGGAAGAAGAGTTCTCACTGGCCATGTACGATCCCCTCCTGATGGCGAGCACGTTGACAGGTGATACCACAGCCTGAGATACGGCAGTCGAGCAGTGTCCAAGGCAGAGACCACATCGAAGCACATCTCCTTGTCCTGACCTTAAAGGCACCAGACTAAGAGACCCTCGAGCACAAACCCATAGGGACACTGTTGGTATTTGGGATGGAACAGTTATTTTCTTTTTTAATTGGCAGAGGGAGCACGTACAGGCCAGGAAAAGAAAGAGGAAGAGAAGGGAAGAAAGCATCCCCCAATGGGGCATGGTCTCGCCCTAATCCCTTCTCCTCCATTTCTCCATCCTGATAGAATTTGAGGCACACTTGCATGCAGCTGGTGTGTTTTTCCAGCCGCCAGGGCCAAGATTCAAACCATAGTTGACCACGTGGAATCTGGTTCCCTTAACCACTAGGCTGAGGGGCCAGTTGGAGGGACCATCTTCTGTTACTTGAATGTGGAATGGCTACTCTTCTACTCCTTCAAGGGACAGCTGGCTCCTTTGGGGTGCAGAGCACAGCTGCCAGGACACCCCACCAGAGCCAGCCTTGTCCCGCCCTGGCCCCTCTAAATCCCTCACCCTCCTCGGCTCTCAACACTGTGAGGCTCACTCACTGGCCAGCTCCTTCCCGCCCCCAGCAGGACCCATCATCCGCATCTCCTGAAACATGCAGCGCTGATGCTGCACAAGCCCCCCCAGAGGGGATTAGCACAAGCCCCCCGAAGTCCCCTTCCCTCCCGGCTGCGCATCCGCTGGCTGCAGCCTGCCTTTGTTTAAGGCGGAGCAAAACACTGTGTCTG
>NW_006199316.1:396350-400570 GCF_000334495.1 Tupaia belangeri chinensis
TCTGTCCCTCTGTCTCTCTGGTGAGTGCATGCACCCTATAGCAAAAAAAAAAAAAAACCTCTCAAATAAATAAATAAATAAATAAATAAGCAGGGTTTTTTTTAAGCCTTTAAATTAAATTAATGAGTGCCTGAAGTAGTGAGGATCCCATTGGTAAAAACAGCCTGGCAGAGGCGGGCTGACCACATGTGCCTCTCAGAGGTGCTGTTATTCCAGGAGTGCCAGGCCAGCACAGAGCTCTGGAGAATTAGTAGACTCTACCAGGCTCTCCCACGTCATAGCTTTGTGACCTTAGGGGCGTTGTTTAGCCCTCTGTGCCTCAGTCAAAATACCAATAATACATCCATTTTTTTTTTTTTTGGAGAGGTTTTCGCTATAGGGCGCGTGCGCTCGCCAGACAGAGAGAGACAGAGAGACAGAAAGCGAGAAATCACCCCCCCAGGGGGGATGGCCATGCCACAATCCCTTCTCCTCCATTCTCCTCTCGGGATCTTGGGCACGCATGCACACGCGCCCAGCGTGAGTTTAAGCCACCGGGTCCGGGACGCGAACTATGGTCGACTACGTGGGAGTCCAGAGACATAGCCAGACTACATGGGAGTCCAGCGACATAGCCATTACGCTAACTGCTGGTCCCCCAATAATATATCCATTTTGAAGCATTGTGGAGCTTCAGTGAGATAACGTGTGGTCAAACATGTAATAGATGCTCCATAAATATCAAGCTTTCAAAGAAGCTGCAGCCTGCTCCCAGTCTCCAGGAAGGAGGATGGTAAAGCAGCCCAGTATGCGTAGTAATAATACAAGGAAGAAGAGTTCTCACTGGCCATGTACGATCCCCTCCTGATGGCGAGCACGTTGACAGGTGATACCACAGCCTGAGATACGGCAGTCGAGCAGTGTCCAAGGCAGAGACCACATCGAAGCACATCTCCTTGTCCTGACCTTAAAGGCACCAGACTAAGAGACCCTCGAGCACAAACCCATAGGGACACTGTTGGTATTTGGGATGGAACAGTTATTTTCTTTTTTAATTGGCAGAGGGAGCACGTACAGGCCAGGAAAAGAAAGAGGAAGAGAAGGGAAGAAAGCATCCCCCAATGGGGCATGGTCTCGCCCTAATCCCTTCTCCTCCATTTCTCCATCCTGATAGAATTTGAGGCACACTTGCATGCAGCTGGTGTGTTTTTCCAGCCGCCAGGGCCAAGATTCAAACCATAGTTGACCACGTGGAATCTGGTTCCCTTAACCACTAGGCTGAGGGGCCAGTTGGAGGGACCATCTTCTGTTACTTGAATGTGGAATGGCTACTCTTCTACTCATTCAAGGGACAGCTGGCTCCTTTGGGGTGCAGAGCACAGCTGCCAGGACACCCCACCAGAGCCAGCCTTGTCCCGCCCTGGCCCCTCTAAATCCCTCACCCTCCTCGGCTCTCAACACTGTGAGGCTCACTCACTGGCCAGCTCCTTCCCGCCCCCAGCAGGACCCATCATCCGCATCTCCTGAAACATGCAGCGCTGATGCTGCACAAGCCCCCCCAGAGGGGATTAGCACAAGCCCCCCGAAGTCCCCTTCCCTCCCGGCTGCGCATCCGCTGGCTGCAGCCTGCCTCAGCAGGAGCAAAACACTGTGTCTGAGAACGTTGCCGCAATTAAATATGCACACGAAGGGGGAGGGAGGGGAAAATGAGGACAATGAAGGATGTGAGACATCAGATGCAGCAGCTGCTTGTTGCCATAGAAACCCCAGCTCCCCACCACCAGCATCACAGCATCCCCCCACCCCAGCCCCCAACCTGGGCTTAGAATCCCAGGGGGGCCCAAGTACGCCGTCTGTCCTGGGGTGCCAGGAGATGGGAGACTCCAGGGCCCCAGCTGTCCCGCTGGAGCACCTGTGGGCTGCTGGTGGGGATTTTTTGTGCCTTTCTTGTTTTTCCTCACCCCACCTCCCCCACCTCCCCACCCCAGGACGTCTGACTGGCAGCAACACCCTCCAGTAGTTCACATTCTAGTCCCAGTTACATAATAAATTACGGGAGAGCTTCCGCGTTTGACTTCGGGGTGTCGCAACATGGAGTCAAAACTGCACGTGTGGCTTTCTCTGTGCGTCTCAGGGCCTCTCCGGCTGCAGGCAGCAGGGCTCCACCCCTCCCCTGCCTTTCTGCCTTTACCACAGCCCTGAGTGAGGGTCTGCACAGTGGTGGTCTGTGCGCTAGAGGGATCGGAAAGCCACCAGCTCCAGGCTGCCAAGGATGGGCAGACTGCCAGGTGGCCAAGCACTCATCCGGGTCAGCCCTGAAAATGCAGCCCCACAGGGATCAGCGAGCCGTCCAGACGCGGGCCCACACAGCCAGGTGCTTGAAGGTAGAGAGAGGGAAAGCGGCGCGACAGCACTTGTGGAGACAAGAGTAGATTCTTGGGTTGGCTTCAGGAAGGAGCACTCCCACCCACCTCCCAACGTCCATGCAGGCCCAGCTGGGAGTGGACAGAATTGCTCTGTTGTACGTGACCAGTTCGGTCTGATCGTTGGATCCCCACGAAGTTCTTGGCAATGTACCGGCCTGTGGCAGGTTCAGCCCTGCAGAGAGCCATGTGGAGGGAGGAAAGAGAAAAGGAGGACTTTAGATAAAACCAAGTTCATTCAGATGCAAGAAACCCGCTAGACGCGGTCACTTGGAACCATATTGAGTAAATAACGACTGAAAAATAAACCCCAAGGGCTGTTTAGCCTGGAGAAAACTCCCAGGGCATGATGGGCTCCTCCCAGCATCAGGGAGAGTCAGGATCCCAGGCCCAGCTGGTTCTGCAGGGCCCAGAAGTGGAAGTAGGACCCGTGAGGCAGCTGCGGGGCAGCTGCAGGGAGACATGACCAAGGACGATCTCTGTAAGTCAGGGCTGCTGACCCGGCCACTGCGGCACAGAGATAACACAAGTGCCCTACATGCTGGAAGCCATGTGGCCGACCGCGAGTTTGGATCCCCAGATCAGCTTGAAAACATGCCGGTTGCACGCATGGGTGCTCAGGATTCTGAGCTGGCAGGCTGGGAAAGGAATCGTGGTGTGATGACACCCCGTCAAGGATACTTCTCTGTCTCTGTCTCTGTCTCTGTCTCTGTCTCTCTCTCTCTCTCTCTCTCACGTGTGTTCAGATGCCCTCTGTCATAAAAAAAAAAAGAAAAAAAATTAATAAAAGGCAGAGCTGGGCCAGCCAGTTCTATAGTGGTTAAAGCAGGTGGATCTCACATAGCCAACTTCATGATTCGAGGCCCAGACCTTACAGCTTGAAGCACATGCCATGGAGACCTGCAGATGGCATAATGGTTACGTCACTGGACTCCCATGTAGTCAACCGCAGTTCGAGTCCTGGGCCCGGTGCCTTAAAATTCATGCCGGGCAAATATGCATGCATGCCCAAAATCCCAAGAGGAAAAAGGAGTAGAAGTGGTTGCAGCATGACCCTCCCCCCTGGGGGGTTATTTCTCACTTTCTGTCCCTCTGGTGAGCACACACACCCTATAGCCAAAATGTCTCAAAAAAAAGAAAAAGAAAAACATGCCATGTGTGTGTATGTGTGTGCCCAAAATCCCAGGAGAAGAATGGCTTCAGTGGGACATGAGTTTGGGGAGTCCAGAGCTGACTGCAAGCCCCTTTCCTGCTTACTCGCAAGTCCTTGGCCTGGTTAACCAAGGGCAGGGCTTGCCTTAGGAGCCTAGATGAGAACCTGCTCCACCTCTGAGTGGAGCCTCACGGGCGATCAGTCAGGGAGTCGGCTGCTGCCCGTCTTCCCGCTTCCCTGCCAAGTCCTGGCCGTCAGACGCAGTAAGGCAGGCAGGCGCAGTGCCCATCTCACTCTGCGTTGCCCACAATGCACGTTCAAGACCCGGTGTTGAATTGCTAGACTGCGTCCGCATCGCCATGTCTCCACTCCTCTTACCACTTTGCCCCCATAATCCTTTTGTCGAGTGAATAAACCATTTAAATCAAGAGAAAGGACATAGGCTTAGATTTGGCTCAGCGCAGAGAAAGCTGGGAGTCGAAGGCTCACATTCCAGGCCACTTACTGTCTGGGTGACCTCATCCAGTCACTTCACCAGGAGTCTCAGTGCCTTTCTCTGTAAAACGGGACAACACCGCAAACAGTTGTAAGAACCGGCAAGCGAGGAATGTGAACGAGTGTCACGAACACTCACAAAGGGCTAGGGAGGATGAGGACTACCGGTC
>NW_006199316.1:400580-423707 GCF_000334495.1 Tupaia belangeri chinensis
ACTCACAAAGTGCTAGGGAGGATGAGGACTACCGTTCACGGAGTGGACTCTCGCTGTGTGCGGACACTCAGTTATTATCTCTTTGTTTGTACATCCACCCTGTGAAGTTTTTTTTTTTTTAATTCATCATTATTATTATTTATTTATTTTTAATTTGACCAGAGGAAGACAGAGACAGAGAGTGAGAAAATGAGAAAGCAAGCCATTAGGTCTGAGACTTGAACCGTGGTCAGCTATGTGGGAGTCCAGTGCACAACCACCATGCCACCTGCCGACCCCCAACAATTAAGTATTACTTGAGCCACATTGGGAGCTAAGGCTCAGAGAGGTTAAGTACTATTCCCGAGGCCACACAGATAATCATTGGAAGAGCCAGACTGGGGCCCAGATCAGCTGGACTCTAAAAGCCCAACTTCCTCCCGTTTAATGCCGATTTCTCTGTGTCCTCTTGGTTGCTGTGAAATCTTCATCTACGGGAGCTGCTCGGCCCTGCCTCTGAGGCTGCCCCAGCTTCCCCGCTGGTCTTCCCCATGGCCTCCTGTCCCTCTCTGGGCAACAGTTCTGGCCTGGAAGAAGGCCACCTGCCCGCTAGCGCTGCCCAGACCAGGGAGTAACGGCCTATGCCCTGCTTGTGTCTCCAGAGAACAGGTTTTTCATTACTTACCACGGCGGGCTGTACATCTCCGACGTCCAGAAGGAGGACGCCCTCTCCACCTACCGCTGCATCACCAAGCACAAGTATAGTGGGGAGACCCGGCAGAGCAACGGGGCGCGCCTCTCCGTGACAGGTAGGTGGGGGCCGGGCGCAGTGGGTGGCAGTGGGGCAGGGCAGCGCCCCCTCTGGGCCTCGGTGCCTCTGCACCACAAGTGCCCTGGGGCTCGGGGACTCAGGAAAAGAGTACAGAAAAGATTAGGGACACCGAAGCCACCAGGAAGCCCTTGGCCAGCCTGGCTCTGGGTGGCTCTTGGGAGGACTCGCGAGATAGACACTTTCCAGGAGTCTGCGCTGGACAAACCGTAACGCTCCCACAGAACGGATGTGTTTGCGTTTATCAATAATGAAAGTTACAGACCTCCTCTCGCTTCCTTTTTTCACCTTCCCTGTCAGGAAGCTCATAGGTAGAACCTGACATTCAACCATAGTAACTATCAGTCTAGATTTTGAGGATTTTCGTACATCTCCATGTTACGGTTCCTTTTTGTCTGTGAGCGCACGTAAATCTTTTGTTCAGGCCACCTCACATCATGTGGCAGACTATAGCTTCTAAACAAAAATATTTCTCAACAGGGCGAAGGGTCCTACTTCTGGAATGATATAGCTTCTCAGGACGGCTGGGTGCCGAGAGTTCTTGAATCTCCCGTGCCCTGGGGGGCTTCACGGACTTGCTGTCTGTTAGGCCCAGTCCGTAGCCCAACTCTCTCAGGCAAGGAAACCAAATCGCAGGTCCGCCTTGCTGGCACATGGCAGGTTACGGGATCCCTGGTGGATTCGAGGCTCCTGCTGGCCTGCAGGGCTGGGAGGCTGGGGTCATGCCGTAGAGTTCCTCTTTCTCGTGCTTGTACACTGTCTATCAAAATCAAATAAATGGACTTAAAAGCGAATGTCATGGAGCCAGCTAGTGGTGTGCTGGTTAAAGCAGCGAATTCCATGTGACCAACTGTGCAATTCAAGTCCTGGGCCCGGTGGCTTGAAAAACATACCAGGCACATGTGTGTGTGTGTGTCCAAAATTCCAAAAAGATTGGAGAGAAGGGCCTGCCATGTAACCATTCCCCGTGGGAGGTGCTTTCTCAATTTCTCCTTTCTCTCTCTCTCTCTCTCTCTCTCTCTCTCTCCTCTCTTTCTCCTCAGAGAGCACACATGCCCTCTAACAACAACAACAACAAAAAAAAAATAGGAATTCTTTAAACTTTAAAAGTAAATTTTAAAAATTAGGGAAGCCAAGCAGTCTGTCCTAGCTATGTTTTAAATTGTATTCATTTGTTATGAGAGAGAGTGAGAGGAGGTACCCCTCACAGGGACATGTGACGTCACAGCATATTCAGATCCGTCCAGGACTTATGCCCGGGCCTCCCACGGAGCTCTGGCATCCTGCCACGGCTCCTACTATTGTCCCCCTACCACTGTGCCCTGTGACGTGCTGTGGCACCCTACATCTCGCAGCTGCCCCGGGCCTGAAATTAACTAACAGGAGGCACAACCAGATTCAAACTCTGTCCCCTCCTGGGCCCAGAGTCCTTCCAGCTGCAGGTGCCCGATGGAAGGGGCCAGTCACCACGTTCCACTCACGGAGAATAATGAAGGCACTTTGCACTCCCCATGGAGGCTTTCCGGAGCAGTGGGTCTGAGCAGCACCAGCAGTGAGCAGGGGAGACATTTTTATCAAGACGTGTGCAGTGCTCACCATGTTTTCACCCCACCATTGCAACCACTCCGGTATTTCCTATTCTATTCTAATCTATTTTGAGTTTTCTTTTCTTTTTTTTAAGATTATTTATTTAACTTTATTTATCTTTTTTGTTTGTTTGTTTTTTTGCTGTTGTTGCTTAATTTCAACAGAGCACATGTGCTCACCAGAGAGAGAGAGAGAGTGAGAAAGGAAGCAAGCTACCAGGTTGAGGACTCAAACTCTGACTAGCAATGAGGGAGTCCAGCATCTTTAACCACCACACCACCTGCCGGCCCCCTGTTTTGGTTTCTCTAAATGCTGGTCTCAGCTCACCCGATGGCTTTCACAACCTCCTCATGGTTTGCAACCTATAAATTGAACATTCCTATCTTGAAGAAGTGAGGTAGGATTGACTTTCAGGAGGAGGGTGGACTGAGAGAACACCTGGCATTTGGGATCAGACCCACAACATCACACAGCCTCGCAAGGCGCTCGAAAAGCAGTTCATCTCATGGCACTGAGATTCTGTGTGCTTTGGTTTGGTGAAACCTACCTGGCCGACAGATGGCTCTCTGGGACTCCCCCCATTTGCCTAACACAGTTGGAAGAGCCAGGAGGGCAACAGTTCACCCTCATGTCTGTACCCGGCACACAGTAGGTGCTAAGTGAATGTTTGTGGCATTAATCAATGCCCAGGAAAACTGCGTCATCATACAGGAAGAGAGGGGCTGTAGTAGGCAGCACCGTCTTTGTGACTTGACTTCGGAATCTGCAGCCCAATTCCCTAACGTGTCAGCGTGGTTGGCTCCGAATCACAGGGACTTGTTTATATGCTGTTTTGCATCTCATTTGCATGCTTCTCATATGATGTGGAAAAGGCACAGAAATCCCCTTTCCTACAGGCCCGCTCTGTTCTTCTCCATGAAAATCTCGCCCTTGGGGCCAGCTGGTGGTATGGTGGTTAAAGCTGGGTTCTGCCCCACATAGCCAACTCCATAGTTCAAGACCCAGACCAGTAGCTTGAAAAATAAACCAGGCATGTGTGTATGCATGTCCAAAAGCCTGAAAGGAGGGAGAAGTGGATGTCAAGGGATTGTGTGTGACCATCCCCCACGGGGGGGTGGGGGTACTTTCTCATTTTCTCTCTTCCTCTCCCTGTCTCTGTCTCTCTCCGGCAAGCACATGTGCCCTCTAGCAAATAAAAGGGAGAGAAAGAAAGGCAAGGAGAAAGAAAGGAAATTGAGCCCTTGGGACCAGTAGATACGTAAAGGTCACATTGCTGGACTCCCACATAGTTGACTGCAGTTTGAGTCCTGGACCCCGCGGCTTGAAACTCGAGCCAGACACATGTGTGTGCATGCCCCAAATCCCAAGACAAGAATGGAGGAGAAGGGATTGCAGTGTGGCCATCCACCCCGGAGGGGCAATTTCTCTCTCTCTATCTTTCTGTCTCTCTGTCTTTCCACCGAATGCCCTATAGCAAAAAAATCTCTCTAAAGAAAAAAATATCAGAAAATTGAGTCCTTCACCCTCTAGTCTCCTGGCCGGACCTCCAACTTTGGGCAAAAGCAGGCAGGAGGCCCTCAGAAGGACACTCTTTAAAGTGCAGGATCTGCCAGTCCTCCTCCTTGTCATCATCATCATCATTCACCAACAGGAGAAGGGGCAGGCGGGAGGAGAGCGAGAGAGAGAACTCACAACGAAGCCCAAGCAGAGACACGGAGCTACGGGAAGAAGAGCACCCAGACGGACACAGAGAGGCCTGGGCATGGAGAGAGCGGCCCGGCAGGAAACAGGAAGGAAAAACACTCAGAGAGAGACAAAGGAAGACAGGAGAGAGGAAGGAGGGAGCGGAGGGGAGGGGGCCGTGCAGTGACGCGGGGGCCTGATGTGATGTGATGTGATGTGACAGGGCGATCTGCAAGCTGCTTGTCTCGGCAAAAATGCAAGTGATACAGAGCAGTGCAGAGGGGCTCGCAGGGAGCCCGGCCCTGGCCTCCGGGCTCGCCGGCCCCTCCCACCCATTTCTAACCCTCTGCCAGGAGTCGGGGGTAGGAGCCGGTCCTGAGAGGTGGGCATGGGTGTCGGCTGAGATCTTTCATCCCGTGGCCAGGACCCAGTGAGCTCCTGGGGCTGGTGGCCGGGAAGGGTAAGTGTTCCTTGGATCAAGAGGAACAGGCGAACAGGACACGCAACAGCGCGTTGGAGATGGGCTTTCCATGAGGACCGGAACCACATCTGTGCTCACATCCTCAGCTCACTAAATGTTAAAATCAAGGGGAGAGGGCCAAGCAGGTGGCATGGTGGTAAAGGCACTGAACCCCCAATGGAGTCCAGGCTGACCAGGGTTCAAGTCCCAGACCTGGCGGCTTGCTTTCTCACTTTTCCTCCTTGTCTTTCTCTGGTCAAATTTTTAAAAATAATAATAACCATGAGGACTTAAATACATTTTAAATAAAAGAGAAAAAAAATCAGGGGAGAAAAGGAGGCGTGTTGTTAAAAGGGCATTTATAAATCAGAACAAAGTTTCCATCTCAGCCTCCCCGCTCACTAGCTGTGCAAGCTAGCATAAAACGGTGTCCCCAAACCTCAGCGTGCTCCTCTGTAAGGTGAGACTGACAAGATGTCCTCCACGGGGTCACTAGGGGAACCAGACCGGACCATGTGTAAGAGCTTGGCGAGGCGCCTGACGCACAGGGCGCGCTTGGCCCCCGGCGGCCGCTGCTCTTGTTGCCGTGGTGGCTGTCACTCTTGTTCTGCCGCTGCCACCTTTTTCCAACAACACTTCCAAAGTGCCGATGCAAGGGAAGAAGAGCAGCTTTCATTTTTCTGTTTTCCAAGAGAGGGGAGGCAGTGACAAGGAAGCCCAAGCCCCCGGCCCAAAATACAACATACTAAGACCACCGAAACCTTGAGGTGCTTTCCGGAGCTTTCCATGTGCTTTCATGCACGCTAACTCACTTTGCCATCCTCTGGACGATGCTGGGGGATGGGCTTTACTGTCCACAGTATAAAGGAGGAAGACAGTGACCAAAGAGGCTGGTCACCCACTCTCTGGAGCTCAGGAAGGCCAGAGCGGGTACAGAAGCCGTGTTCCCAGCAGGTCCCTAATCGTGTAGCACTGCTCTGCAGCTCCCGGACATCCTAGCAGCCTCCCCATGATGCCCCAGACTCAGGCCCCAGCCCAGCCCCAGGCCATCCTCAGCAACTCCTCAGGCCAGGCCATCTGTCTCCCTCCAGCCCTGCACAGGGGGCTGGCAGCGCCTGGTCCCCCCGGGCAGTCGCTGTGTACACGCGGCAGCATTTTACTTCTGCTCTGGAGTAATGAAAGAGGTTTCTTTCCCTCAGAATTTAATTTCACGCCTGAGCCTCAGTGATTAATTCCCTCCCCCCGCCCCTTCCTCCACCGCCCTGCCGGCCCCTCCGCTTGTAAATTCTGTGGTGCCATGGAATTTGTGTATTTTGCATCAATTAAGTGTCACATTGAGTAATTCTTCCCTGGCACCCGGTTTGTTTATCCGGACCATTCCCATCAGGTTGGAGGGTGGAGGAAGAGGCCACAGAATCTGGCTGGAAGGGCGAGGGGGTGCCAACTGTATCACCCCACTCATCTGCAGCTCCGTGTCCAGGCGAAAGCTCTGGGACATACATTTTGCCACTGGGTGCTTGCTGGAGTCTCCAGCAATCTGGAGGCAGCGCCATCGCCTCCACCAGCAGAGGAGGAAACTCGGGCTTGGAGGGATCCGAAGCGCCACTGGTCACAGGACTCGTAGTGACTCAGGCAGAACTTGCACCGGGGGCCTTCGGATTTCAGCCCAGCCTCCTTTTGCAGCCCACAAGCATTACCTGAACAGCCTGGGAAGGTGGGGAGAGAGCAGGAAGTCTTCTGGAAAGTCTTTCTCCAGGGATTCCAGTTCCTAGCCCAACCCTTCTCCAAGGGAGACAAGCTAACGAGGAAACGCCCTGCTAGTGAGCGGGGATCAGTTCTCACCTGCGCACTCCTGAGCAAACTCAGTGTTGGCCCTATTTACTGACCAAGGGCGGGCAGAGAGCTGGTTTCGGAGCTTGGCTCTGTAGGGTGATCCTGAGCAGGCCGCTGCACCTCCCTGGTTTCAGCACCCTCACCCCTGCGCACCTTCCAAAGTCACTAAGCCAGTTCTTTCATTCTTGAAAAGTCCTGCAGTGTGGCGTTTTGTCCAGAAAAATCGAACCACTGGCCCCACGCCTGAGTGCCCCACTCATCCTCCTTGAGGCAAGCATGGCTCAAGGATCTGGGGCCCCCCGTCCGTGCCAGGCAGTGGAGACACAGCAGGCTCAGCACTGCCTGGGGGAGTTTGCGGCCTGCCGGGAAGACAGGCACGTGGGCAGTGGGACTGCGCCTGGAAAGGGGGAGCGGGTGACAGCGATCAGCCTCTGAGGAGGCAAGTGGGGCGGCCGAGGCAGAGCGTGGGGAGACTCCTTGCTGCACACGTGGCGAAGTTTACCGGGTGTCCACATTACCTGTTCACGAAGAAGCACCTTGGAGTTTTTCCTTTAAAATTGTTTTTAAGAAAGAAGGGAGGAGAAGGATTGTTTGAACATAAACGGAAAGAACGTGGAAGTCCATGGGAATCAGTGAGAGTGGCCTGGGGGGACATTTAGGCTGGTCTGTGGGAAAGGGTAGGAAGTGGGGGTGCAGAGCGGCTGACCAGGCATCCAGGTGACCATGTGAGCCACGAAGGGAGATCGGGAGATCGCAGCCCTGAGTGAGCAGGGGAGGGCTGTGTAGACAGGGTGGCGAGACCCTAGAGGGGGGCACATCACAAACAGCCTTGGAATTCAAGGTGCTGTCCGTAATGGGGAGCCTATGAAGGTTTTTAAAAAGGGGAGGTCCCCAGAGCAGAAAACCCCAAGGAGGCCTTTGAGGCCAAGAATTGCAAATTCAGGCCATCCTGAGCATCTGGCCAGACCCCAGGGCATGTGTGTGTGAAAGAAGCTCTCTTCTCTCTGCCCCTCTTGCTCTGTCTCTCTCCCACCACCTCTGTCTTTCATTCTAGCCCAGAACTCCTCCCTTTCTCTCCTCCTCCCAGCCCGGCCCCAAGCATGGCTCTCAGGGCGCAGAACGGCCTGCGCACCGGAGACGCAGTGAGTCCTCTGCCTGGAACTGCTCACGCAGGGTGCCGTTGTAGGCAGGTCCTATTCTGGGTGCCTGCCTGCCCTCTCCAGCCCCACTGCCTCCCACCGCGTCCGGCCGGGGCTGCCCCCCCCCGCGCCTGGCCGGGGCTGCCGACCCTCTCTGCCTTCCAGACCCTGCCGAGTCCATCCCCACCATCCTGGACGGCTTCCACTCCCAGGAAGTGTGGGCCGGCCAGACCGTGGAGCTGCCCTGCGCCGCCTCGGGCTACCCCATCCCTGCCATCCGCTGGCTCAAGGACGGCCGGCCCCTCCCAACCGACAGCCGCTGGACCAAGCGCGTCACAGGGCTGACCATCAGTGACCTGCGGACCGAGGACAGTGGCACCTACATTTGTGAGGTCACCAACACCTTCGGCTCGGCAGAGGCCACGGGCATCCTTACAGTCATCGGTGAGTCTGGGACGCCCCCCTCACATCCCCGGGAACCTTTGAGAGCATCACTGTGTGACAGCAGAGGGGGTGGCTGGCAGCTGCACCTGCCACTGGCTGGCCCTACGGGGTAACCCTGGCTGCTGAGGAAGGCAGTCCGGTGCCTGCAAAACCCTTGGTTTGAAATTGGATCTGCCTTTTGGTCCTGATACTAGCAGATTAGCTGGCATTGGGCTAAACACATCGCCATGACCCTCAGCTTAGTGTCCTCTGTAAAATGGCATCTAATGGGATGAGGGTGACAGTGATGAGCTCACCACAATGGCCTCTCGGCTTGTGCAAGTCGATGGTCTGAGCTACGGGAGGCAATGGGATGTTAACCCATTAGAGAGGATGCATGTCACCATCCTGGGGGCATACGGAATGTCTAACTGAAGTTGATGGAGGCATGACAGCCTGGACCAGGCCCTGGGCATAAAGAGCTGAGCCCACCACACCAGGATCTGCCAGTGGGCGTCAGCTCGGTCCTGTCCTGTTCCTGTCCCAACCCAGAGCCCTGGGGTTCCCTGAGCCCCAGCAGACCCCCTGCCGTTAGGGCCCCAGGCAGTCAGAGAAGGTAAGGCAGAATGACTAAGGCCCCAGAAAGAACCACAGACAAGGACTCCTGACAGCTAGCTGCCCACCCCCAGCTCTAGCCCCTTCCCTGAGACCAGCCTCCGGGTCTCCATCTGTAAAGCGAAGAGGCTCCTTCTAGCCGTGGCATATGGAGTCTGCCTCTCCGAGTTCCCTGGGATCTGGAGACTCTCAGGGAAATCCCTTGTCCGGTGGAGCCACAAAGCCTGTGTCCCTGAAGGTTGTACCCAGTGGTAATGCAAAGGTCACTTGACCTGGAAGACTTCCATTCTGAGGGGACCCCACCCCCATCCTGAGAAAGAGTCACTCTTCAGGGAGGGGCCAGGACGTTCCACCCCCACCTCACCCCTCTCATGAGCATCGAGCTGCAGGGCTGCAGACCAGGGGCCCACAGCAGGACCCGTGCCTGGCCTCCTGGGCCTAGCTGCAGGCTTACCTCCTCCCCCACACCAAGGGGGTCTTGGCAATTAGAGAGCATTTAACTGCAGGGAGTAGCCCCCACATGAAGTCACTGTAACACAAACAGCAGAAAAATTCCCCAGAAACGCTCGGGGAGTGGCAGCCCATGGTGCAGGTGCTTTGAGTAAAATGCTGACAGCCCCCCTATGGGGCCCAGGGTCCCAGGACAACAGGGAGCAGATGGAAGGGCCACTGTTACCTTCTTGCTATGAGCACAAGCTGAATGAGTCTAATACTACCTTTGTCTTCTTCCTCCCCATCCTGGAACACACACACACGCACACACACACACACACACACACACACACACAATCTCAGGAATTAGGTCAGGAGGGCTACGCCCTTAGAAACGAGCAAACCCAACTCTAGGTAACGCAGAGGCGGTGCTCCCGGTTCCTGCTCCAGTACACACAGGCATGCGGAGCCTCGCACACAGATGCAACATGCATGTTGAAAATGCACACATCAGGACCTAATGATTACGTTGCTGGACTCCCATGTAGTCAACCGTGGTTCGAGTCCTAGAACTGGTTGCTTAGAACACACTGGGCAGGTGTGTGTGCGTGCCCAAAAATCCCAAGAGGAGAATGGAGAAGGGATTACGGGGTGGCCATCCCCCAGGGGGGGGGGGGGGGTGATTTCTTGCTTTCTGTCTCTCTGGCAAGTGCATGTCCCCTATAGCAAAAATCTCTCTCTAAAAAAAAATGAAAAGCACACATCACTTCCTCCTGCATACATCCGTGCCTACACACATGCACAGGTACACGTGCTGCCTCACCCCAACAGACTAATATCCAAGCACTCCTGCACAGATGACCTGTAAGTAGCCGACTCTGGAGGTGTGCACACCTGCCCTGGCCCCTGTCTCCTGAGTCCCCTTTGTTCCTTGGACCCCATCTCTCCCGAAAGCTCGACTGTATGACTGGTTTAAGGGAAAGCAAGATGGAGACCAGCAGTTAGCGTAATGGCTATATCGTTGGACTCCCACGTAGTTGACTGTGGTTTGCATCCCGGACCCGGTGGCTTAAAACTCACACCGGGCTCATGTGTGTGCGTGCCCAAGATCCCGAGAGGAGAATGGAGGAGAAGGGATTGCAGCGTGGCCATCCCCCTGGGGGGTGATTTCTCGCTTTCTGTCTCTATGTCTCTCTCTGTCTGGCAAGCGCACGCGCCCTATAGCAAAAACCTCTCAAAAAAAAAAAAAAAAAAAAAAAGGGACAACAAGATGGCCTTGCCACATCACCAGCCCCTCTGCAGCCCCTCTGCAGGATTGTGGAGGAAAAGCTATGTTCTCCATGCCCGTACTCAACCAGCACCCCCCGCCCATCCTGTCACTAAGCCCATGCGGGGGCAGCAAGGAGGGCACGGCTGGCAGAGGCCTAGGAGCTCCAGGTGGTGATGCAGGAGGCCGCCTGCCTCATGGCCCACTGACCTTTCCTGGGCAATGGGCAGAGGCACGTGGAGGAAGGGATGAGCCAGCAGGAAGTCATGCCTGATCTGGCTGTGCCCAGCCCACAGGGACCTGCGGTGACCTCTCTGAGATCCCAAGCTCCTAAGGCTTGAGTGCCCCACACAGAACTCCAAACACTTCGAGGTCAGGGAGGGAGGCCAGCTGGCAGCCCGTCAGCTGGTCAGTCAATAAACATGACCAGGTCCTGGTAGAGTGGAAGCCGAGGGATGTCACCCTGCTCTCATGGGACTCACAGTCAAGAAAGAACACAAAGAAGGCAATAAAAAGTATGTTCAGTGTGACGTTGGTTATGCACAGGGAGGCCCAGAAAGGGGATCTATAACCCAGCCTGGGAGGAGGAGAAGTGTCCAGGAAGGCTTCCTGCAAGAAGTGACACCAGAGCTTAGTGTGCAGGATGAGTAGGAACTAGGCAAAGAGCACTCTAGACAGAAGCTTGGGGGCCAGAGGCAGCCTAGGACATACAGGTGCCACGGGCAGGTTATTGATGCTCTAGAGACCACGTGGCTTTCGTGACAACAGAACGGGTGGGAAGGAAGGAGTCCAGGCCCCCCAGGGCCCTGAGGACCTTGAAGGTCATGCTGAGCTGTTGGGAGCCAGGGAAAGGAGGTGCAGGCTGCAGATCGGAGTATAGCTGGAGGGAGCGAGGGAGGAGGTTACCATGGGATCTAGCCCTGGAGCCCCGGGCCTGGGGAAAGGATGCAGGACAGGGAGTCTGAGTCCCTATGGAGGAAGCCAGGAGGTTATCTGTTAACTATGTGGGTCTGGAGGACAGCTGACTGGGCCAGGGGTTCTGGGGTGGGTGACAGCAAGGACAATGAGCCCGTCAAGTCCCCACCCTGTTAGAAAGTCCTGCCCAGGCAATGGGACCCAGTCAGAGAAGCACAGACTAGAACCTCGGAGAGACCCTAGCCAGACACAGCCATTTAACAGACAGGTAAACTGAGGCTTCCAGCAGAGAAGTCCCAGTCCCAGTGCTCGGGAGTCTGGGGTGGACCCTGGGCCTTCCGTTGACCACTGCCACCCCCAGCTACGCTCCATCCCCAACAAAGCCCTTTGTCTTTCCTTTTCGCTCCCTTCCCTGCCCCCCAATGCCACCACCTCTGCCCTACCCGGCATGGCCCAGACCCCCTTCACGTGACCTTGACACCAAAGAAGCTGAAGACCGGCATCGGCAGCACGGTCATCCTGTCCTGTGCCCTCACGGGCTCCCCGGAGTTCACCATCCGCTGGTACCGCAACACCCAGCTGGTGCTGCCCGACGAGGCCATCTCCATCCGCGGGCTCAGCAACGAGACCCTGCTCATCACCTCGGCCCAGAAGAGCCACTCCGGGGCCTACCAGTGCTTCGCGACCCGCAAGACCCAGACCGCCCAGGACTTCGCCGTCATCGCGCTGGAGGGTGAGCTGGGGCGTGGGACAGGGGGTGGGGTCGGGGCTGCCAGGCTTCCTTCCTCCTCCCCTCCCTCCAGCCAGTGGCCATGCCAGGAGGCCCTGACCCGGGGCTCCCTCCATGCCAGGCAGGTGCACGATCTCGTTTACTCCTCCGAGGGCCCGTGTGGAGGCCCTTCCATCAGAGCTCCCCATTTCACAGTGGCGGAAACTGGGGCTTGGTTGCTTGCCCCAGGAAACATAGTTCTGCCCGGGTGGTAGAGCTGGGATTTGAACTCAGATCTCTTAGTCACCGTTCTAACTTGACTCTTCCCTGTAAAATACCAGCAACCTCTGGACTTGAATCCTCTCCCTGCCGAGGCCCCTTCACCGAGATCTCTGTCTCTTACTGGGACCCGAGTTTTCACCTGTTTCTCTCTCCCTTTACTGGCATCATTATTTTATCCCTTGTGTGAGAGAAAGAATAGAACAGCAAGAGAGGGAGAAAGACAGACAGGCACTCCAACAGGGTCCTCACACCGCAATTTACCCCCAGCCCCAGCCAGCTCGGGTCACAGCACACACGTGCGTGCCTGATATATACAGGGAGGTCTCAAGACACGAGCCCGGGGTAGTTCCCGTGTGGGTCCAGTTTCGTTACCACTTTGCCACCACCTGGCCCCCCTCTCTCTCCCTCTAAAGTTACATCACCCAAGGCTCCTTTCCCCGCACCTCCGCTCATGGCTGTCCAGGTCGTTGACTGCACAGGTGCCCAGCCCGAAGGGTGGGTGAGAACACCAGTGGGCGAGCTCTTACTCCACCTGCCAACCACAAGCCCCGACACTGGGAGGCGATGCAAAGAATCAGAGAGGTTCAGTCATTTGCCCGAAGCCACCGTGCTAGCAAGAAGAGGTATCTCTTCCTCGTTTGCACAAACGTGCAGTGGGGGCGGCAGGAGTCCTTTCCTTTCCAAGAAGTTTATTGGCTCTCCAGCTCATCCTTCACTGGTACCAAAAACATAAATAAATAAAGTCCTCCCCAAACAAAACCAGAACCTTCAGTCCTATTCCCATCAGGAATTTTCCCGGTTGTTACAAAGATGCCCGACCCCAGCAAGCCCCGCCTGCCAGGACCCTCCACGTCTTACTGCCACAGCCTATGGGTCTTCGCTCCTCGGGAGGTGAGGGGCACCCACTGAACCCAAGGAGGTGCCCAGCGAATGTCCCTCCTTTGCCCTCACCACTTCCTGTCCTGCCAAATCCCTGGTCTCTGTCCCCAACACGCACTTGGACCAGCCTGGCACAGAATAGTTTATAAAGGGCCCCTTTTGTCTCGGAGGACCCTCCTCCTGAGTACCTCCCTGTCCGGGAGCAGTCCCCCACCCACCCACTTTCTCTCCGAGGGGCCACTCATGTGCTTTGGTGGGATCACAGAGCCCTGCGAGGACTTGGTGGCCAGCTGAGAGCAGACACGGGGACAGCAGCAGAGGGAAGGGCTGAAGGCAGAGTGACCCTGGGTGACTTTGCCAGACACCAGGCTCTCCCTGGGGTTTAGATAAGGGTCTCCCCCCAAAACAGGCCAGGGGCTGGCAGACGGGCGCGTCCTGGGTGAGCATCAGCATTTCGGTGTGAAATGTGGGTGGGGTGCCGAGAATGCATGTCACATAGCCTTCGCTTTGCTTGGTGTTTTCTCCCTAAAGTACTTAATGCCTATTCGAACCCTTTACGCCGTGTGTGGAAGGATGGCCGGGTTAATAGTTACATCCTCACAGTCCGTGTGAGGAAATCAGGGCACGGAGGTTAATTGTCTAGCCCAAGGTTGTTCGGTCAGCCAAGACTTAAGGCCACGGACTCCCCATCTCCCCTGCCACTGGGCAACTTGCACTTTAAGCCTCGGCTTTAAGGTCTTTTCCTAATGGGACACAGCACCACTGGCCCCTCTTGTGGGCCTGGTCACATAAAGAGAGCTAGAATCACACGCCATGGGACCGACCCATTCACACAGAGTTCCACACGGTTAACTGCTGAGCTTCCGTGTCTGTATTAATAAAGAAACGTTGGGGGCCAGCAGGCGGCATACTGTGTAAGGCACTGGACATGGCTGACCACGGTTCAAGTCCCAGACCCAGCAGCTTGAAACACACCAGGAGTGTGTGCATGCATGCCCAAAATCCCAAGAGGAGAATGCAGAAGGGATTGAGGCATGGTCATACCCCCTGTGGGGGCACGATTTTTCATTTTCTGTCTGTCTGTCTCACTGACAAGCACATGCCCTATAGCATAAATCTCTCCAAAAGAAAAATCACACCAGGTGCTTGTTCATGCATGTTCAAAATCCCAAGAGGAGAATGGAGGAGAAAGGGAGTGTGGCATGGCCACCCTCAAAATAGGGAGAGTGAGATTTCTCACTTTCACTCGCTCTCTTGTCTTTCTCTCTCTCTGGCAAGCACATGCATTCTATGGCGAAAAACTAAAAATTATATGAGAAGCGCTAAGGTCTACCAAGCACCAACAAAGCAATGTGCTGAGCATGCTAAGTGCATTAATTCATTTAATCCCACAATGCCCCATCCGAGGTAGGTCGTTGTCACCATTATCCCAGCCCACTACGAACAAGAGATGAAAAGAATCAGAGGTTGTGTAGCTTGCCCGAGACACAGTGCTAACACGTGGTTGGTTGGGTGCGGGCCAAACCCAGGAGTCTTGATCCGCCTACAGCAGTCACTGCCCCTCCCCCCACGAGGTCGAGGTCGTGGATAGCAAGCGAGTTGATGCCCGTGAAAGCTCATTGCTGTGACGGCTACGGCTATGCCTCCTCCCCCTGCCTCGGTGGGGTGGCCCGGGGTCTCTCCGAGACTCAGTGACCCTGAAGGGGGCTCCTCGCTCCCTGCAGACGGCACGCCCCGCATCGTCTCGTCCTTCAGCGAGAAGGTGGTCAACCCCGGGGAGCAGTTCTCACTGATGTGTGCGGCCAAGGGCGCCCCGCCCCCCACGGTCACCTGGGCCCTGGACGACGAGCCCATCGTGCGGGACGGAAACCACCGCACCAACCAGTACACCATGTCGGACGGCACCACCATCAGCCACATGAACGTCACGGGCCCCCAGATCCGCGACGGGGGCGTGTACCGGTGCACGGCGCGGAACTCGGTGGGCAGTGCTGAATATCAGGCGCGAATAAACGTAAGAGGTGCCTGTCTACATTTAAATCTCAGAATAGGCTTTTGAGTTCCTTCGCCATCTCTGTGGTTCCCATTATTCTCGTGGTGATTAGTACTTATTAATCGTCATTTTAATTTTAGCCGAGGTCTCTCTTCTCTCTCGCCCCCTTCCCCTGCCCTCCGCGAGGTCATCATCCATTCTCGTGTGTGTGAGTGTGTGTCTGGTTCAGTCCACCCCATTCACATTCCCATCCCTCCTCCGCCCTCCTCGCCCACAGTCTGCCCTGCCCACCCCCACGCCTCGCTCCTCCCATCCAGGCTCTCCAGGCCCCGGGTACGCTGAGCACCTGCTAGCGTCTGCCAGCCCCACCAAGTCAGGGCAGGGGGCCGAGGGGCCGGGCCTGACTTAACACGGGTGCCCACCACAGCCGTGATCCCAGCGCCTGCCCCAGCACTCCAGGAGGCGTCAGGAGCCAGGGTGTCATTTTCTCCAAAAGGCTAGGTGGGGTGGGCATGTCCCAAGGCAGGGCAGCCTCCAAAAGTGGGGGACGGAGTCCTCGAGGTGACTGTCTCTGTACCCCAGCTCTCCAAGTCACTGTGGTGGGGACCTTTTGTCCCCTCTGAAGCTCTGTGCAGCCCTGTGGGGTCTGACCCTACCTGTGACCTATGACCCGAGGGCAGAGGAGGAAGAAGGTAGTGAGGTGGGGAAAGTTGCTGGCCTCCATGGGGGCAGGGAAGGGGAGGGGAGGGGAGGCAGAGGTTCACGCCAAATCCACCTGCACCAGGTCTCTGGCCAGCTGCACAGAGAGGTGGGTCTCCTGCCTCCTGGGTGGGGATGTGACGTCCAGGAGCTCCTTGACCCTCTCCAGCACTGTGGCCGCTTGGGGGCCGCCGACCCCCTTTTCAACCCCACATTGCCATCCGTCCGGCTTCCCCTGGCCAATGTCTTCAGAGGCCCCCCACCCTACACTTTTACCTGTTGAAAGAAAATCATCCGCTCACCCAGTGAAGACCTGCCCGTGGGCCTTTAAATAGTTACAACATTCCAGATCCTCTTGGTTGTGAGACCAGTATGAGCAAGTAGGGGTGGAAATGACAAAACCTCCCCACTCCCACCTGGCCCCTCAAACCCTAATCTGTCAGATGTGAGCACCTGCCTTCCCGTCACCCCTCCTGCTGTGGCTGCAGTCCGGGCCGTGTCCCTGTCCCGTTGGGGAGTGGATTCTCACCCCGGCATGAGTGGAGAATCTGTTTGCAACGACTTGAAGCTAGTGACAGTGAGTCCAGGAGAGACCGCAGTGGCCCCCAATCCCAACCTCTCCCTGGAGCCTTGTAAAAAGGCCTCCCTCCACCCACAACGGGTTTCCCCTGAAAGCCTCAGGGGCCGAGAAGAGCAAGAGGGCGGTACCCGCTGCCCTGGCTGACGGCACTACCTCCCTCCTCTCCTCCTCCTCCCTCCTGACCCCTGCCCAGGGCCCCCCAGCATCCGGGCCATGAGGAACATCACGGCGGTCGCCGGGCGGGACACCCTCATCAACTGCAGGGTCATCGGCTACCCATACTACTCCATCAAGTGGTACAAGGATGCCCTGCTGCTGCCCGACAACCACCGCCAGGTGGTGTTCGAGAACGGGACACTGAAGCTGACCGACGTGCAGAAGGGCATGGACGAGGGAGAGTACCTGTGCAGCGTCCTCATCCAGCCCCAGCTCTCCATCAGCCAGAGCGTCCATGTGGCCGTCAAAGGTAGGCCTCCCTTCCCAGCCAGAGCCGTTGCCCACCCTGCCCACAGGGCCACTCAGATGCAGAGCCCCCCTCCAGCCAGCCATGCAGGCGGCTGAGAAAGAAAGGCCTGGCCCACACCAGGGGCGGGGAGAATGGGTGGGCAGAGAAGGCCATGAGCACCTATACATCGCTCCCTCTGTGGGCGGCAGGGCATGGCAGCCCCAAGCCCCGGGGATGCCAAGGAGGAGGCAGGAGACCCAGCCAGAGATGGCAGGACCACACCAGCCATCAGCAACAGGAGGCCAGGGTCGGGGGCACACACGCGGATACCTGGCTCCGTCCCGGGGCACAGGCTGGCTGCAGGCTGCCTTTGCAGAATTGAGAAAGGCGTTCTCTCTGCTAGTGTGCCTGAGGCCTGGCGAGCACTGCCTGGTGCTTACAGACCTCCTCCCTGCTGGGCCCTTCCATCCACCTGCATGAGGTCTGCGTTCCGTGCAGGGCCTTTAGCACCATGCCTGGTACCTAATGGCCATTCAGCGAGTGTGCAGATTGGATGAACACATGGACGAATGTGTGAGTCAGGACGGTGACCCCTGGGTTCTGGGGCTATGCAGGTGTGGAAGCCACCAAAGACAGTCTTTGCAAAGGATAGACCTAGAGCTTGGACAGCGCATGAGAGAGGGGTGGCCAGGGTGCTGGGGGATGGGGGAGGGAGGTGGGTCCTTCCAGGCCTGAAGGAGAAGGCAGTGAATCCACGCAGCTGGGGGTGGGAGGTTACAAGGTTGGCGACGGCTGTGATGGGTAAGGGGCCCATGCTTTTTCCAGAAGAGCCAGGGTGGGCTCAGGCATCAGGAAGTTAAGCAGGCGAGGTGTCGGTGCAGCCTGGACCCTAAGCAAGAGAAAGGGAGGGCTGTGGTCTGCAGCCCCCCTGCTGTGCTCCCGCACCTGCCAGTAATCATCGTAATTATGTGACAGATATCGCGGAGGGGGCCCGCTATGCCAGGCTCTGTGCTCAATGCTGTACGTGCTTTGTTTAATTTAACCCCACAACTGCCCGCTCATCTAAGGCAGGTGCCATTCTAACCCCAATATTCGGGGCAAAAAAAGCTGGGGTGCAGAGAAGGTAAATAAATTGGCATCGAGCATGAGAATTTTTCTCATATCCTAATAACTCCAGAATGTGGCTCTGACCCACAATGGCCCAGGAAGGGCATTTTCCCCTTCCTGTGTCTGAGACATAAAGAAATAGAGCCTCTGGGACCACGGGGAACAGGGGAGGAGGTGCACGAGACAGTCCTTGAGAACTCTGAGAGCACCAGTCGCCCGGAGGCTTCCCTCTCCTGGGCTTCTATGTCACCCCAGGGCTGGGGAGGGAAGCTGGAAGGCCCCTCTCCATAGCCCCAAGGGAAGAAAAGGAGTACTAGCTAGCCAGGAGAGGGGAGCTAGCCTTCCCTGGGGGCCCAGGAGAGGGGAGCTTGCCTGGCCCAGGGGCCCTGGGAAGGAAGGAGAAGAGGAAAGACCTCCCTCTAGAGCACCGAGGGCCCGACACAGGAGGAAGCCCTTGGGTCCCAGACCCCTGGTTTCTTCTTCGCTGCAAGACTGGGAGGAAGCTGAACGGAGGGATTGTCAGCCGAGAAGGGAAGTCTAGGAGGAGGAAGAGTTTGGGCTCTTCAAGTGCATGAAGACAATGAGATTCAGGAGGAAAGGACAGGTAGGTGACTGGGAACAGCAACTCGGGGTGGCATTTCTGCCCTGTGCTCCTCCTCATCTCTGCCCACCCTCATCCGTGAACAGAGGCGTGTCACATGCATCCCTGTGTACTCGCCACCTGTCACAGTGCCAGACAGTGTGACTGTCAAGTGGAAACTGAGACATCAGTCTGGGTGGCAGTGTCTTTCCAGCCCAGAGAACAAGGGGTCTCTGCGACCATCTCAGGCTTGGGGAGGAGAGAGGGGACCCCACCCCCAGCATCTGCTTCTCCACTTCCTGCCGCTGCACCCCCGCCAGGCTGAGGGGCATCCTGCCCCTTCTCAGCCTAGTGCCAAGCCCAGGAGCCCTTGCTGTGCTAGCCGGAACCTCACAACCCCGGGCTGCACCCACTCCCTGGCCTCCTAAGCCAATCAGCCTGGTGGCAGTGGGACTCAGGGCAGCCCGCCTGCCCCCGCCCAGCACCGCGGACCGCGTATCCATTTCTGTTACGAGCAGCGGACCGAGAGTTTACAGTGTAAACATCACATATTAAAACATCTAACCTTTCCTCTACTCCCTTCGCCCGCCCGCATCAGTGAGCATTTGGCCGGGTTTGTCGGCTTAAAAAAAATAATAACAGGGCTCCAGCGGCCTCGGAGTACTCGGAACATCCTGAAAGCTGCTTCTGCTCATCAATTATTCAACCCCATTCAGGGAGCGATCGGTCCTAATGAATTGAATCTGATGCATTCCGTCTCAGCGACTCGCTGGGCCTGTTGTGGTAGCGTTGAGCGACAGTGTCTGCCCAGCCCTGGGAGAGAGAAGGGGGTGTGCGCACGTGTGTGTGTGTGTGTGTGTGTGTGTGCATGTGTGTGTGAAGAGAGAGAGAGTAAAGGGCAGAGCCCGTTCCCCAGCCGCAAGTGTATCCCAGCACCCAGCACAGGCTGGGCCTTCATGAAGCAGGGGCGTGTGTGCGCGTGCACGTGAGGGAACAGGCTTGTGTGCACACCATCACCCTTCCCCACCCTCGGGGTCTGAAAAATCTCAGAAATCCAGCCCTCCTGGAGGGTTAGTCCCCTGTTTTCTCCTAGACCGAGAAGCAACATTTGTGCGAGGAGCACAGGGGCCCATGCCCCCTCCCCTCCTGACGCTCAGGCCCCTCATCCTTTCCTCCCGACTCCCTCTCCCCACCTCATTAGAATGCACTTTTGCAGAAGAACCCATCAGAGCTGATTATGATCACGCTGCTTGATTAGCTGATGCGCTGTTCTAAGAGCTACCCGAGGAGGGGGGTGGAGGAGGTGCCCCCGGGCATGGCACAGGGCCCTGACTCTGGCAGAGGAAGGGATGGGTCCAGGGCCAGCTCTCCAGACCCCACTACATGTGCATCCCACCAAGGATCACAGCAGCGAGCTGGCCTGTACAAGGTGGGGCTGGAGAAAGGGCACTAGGAGCTTGAGATAAAATTGCAAGTTCCCCCCCAACCCCTGCACCACTCAGTGGGGCCAAGGGTTTGTCAGCGGGGCGGGACAAAAACCCATGCTGCTCTGTGAGCTGGAAAAACAACTGCTGACTCCATTCCTTCTGGGACTGCTTGTCTTCTAATGAATTTTTCAAACACTGAGCTGAGAAGAACAGAAGACACCCAACATGCCTGCACACACACACATGCGGAGACCTATGTGTGAGACCACACACATGAACACACTGGTTCATGTTGTATGCATGTTGCATGTACGTGGCACAAATTAACTCATTCGTCTGTTCACACTTGGGCACACACGTGTCCACGTGCATGCCAGCAGTGACACATGCACAGATGTTTCCCGTTAGTGTCCTCCCATAAGTGGCTGCAGGTGAGGCCATATGAAATGCCCCTGGCACTTGAGAAGGAGCAGGGGTCAGGGGGCAGTGTGTTGAGGGCCACTTGGGCTTTGGCACATGGAACACAGACGGGCAGGGAAGAGCCGGGCTGCAGGGGTGGTGGGTGCTTGTCTCTGGGCATCCAGAGAGAATCTTGGCAAGAGGCTAAGAGGAGGGCACACAATCCAACCTAGATTTAGTGACTTTAGGGCCCCCTGTAGCTGAAAAATAATGTGGCATAAAAGCATCTCTGGGCGCACAGGCTGCATGTTTAATTAACTAGGAAGACAGAGCTGCACTCGGGCCCTTGGCACTGGCTCGGGGAGGAAACCTCTCCATCCCTACGTCTGAGCCTCCCAGGCCTCTGGAGCCGAAGTAAGGGCACGCCAGTGCTCTGCACCTGTGCTCAGCAGGGCGGGCCAGGGGGTAGGGCCCAGTTCCCATGGAGTGCAAGTGCACACCCTCCCACACACCAGCATCCTCCCTCCCTCCCACACTCACCCCTCCCTGGCTACTCAGTGCTGAGCTGCACTGCTGCTTGCACTGTGTGCCTGGCAGCCTGTGGCTGAGGCCCCCTTCCACCCCAACGAACGGGTTGAGGGTTCCTATGGTCCTAGAGCCTAAGAGAGAGCCACCTGGCCTAATGCCTGCCCTCGGCGAGGCAGAGGGGAGGAATCCACAGGATCCCAGTCCGCTGGGATCCACGGGACAAAGGCACGAGGGGCTTCATTGGAGGAGAGCCCAAGTGCGCCCGGGGAGAGGGGACCGGGAAGCTGCTGCCTACACTAAGTGCACCCAGGGAGAGGGGACCGGGAAGCTGCTGCCCACGACCCTGTGTCCGCAGCCAGGGAGCTGGGCACAAAGGAGCAGCAACCTCCTGCGGCACAGACGGGTCGTGGTGACAGGGAAGCAGCCTCAGCACCAACACCTGCTTATTCAGTCGGCACATTCACAGGGCACCCCTGGGTCCAGGCACTATTTTCAGTTCTACAAACACAGCTATTTCTTAATTATTTATTTCACTTTGTTTATTATTATTATTTTAAATTTTGCTAAAGGACATGCTATAGTGAAAGAGAAAGTGAGAAATCAAGCTGACAGGTTCAGTACTTGAACCGCAGTCAGCCATTTTGAAGTCCAAGGCCTCAACCCCCTCATGGCCCTGACACAGCTATTTTTAAATGACACAACCCCGCCGTCAGGGAGCTTACATTTTAGTGGGGAAACAGGTCACATGTCAAAGACATCAACAGTGTGTCTCATAGCAGGGTGGGGGAGGGCAAGAGGAGGGAGGGGCTTGCCGTCTTAAATCAGGGAGCCCAGGAAGGCCTTCCTTAGAGAGAGGGTCATGTCAAAACCCAAAGTAGGTTGTGATTATTCCTAAAATAAGGGACTTGCTAGCGATAGAACTGGAAGATCCAAATCAGCTTTAGAGATTAGTCAGTCCGATCCATCTTTTGCAGATGAGGAAACTGAGGCACAGAGGCAGGGTAGTGGTGAGGAGGCACCTTGCCCACCGTCACTGGGCAGGCAGCAGGTCTGGAACCCGGGTGCTCTGGTCCCCAGTCAGAGTCCTCTCCCGTCACGTCGCTGCACGGGCAGAGAAGCCCCAGCTTCCCACCAGACACGTCCGCTGGCAGGTGCGGTAAATAAAAGGCTTCATCTCAAAGACAGACCATGAGGACACCGTAAAGCCTTTATGGGCTGGGCTGGTGGTCAGCACGCCTTGGCCTGCACAGTGCTCCCAAACAAGGGACCATAAACATTTTATGGTGGCCGGACACCACATAGACTTCCATGGCCATGGCATCTGCTCAGCCGCTCCATCCCCTGGCCTCTGTGGTGACACCAGGATGCTTGTGCCCAGAGCAGAACTTCCACAGAGCCCTGGCCTGGGCGGCATTCGTGTCCCCTACGTCCAGACTGTCTGCCAGCGACACAAGACCAGGGGCTGGGACTACATTCAACACCGACGGGAGCCCGGGTCAGCACCGGTGCATGCCGCCAGAGGCCCTGCTCCTGAAGGTTGCCCAGTGGTGGAGACGGGCACACACATTCAGCTCACTGTACCCTGAGCACTGGGGGAGGCACCCCGATTCACAGGTCAGAAAGCAGCCCACATCCGGCCGGCTGCCTCCACACCCCTGCCTGGAACCTCCTGTTCACGGCACTCCTCCTACTTTAATGAGCCCATGCTAAAGCCAGGACGCTGGGCTTTCTCCTCCTCCAGGCCATCCGTGTGCCCACAGTCAGGGGGGGTGAGAATGCTGGCGAGGAACCCTGGGATTCCACCCCTCCACTCCTACTGAAGGGTTCCTACAGGGATGCGTGTCAGCCCCCGCATTACCTCAGCCCCGTGGCCCTGCAGCAGGGCCGGGTGGAGGGGATGCTGCTGGAGCAGGGGGCTGCACAGGGGTGAAGGGGAACAGGAAAACTGCCCGGGACCTCTGGGAAGGTGTCTGATCCCCAGCTCCCCCAGGACAGCAGTGCCCAGGAAAGCGCTGGCCTACTCTTCTTCAACAGCCTCTCAGACACCATCAATGCTATTCCCAAAAACCAGGAGGGATGGCAGCTCCTCTTCGGGCCCTGCCCTGGGCTCAGCCTTCTCCCTCTCTCTCAGGCCATGTATTTCTGGGGAGCATGTGAGTCCTTTAACTCCCTGTTCAAATGTCACCTCCTCCCATGAAGCTGCAGTCTCCCACCTAGACGGCATTTCTGCTGTGTGACCCGCATCTGCGTATGCAGATGGTGTGGTCCGGTAATTCCCGAGGGACTGTCTTACCCGCCCCCCCGCCGCCCCCCCACCCCGATCCTGACAGGCTCCCG
>NW_006199316.1:429675-435461 GCF_000334495.1 Tupaia belangeri chinensis
GCACGGGCTCGGGGAGGAAACCTCTCCATCCCTACGTCTGAGCCTCCCAGGCCTCTGGAGCCGAAGTAAGGGCACGCCAGTGCTCTGCACCTGTGCTCAGCAGGGCGGGCCAGGGGGTAGGGCCCAGTTCCCATGGAGTGCAAGTGCACACCCTCCCACACACCAGCATCCTCCCTCCCTCCCACACTCACCCCTCCCTGGCTACTCAGTGCTGAGCTGCACTGCTGCTTGCACTGTGTGCCTGGCAGCCTGTGGCTGAGGCCCCCTTCCACCCCAACGAACGGGTTGAGGGTTCCTATGGTCCTAGAGCCTAAGAGAGAGCCACCTGGCCTAATGCCTGCCCTCGGCGAGGCAGAGGGGAGGAATCCACAGGATC
The DNA here is from genome assembly GCF_000334495.1 of Tupaia belangeri chinensis. Taxonomy (NCBI): domain Eukaryota; kingdom Metazoa; phylum Chordata; class Mammalia; order Scandentia; family Tupaiidae; genus Tupaia; species Tupaia belangeri. Next base: position 430,052 of record NW_006199316.1, read on the forward strand.
CCAGTCCGCTGGGATCCACGGGACAAAGGCACGAGGGGCTTCATTGGAGGAGAGCCCAAGTGCGCCCGGGGAGAGGGGACCGGGAAGCTGCTGCCTACACTAAGTGCACCCAGGGAGAGGGGACCGGGAAGCTGCTGCCCACGACCCTGTGTCCGCAGCCAGGGAGCTGGGCACAAAGGAGCAGCAACCTCCTGCGGCACAGACGGGTCGTGGTGACAGGGAAGCAGCCTCAGCACCAACACCTGCTTATTCAGTCGGCACATTCACAGGGCACCCCTGGGTCCAGGCACTATTTTCAGTTCTACAAACACAGCTATTTCTTAATTATTTATTTCACTTTGTTTATTATTATTATTTTAAATTTTGCTAAAGGACATGCTATAGTGAAAGAGAAAGTGAGAAAGCAAGCTGACAGGTTCAGTACTTGAACCGCAGTCAGCCATTTTGAAGTCCAAGGCCTCAACCACCTCATGGCCCTGACACAGCTATTTTTAAATGACACAACCCCGCCGTCAGGGAGCTTACATTTTAGTGGGGAAACAGGTCACATGTCAAAGACATCAACAGTGTGTCTCATAGCAGGGTGGGGGAGGGCAAGAGGAGGGAGGGGCTTGCCGTCTTAAATCAGGGAGCCCAGGAAGGCCTTCCTTAGAGAGAGGGTCATGTCAAAACCCAAAGTAGGTTGTGATTATTCCTAAAATAAGGGACTTGCTAGCGATAGAACTGGAAGATCCAAATCAGCTTTAGAGATTAGTCAGTCCGATCCATCTTTTGCAGATGAGGAAACTGAGGCACAGAGGCAGGGTAGTGGTGAGGAGGCACCTTGCCCACCGTCACTGGGCAGGCAGCAGGTCTGGAACCCGGGTGCTCTGGTCCCCAGTCAGAGTCCTCTCCCGTCACGTCGCTGCACGGGCAGAGAAGCCCCAGCTTCCCACCAGACACGTCCGCTGGCAGGTGCGGTAAATAAAAGGCTTCATCTCAAAGACAGACCATGAGGACACCGTAAAGCCTTTATGGGCTGGGCTGGTGGTCAGCACGCCTTGGCCTGCACAGTGCTCCCAAACAAGGGACCATAAACATTTTATGGTGGCCGGACACCACATAGACTTCCATGGCCATGGCATCTGCTCAGCCGCTCCATCCCCTGGCCTCTGTGGTGACACCAGGATGCTTGTGCCCAGAGCAGAACTTCCACAGAGCCCTGGCCTGGGCGGCATTCGTGTCCCCTACGTCCAGACTGTCTGCCAGCGACACAAGACCAGGGGCTGGGACTACATTCAACACCGACGGGAGCCCGGGTCAGCACCGGTGCATGCCGCCAGAGGCCCTGCTCCTGAAGGTTGCCCAGTGGTGGAGACGGGCACACACATTCAGCTCACTGTACCCTGAGCACTGGGGGAGGCACCCCGATTCACAGGTCAGAAAGCAGCCCACATCCGGCCGGCTGCCTCCACACCCCTGCCTGGAACCTCCTGTTCACGGCACTCCTCCTACTTTAATGAGCCCATGCTAAAGCCAGGACGCTGGGCTTTCTCCTCCTCCAGGCCATCCGTGTGCCCACAGTCAGGGGGGGTGAGAATGCTGGCGAGGAACCCTGGGATTCCACCCCTCCACTCCTACTGAAGGGTTCCTACAGGGATGCGTGTCAGCCCCCGCATTACCTCAGCCCCGTGGCCCTGCAGCAGGGCCGGGTGGAGGGGATGCTGCTGGAGCAGGGGGCTGCACAGGGGTGAAGGGGAACAGGAAAACTGCCCGGGACCTCTGGGAAGGTGTCTGATCCCCAGCTCCCCCAGGACAGCAGTGCCCAGGAAAGCGCTGGCCTACTCTTCTTCAACAGCCTCTCAGACACCATCAATGCTATTCCCAAAAACCAGGAGGGATGGCAGCTCCTCTTCGGGCCCTGCCCTGGGCTCAGCCTTCTCCCTCTCTCTCAGGCCATGTATTTCTGGGGAGCATGTGAGTCCTTTACCTCCCTGTTCAAATGTCACCTCCTCCCATGAAGCTGCAGTCTCCCACCTAGACGGCATTTCTGCTGTGTGACCCGCATCTGCGTATGCAGATGGTGTGGTCCGGTAATTCCCGAGGGACTGTCTTACCCGCCCCCCCCCCCGCCCGATCCTGACAGGCTCCCGGAGGCTCCTCTGTACTCAGCATGTTTCCCCTCCCCCCTACACAGAGCCGAATGCCTTCTTAGAGCAGGCATTTCATAAATATTGGATGAATTAGTTAATTAATGAATTAACCTGCCTTAGAAACTTGTTCCATGATCTAAATCCCTTCTTACTGAGAGAGAGAGGATTCCCCCTTGCGTGGGCTCAATCTCCTGGCCCAGTTCCACTCAGTCTACCCATAGGCTCTAGCCTCAGTGGGATTGCAGTGCTCTGGCCACCCTCCCCCCCAGGTCTGGCCCTCCACACTTAATGGTCCCTAAGCTTCCCTCCCCGTACAGAGCCGACCACCTCCGGCTTTGCTGTCCTACCGTCCAGCCTGTCCCCACTGCCGCCCTCTCCATCCACTCATGGCCAAGTGTCCACAGGGCTCTTAAATCTCAGGAGCAATCTGGCACCGTGACAGCAAAGGCCTGCCCCTAGGAAGGACCCAGGAGACTCTGGGTTCTGGAATGGCACAAACACAGCACCTCAGGGAGCCTGGGAGCCACGTAGAACAGTGCCAAGTGGCACTAGGGACCTGTTCGTGGAAGACAATTTTTCTATGGACGGGTGGAAGGACGGTTTTGGGATAATTGAAGCTCATGACACTTACAGAGCACTTTATTTTTTAATTATTATTACTAATTAATAATAATTAATTAATTATTATTGGGAAAGTCATGAAATATTTTTCTGTGCAATAGAAAATAATAGAGACCAGTATCAACTGTGGCCCAGGGTTGGAGACCCCTGGCAGAGAGCACCCTCTCATTCTGGAAGAACCCCGCCCCTTGCCCACTTGCTAGCTGAACTTCTGTGGCCACCCAGAAGTGATATCCAGACACACAAGCCATTCGTGGGCGCCCACAACGTGCCAGTTAAACAAGTCCTGGTTCTCCAAGTCACGGCTCTCCGACCCCCAGAGAGGTAGTGACACGTGACTCGTTGCACGTGTCACTAAAGATAATGGCTGACGCTCCAGCCAGAGCCGAGCAAGGAAGATCCATCTCACGGCGACTGGGGTTCCAAACAGGCCCCTAGGGGCTAAGACGTGGGCGAGGGGTGGGGGGAGGGAAGAGCAGTCCCTTGAAGGCTAGGGAGCCTGGTGGACAGCGCTTTGCCCCCATGAGTCTAGCCAGCTAGCTGTCTTGCAGGCCATAGGGCTCCCTCTCTTCCCTGCCGCCCAAAGGATCTGTGTGATAGTGCCGAAATCAAGGCATAGACTAGGGGCCTCAGGGCTGTGTAAAAGGAAGGGAGGCTTCACGGAAGAGGCGACATTTAAGCGCTGTCTGCGAGATAAAGAGGATTTTCCTGGGAGGCCTGAAAGGCTGCACCCAAACTGTTTCTTCCAGGCCTAAGGTAGCAAGCCAGATGGCACCTCTCTGCAACACTTCCATCAACAAGTTCGAGGTCTGAAGACCTCCATCTGACCCAGCTTGACCTTACACATGTGCACACACAATGCTAGAAGTAGGGGCCAACTGAGAGCCAAGTCGAAGACGTGCTGGGACGTCTCAGTGCCAGGCGTCAGACTTCCCAGGGTCTGAATTCCAGAGAACTCTACCTGAAGATGTCCAGGCCCAACAAACCGTGCAAAATACTGGAGTCAAACCCCACCCCAGCGAAGAGACAGCTAGAGCCCGGAATGAGGAGGTGCAGGCCATGACCAGAGCCGCTGGGAAGCCTGGCTGGGATGTAAGGCCCTGGGTAGATCTAGAATAAAATGGGTCAGCCGGTGGGTGAGGGCACATGGCTGGAGAGGAGAAGGCCAGACATCCTGCCATGCCCACTAGACAGGGCTTAGGCGTGGAGCCACAGCTGGCCGGGACTTGCTGATGGAGCCCTCGGGCCGGAATAAAGAACAAGGTGGAAGAGGATGTTGGAAAGGTCTGTGGTGGGCCCTGGAGGCGACATCTCTGCTAACCATCACTTTCTCCAGACCTAGGACTCTTGGCCAAGACCTCACCTTCCACATCCACACCTGGCCACTCCCCATAGGTAACTCCCTGAGGAGCCCCGAAGGTCCTTGGGGTGCAGAGAGGGCCTCAAGCCTGCATAGGGTGCCATGCATCCTCTCCCTCTGGGCTCATTCCTCCCCCACCCACCCCTGGCCACTCGGAGTGGGCCCGAGGTGGAGAACAGCAGACTTGCAAGGAGGAGTGGGGCTGGTGCCCGGGAGAAGGCCAGAGGCCTGTGGACAGCCTTGTAATTTAATTATTCGACTGCAGAAAGGAGATGGCATGTACTGGGTGCTCGTCCTTGTTAGGCTAATTGTCTGTCTCCTTCACTCTTCTCCCCCACATGCTGGGGACGTCGCCACAGCCTAATTGAGTTATCATAAAGATAATGGCTGATGCTCCAGCCAGAGCCGAGCAAGGAGGATCCATCTCACTGCGACTGGGGCTCCAGACAGGCCCCCAGGGGCTAAGACGTGGGCAGGGGGAAGGAGGGAAGATCAGTACCTTGAAGGCTAGGGAGCCTGGTGGACAGCGCTTTGCCCCCATGAGTCTAGCCAGCTAGCTGTCTTGCAGGCCATAGGGCTTCCTCTCTTCCCTGCCGCCCAAAGGAGCTCATTAGTGAGACAAAAGGTCTCTGGCCCAGGAGTGTCCAGGGCTTTCTAGAGAGGCAGCCGAGCCGTGTAGTGAAGAGAACTTGGACTCAGGAAGCAGACAGGTCAGGTTTCAAATCTCACCGTCACCTCTTGTAACCTAGGCCAATTACTTCTCTGCTCCGAGCCTCGGTGTTCTCATCTGTCAAATGGGGACTGTTAAATTCACATCACATTATTGGTCAGAAAAGTCAGTGAGAACATCTGTGTAAAGTGACGGAAACCAGTGACGTGAGCTTCCACTTGTCTGTCCTGATACTGGTGAGAGTGGGTGGAGGAGGAAGAGGTGGCTGATGGGACGACCATTGGAGGACACCCCAGGACAGTGCCTGGCTTTATGTGAGCCGCTGGGGGGCGTGCAGGGGACAGTGTGCTCTTCCTTGCCTGTCTTTCTGTCTTACAACATGGCCCCTCATCTCTATCAACTCCAGGCCCCAGAGAGCTCTGAGATGCATCTCTGGGATGAGAACCTGGGCACAAGCTGAGAGGACAGGAGTCAAAAACACATGAGTCAGGGTCAAGGACAAAAGTGAAGGTCAGAGTTCACACGGTCCGGCCAAGGCCTTGGACAGATACAGCAGTCCAGACGTGGTGGGCAGGGGATGGAGCCGCCACAGCGGCAGGGCATCCCGGGAATCTCGGGCAGTCGGCG
>NW_006199316.1:435693-474237 GCF_000334495.1 Tupaia belangeri chinensis
GGGGGCAGGGCCGCGCCACAGCGGCAGGGCACCCGGGCACTCCCGGGCAGCTGTGGCAGATGGGGAGAACCAGACATCAGGCCCCGGTGTTCTAGTCAAGGTCTGCTCTACGGTCGAGAGCGCCCCAGAGCCCCCAGTGAGGCAGGCAGGACCTGATGGCATCCCCCGCTGCCTTCCAGTGCCCCCTCTGATCCAGCCCTTCGAGTTCCCACCAGCCTCCATCGGCCAGCTGCTCTACATCCCCTGCGTGGTGTCCTCGGGGGACATGCCCATCCGTATCACCTGGAGGAAGGACGGCCAGGTGATCATCTCAGGCTCGGGCGTGACCATCGAGAGCAAGGAGTTCATGAGCTCCCTGCAGATCTCCAGCGTCTCCCTCAAGCACAACGGCAACTACACGTGCATCGCCAGCAACGCCGCGGCCACCGTGAGCAGGGAGCGCCAGCTCATCGTGCGCGGTGAGTCGGCCAGCCAGCTGGGGAGGGGCCGGGGAGCCCCGCCTGGGGCTACCTTGGCGTCTCCCGGTTTCCAGTTTAACTCACAGGCCTGTGGAAAGCTGGCTCTGGCAGGCCCCTTAAAGAGCAAGAGGTCCTGGGACCAGCAGATGGCATGATGGTTATGTCCCTGGACTCCCACAGTTGTTCGTGGTTCAAATCCCGGACCCAGCAGCTTCAAACTCATGCTGGGCACGTGTACATGCGTGCCCAAAATCCTGAGAAAATAGAAAAGAAAGGAATGGCATGGCCATTCCCCTGAGGGGTGATTTCTCACTTTCTGTCTCTCTCTCTCTCTCTGTCTGTCTCTCTGGTGAGTGTATGTGCCCTATAGCAAAAATCTATCTTTAAAAAAAAATAAGAAAGAAAAACAAGAGGTCCAAACCTCTTATGTTCTAGCTCAGACAGTCGAGGCCCTGAGCAGAGAAGACACTTGCTCAGTCATTGGCAAAAGCAGGATTAGAACTCAGAGCTCCCAACTCTCGACCTATTATTCAGGAAAAGCTCTCTGCATCTCGGCTTCCAGGAGCTGCCGTCCCAGCGAGATAAAGATCCAGGCAGAGCTGCCGTTGCATGGACGGTGCTCCAAGCCCTGGGAGACCTGTCAGAGACCGAGACGATCTGTCTCTCCCTACCCTCCCTCTTTCCACAGTGCCCCCCCGATTTGTGGTGCAGCCCAACAACCAGGATGGCATCTACGGCAAAGCCGGTGTGCTCAACTGCTCGGTGGACGGCTACCCCCCACCCAAGGTCATGTGGAAGCATGCCAAGGGTAAGCCCATCCCCCAGGGATTCAAGGGGCCACTTCCTATGCCCACACCTGGCCACTTCCCGCAAGCAGCTCCCTGTGGAGCCCCAAGATCCGTGGGGTGCAGGAGGGCCTCAGGCTTGCACTCGGTGGCACCTAGCCCCTCCCTCTGGGCTCTATCTCCTCCCCCCTTCCCCTGGCCACTCTGGGTGGACCTGGGATGGAGAACAGCAGATTTGCAAGGAGGGGTGGAGCTGGTGCCTGGGAGGTCAGTCAGAATCCCCAGGAGGACAGGGAAGGGAAAAAAGGGTGCTCCGATGAGACTTGGACTTATTCCCTACATGCAGCTCCTAGTCCTGGGTGGGGTCTTAGCTCTGAATTTTAAGGGAACCTCAGGCTATACCTGATCTGCAGGTTATCCTCAGCCATCCCCAGAGGTCTGTGGACTGAAAACAGCTGTCATGCTGACTCCCAATTTCCTCTTGTCCCCGTAGACTCGACCTCCCCCTCCTACCTCCAGCCCTCAAGCTCAGTGTGCATTGCTTTCCCCACCCACCCTGGGGCCCCAGAGCGTCACTGCCCTGCTTCTCCCCAGCCTGTTCTGGGATCTTGGCCCTTCTTGGAGCTCAGCTTCATCTCAAGGATGTACTTGGTATTGAAGCCTTATATCCTGGATCGTGTCCAGGGGAGACACTGGGAGGGGGGGCACCCAAAGCACTACCTGGAGGATGGCTGGCCTCTGATTTCTTGCTTTCTGCCTCTCTGGCAGGCACATGCGCCTATAGCAAAAATCTCTCACCAAAGAAACGACAACCATTTCTTCTTCTCCAAGTAATTCACCCCAAGAAACTTGGTGCAGGGTGGGGGCTCAGCTCTCTGGCCACCCTGAGCTAAGCCCCCACCCCCTCCACCCCAGCTCCTTGCCTCAGGGCTGGGACAGGGCCAGACCTCTACGAGGGTCTTTCCAGCTGCCCCTCAGGGCAGAGTGGGTTCCCCACTTTGGGGATGGTGCCACTCAGCTATAGAATGGCCCGAGACAAGCAAGAGAACAGAGGCCAGGCACCCCAGCTCACCCCAGCACAGGCCCAGGACCTAAGCTCTGCCTCCTTGCAGGGAGCGGGAACCCCCAGCAGTACCATCCAGTGCCCCTCACCGGCCGCATCCAGATCCTGCCCAACAGCTCGCTGCTGATCCGCCACGTTCTAGAAGAGGACATCGGCTACTACCTCTGCCAGGCCAGCAACGGCGTGGGCACCGACATCAGCAAGTCCATGTTCCTCACCGTCAAGAGTGAGTCCTTCCCCTGCAGCCTCCCCGCACCCCTGCCCACAGCCAAGGCTGGCTCTGCACTCTCCCTGCTACACCTTGGTTTCCATTGGACAGTCCCTAAAGGGGGGCAGGAAGGAGCCCTAGTCTGAGGTGGGCTGGGCCCTTCGGATGGGGCGTCCAGAAACACCGTCGTCTAAAACAAGGGCTCACTCTGAGCCGCCCTGCCTACCCCACTCAGTCACTATATGCTCAGCACTGGTCGCACCCGGCGTCACTTGAATCCCATTTACTTCGATCTGTGGGTTGGCAACTCGATCTGAATACTCGGTTAGTTTCCGTTACTTCATATACACCTGCGTGTGCACAACCTGTGTGCGGCCTGCAACGGAAGACGCCCTCCAATGCAGGGGAAAGGCCTAGGGTCAGAAATCCTGCGTCCCACGTCCAGATGTACCTGATGAGATGTGTGGCCTTAGCCAGGTCACCTCCCCTCCCTGCACGCCAGTTTCCGCACCTCTGCTGGAGGTCCATTCCCAGCCCACCTCATCACTGAGTAACCCAGGGCTGAGAATAGAGAAGGGGTGCTTTGAAAGAGCCAACCTAACAGCACAGTTCGGCAGAACTTGGTGTGTATCTGTGGCTTCTAAACCCCCAGGGCTGGGCCTGGGAAGGCCGCCATTGATTTGCTATCCTTAGGACCTTCCTAGAGGGCGTGCCTCTCACTTCGCACTCTTAGGGGTCTGTACAATGGGTCCCCAGGGTTCATGTCAGGAGGACAGTGTCAGGAAATGGGCCGTGGGCCGTGAAGGGCAGTGGTAAGAGCCTGAGCCAGGCAGGTGAACCTGGGGCCATGCCTTAACTACCGTGCAGCTTTAACACACTCCGGCCGGACGGCACCTCATTTTCCTGATCCATGAAACGCAGTCGTAATAGCACTTTACCCGCGACGTTCTGTGTCCAGGCTGAGTCAGACGACATGTGTCAAGCCATCAGGATAGTAGCCGGCCCCCAAAGACTCAGCCACCAGTTTTGTTATTCTTTTTAAGTTTACTGGTTTATTTCTTTCCATGAGAGAGGAAGACACAGGGAGACTGAGAGACAGAAAGATAGGCACCCCAGCAGGGTCGTCATGCTGTGATACCGCCCCATCCTTGGCCAGCCCGACAGGCTCAGGGACGTGAACCCAGGCCCTTTCCCATGTGGTCCAGTTGTTGTATCACAGCACCACTGTCTGGTTCTCGGTTTTGTTATTCTTTCCATTTCTTAAGGTTATTATTTCTTCCATGAGTGAGAGAGACAGAGACAGGGAGGAAACCCCTCCAATGGGGTCTCCATGCCATGATCCATTCTCAGGCTTCAGTCTGCCTTAGACCATGGATGCACATGTACCTGGCCCACTCAGGAAGGTCTCCAGACTTGAACCAGGGGCCTTCCTAGAGCGCGCACCTCTCACTTCGCACTCTTAGGGGTCTGTACAATGGGTCCCCAGGGTTCATGTCAGGAGGACAGTGTCAGGAAATGGGCCGTGGGCCGTGAAGGGCAGTGGTAAGAGCCTGAGCCAGGCAGGTGAGCCTGGAGCCATGACTTAACTACCGTGCAGCTTTAACATCGCCTCATAGACCATGCACCACTGCTCCATGGTCCAGTCTCCAATTTCTTCTTTTTTTTTTTTAGAGAGAGAGATTTTTGCTATAGGGCACATGCATTCGCCAGAGAAAGACAAAGACTGGAAGTGAGAAATCACTCCCCGGGGTGAATGGCCATGCCACAACCCCTTCTCTTCCATTCTCCTCTCGGAATCTTGGGCATACATGCACTTGGGCAGGCATGCACAACTCCCGGCGTGAGTTTTAAGCCACCGGGTTCAGGACTCACACCACGGTTAACTACATGGGAGTCCAGCGATGTAATCATTACGCCACCTGCTGGTTCTCAGATTATTATCCTTGAGGGCGCAGGTGGGAGAGCTGCCAGAGCAGCGCCCTCCCTGTGTGCGGTCCACCAGTGCCTCCCCAGAGTCCTCCTGGGGAACCACAGCTCCTTTATCGCCTGCCAAGCCCATGTTCAGCTCAGTGCAAGACAGGGAAGCCCCGGCGATCGATCGATGCTCGGGGAGCTCCGAGCAGGAATCCCCGCCCCGGGGAGCCGCTTCCCTCACACTATCAAAAAGCACTTTGTCCTTAATAAAACCAGGCAATCAATCTACATCCCTCAGCCAGGGAGAGCCTTGCTAATTCCGCCTGTGTGAGGCAGAGGGAGAGCGGGCGAGAACGGACACCTCCGGAACGTCCTTGCTGCGTGATCCTCGTCTCCCCGCCACCAGCCACCAGCCGGAGAGGTGAACCCACACTCCCCACATGCTGCTCTTAGTTTTTTGTCTTTGCTCTAAGTTAGGGGAGTCCATGGGATGAGCATGGCTGCCTGCTCTGTGGCATGTGGCTTCTCCGCAGAGATGGGGGAGACACTGCAGACAGGAGGCAGGCTGTGTGAGGACACTCAGTTGACAGTCCCTGAAGTCCTAGGACGCCTCGGGCAAGTCACTTCTCTCAGGGCTGCCAGCCTCGTTCACAGCCCAGGGGGCAGCCCTGAGACACTCAGGTATTCAGGGAGAGCATATTCTGCAAACCTAGGGCCATACCGTGTCCCCCGCTACCACCCACCCCACGCAGGTGTTACCCCCGGCCCCCTCTTCCCAAGGGAATGACAGGGCACATCCTACCACCCCAGTCACTCACAGGCAGTCTGGACCTGTTTCCCTCCTCTCCTTCCCCTTGTCCCAGTGTCACCTCCCTTGTCATTCTCCCTGCTTCTCTCCCCGTGAGGCCCACACACACTCCTTTCTTACATCTGCTTCTTCTCACCAACACCTCCAGGTCACATCTTCCCGCTCGCCGCTCCTCCCCTGCACACTGCCTGTCCCTGTCACTCAGTCTCTCAGCTCTGTCTCCCCGCAGGCTCCTGGCTCCTGCCCTCCCATCTCCGCTCAGACAGGCTAGTTTCTCGCTGTGCTCTCTTACACACCCTTCCTCTGTCACCCCTTCCATTCCAGCCAGCTCTCCCCAGTGACCTGCCCCAGCCTTCCTGCAGGCCCCAGGACACCCCAGGACGCCAGCAGGAGAGGAGGAGGCAGAACCCAGGGCGGTGGCCTTGGCAAGCTGAGCTGGGCCAGGACCTCTGTCCAGGATTAAAGGCTCGGCCGGCCCTGTGCAGTAGCAGGGCCCATTCCAGACTACACACGGCTGCCCCAAGGTGTGCCTGCGAGGAACTGTTGGGTGGGAGTGGGGGTGAGGCAGGGCGCACCTGACCCTTCCTTGAACTGCAGTTCGAGTCCTGGATCTAGTGGCTTCCATTCTACTGTCATCTGCTTCTGCAAGGGGGTGCTGTTCCAGGAACCCGCCCTCAGCTCCCTTTCTGTCCTCTCCCCTGCCTGTTCTACCCTTTCTCCCATGTCCCCCTCAACCTTCTTCCACTCTCCCATTCTGTTTTCACTTAAAGGGCACTCAGAGGTGGGGACTTGGCACAGGTAGATGGGACCTTCAGGACCTGGGCATATGGATCACCAGTGGGATCACAGGGATCCATTTCTAGCCATCCGTCAGTCCATCCAAAACACCCACACCATCCACACTTCCCTTGCCAGCCTACAGAGGCACACAGAAAGCCCTGGCACCTGCAGAGCCTCGTCCAGGGCTTGCCTGATGCCCCTAACACACAGGGACGCTTTTGAGTGAATGCCGCTCCACCTTGTCCGGCCGCTGAGTTCTGTAAACTGACCTTCATCCCACTTTACCCACACAGAGAAAGTAAATGCAGTCTCCCCTTGCCCATGGGGGACCCTTTCTATCCCCTGGGGATGCCTGAACCCGTATAGTACTGACCCTACCTACACTGTCAGTCCTGTGCATAAAGACCTAAGACAAAGCCTCATTTGTGTATTAAGAAACAGGAAGGTTAACAACAATAACTAACAATAAAATAGAAACAATTACAACAACACTCAGAATGGCATGAAATTTAGAGCTTAGGAATCATTTCTTTATGGAATTTTCCATTTAATATTTTTAGGCAGTGGTTGGCCATGAGTAATAGAAACCACGGATTAGAGGAGACTGCTGTATACCAAAGGGAACAAAAGACCATTCAAGTGTCCAGTCAGACCTTTGTGGTTGGCCTCTACCAGGAGCCCCAATGCTGCTGGTCCCTCTGTTTCCAGTGATCACTCAACTTACGATCAATGAACACTCCCTAATGTCAATAAAGCTCTGTGATTAAGAGCATGAACTGTAGGGACCATCAGATGGCATGGATGGTTATGTCACTGTCATGTAATCCACTGCAGTTCGAGTCCCAGACCTGGTGGCTTAAAACTCGTGCCGGGCGCATATGCGTGCATGCCCAAGATCCTGACAACAATATGGAGGAAAAGGGATTGTGGAGTAGCCATCCCTCCAGGGGATGATGGCTCACTTTCACAAAGAAACAGATTTCTCTATGTTTTCCTATCTCTCCGGCAAGTGCACAAACCCTATAGCAAAAAAATCTCTAAAAAAAAAATAGAGCATGAACTTTAGACCAGAGATACCTGGGTTCAAATCCCAGCTCTGCCACCTGGTAGCTGTAAGCCCAGTGTCTTCCTCTACATGCTTGTATGTTATTCTCCTTGGTAAAGTTTAAATGAGATCATGAATTTAGGATTAGTAGACTACTTGGTGTGAAATGCACATCCAGTTATTGCTGGCAATCATTCATTTCAAAAACAAGAGTCTCTACGTAGAGCTTCAAGGATGAGCTCCTACAAGCGGAACCAATGGGGTGAAGGTCATGCCATGCCAGGAAGCAGAACCAGCCCAAGTGAGGCTGGAGAGACGGGAAGCCCAGTGTTGTACTATGAGCCGCAACTGATAGCATCGGGCTGAGAGCAGGCAGGAGGGTTTTTGAAGACTATGAGATGCTTGTGGGCTTTGGAAGTTCAGTGTTCTCTTTCTATGTAGAATTGACTCTATTATTATTATTATTATTATTATTATTATTAGAGAGAGAGAGATTTTTTGCTATAGGGTGCTCACCAGAGAAACAGAAAAAGTGAAAAATCACCCCCTAGGGTGCATGGCTATGCTGCAATTCCTTCTCCTCCAATCTCCTCTCAGGATTTTTGAGCACACACGCACATGTGCCCAGCATGAGTTTCAAGCCTCTGGGTTCGGGACTCAAACTGCAGTAGGCTATGTGGGAGTCCTAAACCTTAGCCACTACACCACCTGCTGGCTCCATGTAGAACTGACTCTTGATACCAGACTCCAAGCCAGAGTTCCAGGAGTCCAAAGGTCCAGTGGATCAGGATTCCCAGAGCAGGTGCTTAGAGAATTGCTCTCCTCAGGGCCCCAGGGAGCTGAGGGTTTGTTCAAATGGACCAGGGTTTTCCAAGTCCTCCAACACCCTTTATAGCAACTGACCAGGCCTGACTGCCCCCCACTGCTCCCTGACCTCATAGTCTTGGGGTGGACTGAGCACAGGAGTCCTGAGCCTACAGCCCAGCCTTGCCAACTTCACATACAGCACTTTACAAACCTCTCCCCCTGGCCTGCCTGTGAGGTTGGCAGGCTCTTTTTCAGAGAACTTTCAAGACTGGGTCAAGGTCGTTGGACAGTGTAGTCCCAGCTGAGACCAGAGTGTACCTGTGTGGATGCATGGCTTGGTAGAAAGAGTGCAGACGGAAAATCTGAGGTCTGGATGCCAATCCTGGCTCTGACTCACTGGCTCTGTATCCGTGAGCCATCCCTTCCCTTCCCTGGGCCTTAGTTTCCCCATCTGTACAACGAAAGGCCAGAACTAGAGGCTAGTCACTCACTAACCCAAGGTCCCCTCCAGCTCACACAAGCTGCAGGTCTAGCTGCACGCATGATCTGTTCAGAGCACCAGACCCCCTCCCAGAACCTGGTTGAAAATAAATGTAATTAACAAAAGAAAATGCCACGTCCACAGAGTTGCCTTTTATCTTTTTAAAAAAATATTTAAAAAGAGAGAGATAATGACCAAAGGGAGGAGGAGGCAATTCCCCCTCTAACTGCCACATGGGGGAAAAAGAAAGCATCTTCAAAGAGAATTCTTCCCCGAGTGGCAGGGGCCATGTAGCAAGGCCTCCTGGGACTCGGCCTGCCCCCTGGTACAGACAGGTCCTGTGACGTCTCCAGATGCACCCCCACTTTGTGAGGGCTCCAGTGACTGGGCCGCAGACAAAGCCCATGGCCAATTAAACTGGGAAGGGCTCTTTGTTTGGTTTGAGGTTTGATTTGTTTGTTTAGCAAAATGTCAGACCAATTAAAGGGAGAGTCAAGTGGCCTCAATGAGCACACACCCCGCCACAGAGTCACAGAGTCAGGAGGGGGAAGCACGGAGCCAAACTCCATAAGGTTGGGGGTGGAGGGAGCCCCTGGGCCTGGCTAAACCAGGTCACCTGCCGTGGCTGGCGGTTGGTACAGAGGGCAGGATGCAGAACCTTGGAAATGTGACTGTGTCTAATGACGTGAGATGGTCTGAATCTCAGATTCGTCCAAGGGAAACGCCCTTTCAGGCAGAAACAACCCCTTCCTTAGACGTGGGTACCTGGGGCCCTGTGGTCCAAGGGACCTTTCAGGCAGAAACAACCCCTTCCTTAGACGTGGGTACCTGGGGCCCTGTGCCTTCCATTCCAGGGGGGAATTCCCAGCCCTCCCAATCCAGTCACGATCATGCGTCAGCCTCACCTGCCCAGCCTAGCCTTGGCTGGGAGGGCCCCACTCCGGCCTGCGCCAAGCCAGGGGGTCTCCTCTGCAGGCTTTGACGCGGCCTCCCCTGTGTCTGGTGAAGGAGAGAGAAAGGGAGGGAGGGGGAGGAGGGAACAAGGCATTGCGATGATTTCCATGGCAATGATTATCCAGCTGGCTCTTTGGCCTTATTGATTTTCAGACTTCATAGAGTAAGGAGAGACACTTTGTCTTCTGCTTCATCAAACAGCGGCTGGGGGAGGGCGGGCCACATCCTCTCGTGAGCTCCCCACGACGCCCCCTCCTCAGAGGGACGAGGAGCCAGCAAAGCGCCCTGAGCCTGGGCCAGCTCTAGGCCCCTGCACCTTCTGCAGGGCCCAAGGAGGCCAGAACGAGTCATGCATTTAGGGAGTCCTCTTCTCTCAGTGTCCTCACTATGTCCTGGGTTGGCTGTGGCCTATCGCTTCCTCTCCTGGAACTCAGTTTGCTCCTCTGTTCGATGGGCCGCAGCCCTGCACCCGTGTCCCTCACCCCAACAGTGCTGGCAGAGCTCCACAAGAGGACTGCTCCACCAGTGGAGACCTGGGGCAAGGGCTCCTACCTTCCAGAAGCCAAAGCCCTTGGTGGTTCCAAGAGGGATAGACAAGTCTGAACCGTGGGAAACCCAGGCGTGTCAGGAGCCATTGCCACTTGAAGACGGCATCAAAACATGCCCGGCCCCTGCCACCCCAAATGGGACGTGGGAAACCTACTGACATCAAGTTGTGCCGTAGCATCAGAACCATCCTGGACACCTCCCAGACTAGCCCCAGACTAGCCTTGGACAAAGTTTCCAGGTAGAATAGCGTGTCTTCCATGTGGAACAATCCCCCACCTGGCCCCGCTTCCTCTCATCACCATGGCAACCGGGTCCCCTTCCCTGGCCAGCACGGGAGGTTTTATGGGAGGGGAAGGGTGTAGCAAGGCCTCCTGGGACTCGGCCTGCCCCCTGGTACAGACAGGTCCTGTGACGTCTCCAGATGCACCCCCACTTTGTGAGGGCTCCAGTGACTGGGCCGCAGACAAAGCCCATGGCCAATTAAACTGGGAAGGGCTCTTTGTTTGGTTTGAGGTTTGATTTGTTTGTTTAGCAAAATGTCAGACCAATTAAAGGGAGAGTCAAGTGGCCTCAATGAGCACACACCCCGCCACAGAGTCACAGAGTCAGGAGGGGGAAGCACGGAGCCAAACTCCATAAGGTTGGGGGTGGAGGGAGCCCCTGGGCCTGGCTAAACCAGGTCACCTGCCGTGGCTGGCGGTTGGTACAGAGGTCAGGATGCAGAACCTTGGAAATGTGACTGTGTCTAATGACGTGAGATGGTCTGAATCTCAGATTCGTCCAAGGGAAACGCCCTTTCAGGCAGAAACAACCCCTTCCTTAGACGTGGGTACCTGGGGCCCTGTGCCTTCCACAGGAGAGGAGTCTGTGAGCAAAGGAAATAGCCCCCAGAACCAGTGGCTCCCTTTCTAGACCACATTCCAGGTACCCAGGGAATTCCCAGCTCTCCCAATCCAGTCACGATCATGCGTCAGCCTCACCTGCCCAGCCTCGAGGTGGCTGGGAGGGCCCCACTCCGGCCTGCGCCAAGCCAGGGGGTCTCCTCTGCAGGCTTTGACGCGGCCTCCCCTGTGTCTGGTGAAGGAGAGAGAAAGGGAGGGAGGGGGAGGAGGGAACAAGGCATTGCGATGATTTCCATGGCAATGATTATCCAGCTGGCTCTTTGGCCTTATTGATTTTCAGACTTCATAGAGTAAGGAGAGACACTTTGTCTTCTGCTTCATCAAACAGCGGCTGGGGGAGGGCGGGCCACATCCTCTCGTGAGCTCCCCACGACGCCCCCTCCTCAGAGGGACGAGGAGCCAGCAAAGCGCCCTGAGCCTGGGCCAGCTCTAGGCCCCTGCACCTTCTGCAGGGCCCAAGGAGGCCAGAACGAGTCATGCATTTAGGGAGTCCTCTTCTCTCAGTGTCCTCACTATGTCCTGGGTTGGCTGTGGCCTATCGCTTCCTCTCCTGGAACTCAGTTTGCTCCTCTGTTCGATGGGCCGCAGCCCTGCACCCGTGTCCCTCACCCCAACAGTGCTGGCAGAGCTCCACAAGAGGACTGCTCCACCAGTGGAGACCTGGGGCAAGGGCTCCTACCTTCCAGAAGCCAAAGCCCTTGGTGGTTCCAAGAGGGATAGACAAGTCTGAACCGTGGGAAACCCAGGCGTGTCAGGAGCCATTGCCACTTGAAGACGGCATCAAAACATGCCCGGCCCCTGCCACCCCAAATGGGACGTGGGAAACCTACTGACATCAAGTTGTGCCGTAGCATCAGAACCATCCTGGACACCTCCCAGACTAGCCCCAGACTAGCCTTGGACAAAGTTTCCAGGTAGAATAGCGTGTCTTCCATGTGGAACAATCCCCCACCTGGCCCCGCTTCCTCTCATCACCATGGCAACCGGGTCCCCTTCCCTGGCCAGCACGGGAGGTTTTATGGGAGGGGAAGGAGGGATGAACCTGCTCATATGATCTCCACTCCCAGTCTAAATGTGCCTGTCCCAGGGTCTCAGCTGGCCCTTAGCTCCTTAGAGGGGTTAGGCCAGGATGGCATAAAGCTCACCCTGGCCATCCCCGTGACCACAGCACTGAGGAGCTTCTAGATGGGTCTGGGCTCCAGGGCACCCTTCAGGGCAGACCAGATGAATAACAAAACAGTGAGTCTCTTACATGTCCACCAAGGTGGAGGTGCCAGCAAACACCTCAAGACAAATGAGAGTCAAGGTGGAGCCAGCAGGTAATGTGGTGGTTAAGGCTCTGGAGTCACTTGTGGCCGACCACAGTTCTAGTCCCTGACCCCGTGGTATAAAAATCACTCAGTCACACATGTGTGCATGTCCAAAATCCTGAGAGGAGAAAGGAGAAGGGATTGTGGTGTGGCCATGCCCCCCTGGGGGTGTGATTCTTCACTTTTGCTCATTCTCTGTCTCTGGTGAGCACACTCACCCTATGGCAAAAACCTGAAAAGAAAAGAAAAGAGTGTCAAGGTTTTCACTGGGCAGCTCAACTTAGACAGAAAAGTGTAGACGGAGAACTAAGCAGTGCCTCCACAGCCTGCCCTAAGTGGGGTGCTCAGAACTGCTCCCCCGATTACGATCAAAGCTTCCCTAAATGGTAGGGGCTGAATACATTGCTGGAGCAGCCAAACGGTGCCCATATCCTGAGCAGCCCCATGTGCCCAGCACAGTGTCGAGGTCGGAGACAGTAATAGGCAAGAGTAAATCACACCCCTGCCCCGCCGGGAGGCTTAGGCAGAAAGGTTGCACTGCGCTGAGACTCTCGCTTACAAAACATAAAAAAGAGCTCCCTTATTTCAGTATGACATCATCAGATGACATCTGCAAAGACCCTCTCCCCAATTAAGTCACACTCCCAGGTACTGGTGGTTAGGACATGAATGTCTTTTTCTGGGTGACACAGCTCAACCCACAACGATCTCCATGCCCAGAGTTGTCACTGGAGGCACCACGCTTTCCAGAATCCGGAAGACGAATGCTCTTTTTTCTGGCATCCTACAACTGCCTGCCTGAATGTAAATAGTCTCCTGGCCAAACCCCCCGTGAGTCAAGAATCTATAATCCCAGTGTCTCTTGGCACAAGACTTCAGGACAGGGGTCAGCAGATTGGGCCCCGGGCCAAACCTGGCCCGCTGCCAGTGTTGCTGGGACCCAGCCACTCCCATTCTTTATGTCCTATTGTCTGTGGCTGCTCTCGAGGCACAACACAGAGCTGAGTCGTTTGCGGAAGACCTTTGGCTGCAGAGCCTAAAATAGTTATTTACTATTTGGCCCTTGACCGCAAACGCTTGCTGACCGCAGGCTTAGGGTATTCAGAGTGGCGACCCAGAAGTGCCTTCCAAGTGACCAAAGGATGATGGTACTGTCTCCTTCTGTTTCTGAAAGTATTCCGATGTCCAGAGTCATTTCTCTAAAATGAATGTAAAAGGTGCCAGCGGGTGGCATAGTGATTAAGGCACTGGACTCCCACATGGCAAACCGCAGTTCAAATCCCAGACCAGGCAGCTTGAAACTCATACCAGGGGCATGTGTGTGCATGTCCCAAGCCTCAGGAAGATAATGGAAAAGAAGGGATTGTGGCATGGCCATTCCCCCTGGGGGGTGATTTCTCACTTTCTTTCTGTCTCTCCAGCAAGTGCACACACACTATAGCAAAAATCTCTCTCTTAAAAAAAAAAAAATGGGAGCAAAAATACTGCTCACATCCTAGGGCTTGCAGGGAAGGGGATTTAATGAGATCATTCATGTAAAGCATTAACCATGGCGCATGCACAGAATAAGCACTCAACAAACGTGAGTTATTATTACAACTATCAGTTTTCCAGCGCTCTCAGGCAAGCAGAGGACCAGAGGCAGGGAGGAAACGAGATGCCCATCCTCATCTGAGAATACGCCTCCTCCTGCTCTCGCACTCCTTGGCGGGGAGCCAGGAGAGGAAGTGACTGCTCCCATTTTCTAGCTGGGCAAGTCTGAGGGTCTCAGCGGGGTGCATCGTGCAGCAGAAGCAGCGCTCCAAGGTCCCGCAGCTCCGTGACCGCTGCCCCAGGCCCCTCACACACACATGCCGGTCCTGCCATTTCTGCTCTCGAATACTCGGGCAGTGGACAGCCAAGCGGGCCCCCAGCTCCTCGGGCACAGCCCACTGGCTCTCAGAGTTGAGGCTGATTGCTTCCATGCAATTTGAATTAATCTCATGCTTCAGGTGGAGCTTGGCTAATCAGGGGAGACAAGAAGCCGAAGTGGGTGCAATCAAATTAACAACGCCATGGCCCTGGCTCTTTAAGAAGGAAAAAACAAAGCAGGCACCAGAAGGCACCCCCACTCCCCAGTCTTTCCTAGAGGAAACCTGGGGCTGCAGCCACCCGCCCCTGGCCCACCACCCCACGTGCCAACAATGCCCCTTTGTGGCGGCTTATCTCACACTGCCAAACAGGGATCCTGTTCTTGTCAGGAGCTTGTTAACAAGAAACAGAGACACAAGCCTTTGGGGAGAGAGAAGGGGAGTGGGCTGGGCTGGGGGAAGGAGGGGCCCACTCACCTCTCCTGGGTGCACATAATCCTTTCAGAAACAAAAGGAGCTGAGCGCCTCCCAGTAGAGGAGTCTCCCTTCTCCTCTGTCAAAGTGGGTCTGCAAAGCTCTCAAGAGGCCACAAGGTACCTGCCGCCCCTTGGAAAACCTCTTCCAGAAAGCAGAGAAGAGGGCATCAAGAAAGTCATTTTAGGGACCACCAGGTGGCATTGTGGTTAAGGTGCTGGACTCCCACATGGCTGACCAGTTAGAGTCTTGGACTTGGCAGCTTGCTTTCTCATTTTCCCTCTCTCTCACTCTGTCTCTCTCTGGTGAGTGTATGTTCCCTATAGCAAACAAATCATGATAAGTTAAATAAATATTTTAAAAAGAAAATGACCAGGCATATGTACGTGCATGTCCCAAATCCCAAAGGAGAGCGGAGGAGAAGGAATTGCTCGTGGCCATTCCCCTGGTGCATGATTTCTCACTTTCCCTCTCTCTGTCTCTCTGTCTGTCTCTCTCTAGTGAGCACATGTGCTCTGTGGCAAAAACCTAAAAAAAAAAAAAAAAAGGAAGAGGAAAAGCATTTTAGCATCCCCGAGGCAATCTTTTTTTTAGCAGAAAGCTCAATGAGACTGTTGGGGAGATTTCAGTTAGACTTTCAGAAGGACTTCCTCTAATAGCGAGGTCCCTTTCTTGGGGATGGTAAAGAGCACCATGACTTCACTGCCCCGCTTGTCATCCTGTTGGCTTTGGGGTTGTCCAGCTGAGACAGGAAAATGACCTGAAGATGCACATTAGAATAGGAGGTGGAAGAGGAGCCGTGCAGCCCTGCAGACCATCCCTCAGACTACGAGTGAGAATCACGCGGGGGGGGGGGGGGGGGGGGCCCGCAGCGCCCGGGGGGGGGCGGCGTTACCCGGCCCCCACCCCAGACAGTAAGGCAGTGTCTCTGGGACGGGACCCTTGCAATAATCTAGAGCATTTAAAGGCTTCCCAGGTGATTCTCATGGGTCACCAGGCCTGGAAACCTCCTCAGCCCTGTCCCAGGCCACACACCTGAATGCCAGACCAACCTAACTCGTGGTTCCTGGTGCCCAGGCCACATGGGTCTGCATTGCCCTTCAGAGGAGCCCAACACTCTGGTACTTGCTCTGCCATCCTCCGTCCTTCCCTAGCCACTGTCACGTCATGGGTGAGATCACAGAGCCCCGGGTCCAGTCCTACTTGGCCACTTACTAGCTCTGTGACCTTGGGCAACTTATTTCTCTAAGCCTCCACTTTCTCATCTATAAAGTGGGAACAAAGAGAGAGTTGTGAGGATTAAGTTGTGAATTAATGCACATCTAGGGGCTCAGAAGAGCCCCCGCACACAGTAGACCCAGGAAATTAAACTGCTGTGAGGATTACGATGCTCGCACCATGATGGGATGAAGACGTGCTCAAGCTTCCTCCTGAAATACAGCTCTCCACGGCTCTTTTGCAATGTATAGGCCTCTCCCGGCTCCCTTGACATTCATCCTCTTTCTTCCATATTCTCCTTCCCACGCAGCCTGCCTCTCCTTTGGGTATTCATGGCTGAGTCTTCCCTCCCTGGTGACTTGGGGACTTGTCAGAAACACCAGCTGAGCTCCCATCACCAGCAGGAGGAGGGGGAGGGAGACAGAGACAGAGGAGGCCTGACTCATCGCCCACCCACCCACCTGCCCTGACTCCTGCTCCCGGCCCAGCCTGCCCTAGACTGGCCCTACTCCAGTGTTCAGCCTCTTTCTGCAGTTTGCACCCGCCTCAGTACTCCCTCCATCCCCTGGAAGTCATCTCAGGTTAGATAAAACAGCCCACCTGAGCACAGGCCAGAAGAAGGCATTGGTGAGTTGTCCAGGGACTGGGGCTTGATCTCCCTCCTGCTGCTTAGACAAAGACCCTCCTGTGACTTTACACAAATCTCTTAACCTCTCTAAGCTTCCATTTTCTCATTGGAAATGTAAGAGATAAGGCTGCCTTTTTTTTTTTTTAAGAATTATCTATTTAATTTTATTTATTATTATTATTATTATTATTATTTAATTCAACCAGAGAGAGAAAAGTAAGAAAGCAAGCTACTAGATCCAGGACTCAAACTGCGGTCAGCCACGTGGGAGCTTAGCACCTCAACCACCATGCCACCTGCCAGCCCAAAGCCAACTTAACAAAAATGAAGCTGGCTGCAAAGGACTACGTACCAGTGCTTTGTAAACTCAAGGGAACAGGCCCACTCCAGCTGAGGAGCTGGGGACTGAGGGAAGAGAGGAGGCAGGCACAAAGGAGGATCCCAGCAGGCACAGACTTTGTCACCCCTGTGGCAGGGTCCAGAGCCCTAGAACTCCGCCTCCCAGCCTAGGAGGTTGGTTGAAAATGTGTGGACGCTGGGACTGAGCGAGGAGGCAGAGCTGTCTCGCCATGTTTTAAAAATCTATCAGCCTCTCACATCAAATTAAAATGTAAATAGCAGCTGGTCTGGGCAGGACCTCGGGGGTGACAGGAGCCAGCCTGTGAGTAATTTCACAGACGGGAACCGGTTACATCGGATTCTGACAACTGTCTTGTTTCTGAAATTGATTTCCTCTCCCCTCGGCTCACTGCCCTGGGAGGGCCCCGGAGCGAGGGGAGTGGTGCCTCCTCTGGCCCCTGCGCCTCTGTCCTCTCCATGGCACCTGCCAAGAAGGTCCCTTCAGAACTAGGGGGAGGCAAGCTGGGGTGTCTGCACAGTTGTGAGTGGTGCCCTGAGCCCCAGAGGTCCCTCGAGGCTCCTCTCTGGAGTGAGTCAAGCTATGGGCCAGGCAGGCTGCCCGAGGCACTGAACTGGGCCTACAAAGGCCCAAGGGCTTGGGAGCCCTGCTCCTCCCCATGACTTTGAGCAAAGTCCTGGAACTGAGACGTTTCTACCCTGAGTGTCACAGTCAGACTCGAGGAGACAGAGGTGCTGTGGTAGGACCTACGCTGTGCAGGGGGTGCCCCACACGAGAGGTATCAGCTCACAGCATGAGGCACCAGGAAAAGGCCCTGCAAGTCCTCAGGAAGGGTCTCTGGTCTCTAGCAGAGTCTGTCCCAATAAAGCCACCCATGATGCCAGCTCTGGAGCTGTGAAGCTTTGAACAGGTGGGCCTGGTTCACACCAGGAGGACCTCATGACTCCAGAGACACACCCTCCCCTCCCCACCTAAAGAGTCTATACTAGAAGGAGCTATGCATGGAGGGACTGCAGGACCAGCAGGTGGCATACTGGTTAAGACCCTGGACTCCCACATGCCTGACCAAGGTTCGAGTCCCAGACCCAGTAGCTTGAAATTCACACCGGACACATATGTGTACATACCCAAAATCCCCAGAGGAGAATGGAGAAGAAAGGATTCCAACGTGGCTATTCCCCCTTGGGGTTGATTTCCGTTTTTCTGTCTCTGTCTCTCCAGCGAGCACACACACCCTATAGCAAAAAAATCTCTCAATAAATGAAGAGGGCTACTACTAGCACTCTTGTGCCCACCCTCTTCCTGCTCCCAAGTCCCCAGAGAGCCCCCTACACCCCTCTGTGTAAAAAGAAATTAGGTTTCCCTGGCTGTTAATTGAATTACATTGTAGGAGAGCAGAGAAGTGATATCTCATTAAAGCCTCTTGTGTCCTAGCGAAGGGGGGCTGCTCCTGTGACAGGTCATCAGCACCCAGCCCCCTCCCCAGCTCTCACCTGCACCCCTAAAGCTACAGTCCCTGTCACCCACCCCAAGAGTAGCCTACCAACGCTGCATGCCATGGAGAGGTCACTGCCAAATTCCGTTCCCCAAAGCCAGAGACTGTGTGCAAGTGTGACAGACAGACAGACAGACGGACAGACAGACTGCAAGAGGCAAACGGCCCCTGCAGTCCCAGCAGTGCGGGCTGAGAGGGGGAGTAGCTACCTCTGGAAGCCTTGGTGTCCTCATTTGAACAACCGAGAGGCTAGGGCTCGCCTCTGCTGGCCAGTGCTGGGCAGTCACTGAGCAATGAGCCTGGCAGCGAAGGTGCCCGCGTATTGGCCGCAGTGCCAAGTGCCTCACGGGCACGCGGGGACCAAGAGCTCAGTCAGGGAAGACATCAGACATCAGCGCCAAGCGGCGATGACGTGGAGCCTGTCCCAGAGGAGGTCACTCCGCACGCTGTGGGCACATGGTACGCACTCAGTGAGGGCAGCCGTAACCGGGGGGGGGGGGGGGCTTGGGGACCCCAGAAGTGTGGACGGCCCTGGGGGGGGGCGGCCGTACGCGGGGGGGGGGGTGCGCTTGTGAACCCCAGCAGTGTGGGAGATGTGGATTCCACAGACACCTGGGGTGTTGCCACGCAGTGGACCACTGCATCAGGTTATGTGTGCGAGGCCGTGTGAGTGTCCGCTGGGCTGTGATAGACTGATGTGTGTTGGGGTGTGTTTCTGAGACTGCCTCTGCGTGAGTGTGTGTAGATTGGGTCAGGGCCCACACTTCTGCAGGTGACTGCGTGTAAGCATCTCCCTAGGGAACTGGGAGGGAGGTCTGCCTTCAACCCACAAAGTGCTCTGAGCACAGGCGCGCTCCACACAGGGAGGGTGCAGTCGTGTTTATTGCCGCGATTCAGTGGAGCAAAGAGACCTTGTGGGCCTGAGCAAGAAGCAAGATGGAGGTGGAGGAACGGGGAGTGCAGATGGGGCAGGCACCTGCTGCCTGGGGCCTCACTCCAGTCGGGGCTGCCTGCTTAACCCAGTTGTGCAGTGCAGGAGGGCAGCGCGGTCCCGGCAGGCTGGGGCAGGGCCCGAGGGAGAGACCCGTGGCAGCCTCCTCTGTTCTGGCTTATTGGCAGGAAGACTATGTAGGGCAGGAAGAGAGGAGAGACAGACCCTGCTTCTCGCCCAAGACAAGGGGCCGAAGACCCTCAGAATCAAAGGGACGAGTCACAGTATCACCTCCCAGAGTCCCAGGCCATGTTCCCCCCATCTCCTGAGTCCCACATCCAGGGGGACAAAGGACCCAGTTGCAGGCCTCCCTGACTCCTATCCCCTCTCCTCTGGGCCTAGTCCAGGGAACTCAGTGTCTGCAATGGCAGCCCTTTCCCCAGGCAGCAAAACTACTAGAAAATTCCTCCGTGGACCAAATAACAGATCTGCGCTCCCCACTTTTCCCTATATCTGCCTCAAGTGGGCGGGTTAGGTGTTCCCAGCATCCTGTGAAGTCCCCCCTTCTTCCTGCGAACCCCCTCGCTTGTCAGTGTCCTCCATCACAAGACAGTGTTTCAGGGGTAACCTGAGCTCACTGCGACTCCTAAAGATCTGGGCCATGGCCTCCCGGGTTGCCGGACCCTCCACACTGGAAGTACAGCTTTGGGTGCTAACATAGTCATCTCCCATCGCCGTCCACAGGTGCCCTCCAGCCCACGAGCAGCGTGGCTGGAGCAGAGCACTTCCCTGGGCAGCCCCCGTTTCTTCATCTTTAAATAATCTTTACCATCTGTTTGGTAGAAATAGATGTGGGCCATACATGTAAGTTAAAATCTTCTAGTTGTGGGACCAGTAGATGGCATAATAGTTACGTTGTTGGACTTCCACATAGTCAACTGTGGTTCAAGTCCTGGACTCAGCGGCTTAAAACTCATGCCAGGCACATGTGTATGCATGCTCAAAATCCCAAGAAGAGGGAACCAGCAGTTAGCGTAATGGCTATGTCGCTGGCCTCCCACGTAGTCGACCGCGGTTCGTGTCCCGGACCCGGTGGCTTAAAACTCACGCCAGGCGCGTGTGCGTGCGTGCCCAAGATCCCGAGAGGAGAATGGAGGAGACGGGATTGCGGCGTGACCATCCCCCCTGGGGGGTGATTTCTCGCTTTCTGTCTCTATGTCTCTCTCTGTCTGTCTGGCGAGCGCACGCGCCCTACAGTGAAAATCTCTCAAAAAAAAAAAAAAATCCCAAGAAGAGAATAGAGGATTGCGTAGCCATCCCCCCTGGGGGAGGGGTGGTGAATTCTCCCTTTCTGT
The DNA here is from genome assembly GCF_000334495.1 of Tupaia belangeri chinensis. Lineage (NCBI taxonomy): Eukaryota > Metazoa > Chordata > Mammalia > Scandentia > Tupaiidae > Tupaia > Tupaia belangeri. The sequence goes on from NW_006199316.1 coordinate 456,067, forward strand.
CCCTCTGTCTTTCTCTGTCTCTCTGGTGAACACACATGCTCTATAACAAAAATCTCTCTTCTAAAAAAAAAACCTCTTTGCACATGTTCAAAAAATGAAAAAGAAACAGACAAGGGCAGCCCCATGGCCTAGTGGACCCCATATGGCTGACTGCAATTCCAACCCTGGCTCTGCTAGCTTGAAAACACGCTGGACACTTCTGCATGCATGCCCAAAATCCTGGCGAGGTAGAAAAATGGAGAAGGGATTGTGGCATGATCATGCCCCATTGAGGAGTATTTTCTCCCTCCTTCTTGCTCTGTCTCGCTGGCCCTCTTGCAATTAAAAAAAAAAGAAAGAAAGAAAGAAAGAAAATAAAAGAAAGGAAATAGATGAGCTTAATTATAATAGTAGGTTTTATTTAATTCACTATCTAAAATGCTGGGTCATCAGAAAATTCAATCCGCATTTTGCATAGAAAAACATGAAAAAAAATCACATCATATTAACATGGGTCACGTCATGGTGCAGCAGTAATGCATTGCTGGATCTCACCATTGTTCGAATCCCTAGCCTGGTCAGCCTGGAGAACACCCATCACAATCTGGGCACATGTGTGCAAGTGCCCGGATCCAGTGGGCTGGAGGACTGGAGGAAGGTGATCGTGGTGTGACCAGATCTTGCAGACGGGGTCTCTCTCTCTATCTCTCTCTCTCTCTCATGCATGTGCGTGTGCTCTGTCACAAAAAAAAAAAAATAAAGTATTTTGGGGGGCCAGCAGGTGGCGTGGTGGTTAAGACGCTGGACAGTCCTACATGGCTGACCACAGTTCAAGTCCTGGACCTGGTAGCTTGCTTTCTCACATACTCTTTCTCTCTCTGTGTCTCTCTCTGGTCAAATTAAAATAAATAAATGAATAAATAAATTTTTTTTTAAAAAAAAGGAAAGCATTTTTTAAAGTAACATGCAGTCAACATCAAAATGAGATTTTATATTTTCTTCTTCCTACATTTCTGAAATCCAGTGCGTATCTTACACTGACAGCACGTCTCCGTTTGAACAGGCCGTATTTCTAACGACTACATATTTAGCAGGGCAGGTCTTTATTTTCTTGGGCTCTGCAAACTCTGGCGTTCTATGATTCTGCAGACTCACCTGGCAAGGAACACTTTGAGCCAGGATCTTGGTGCACACGTGTGTGTCCGAAGGCTTCCTTGCAATAAGAGGGCTACATGAGAGCCTTGGGGGTGGGAATAGACCCCAGTCTTTGGAGCAGCCTCGGCATGATGGGCACTTGACATTTCTGGATTCTCGTTGCCCCCACAGCTGCTCCATGGAGCTCAGAGAAGTTGACTTTCATACTCTCTCTAAAGGCCACATAGCTGGCAGTGACAGAAAAAGCCTGGGCCTGCCTAGCCCTGGCCCTTCATGCTCTCTCCTCTTCACAGGCAGCTCCCTGACCCGGCCCTGAGCTGCAGGCTATGGGAGAGCATGGGGTGGTGTGTGGTGATCATTGCCATAAGTAGCCAGCTGGTGGGAGGTGAAGGGAGCCCCAGGCCCCAGGTGTGCTCGTCACGCAGGGCTGATGGACCTAGGATCTCGGGGGAGCCCTGGAGTCTCTGGTTACCTGCATGTCTGCCTCTGAGCAAACCTGATTGCAAAGACAAGCTCCCTGAAGTGGGACCGACGTGTCGGGTGCACAGGTGGTGCCTGCTCAGAGGTACACAGCCTAAGGGATGAGTGGAGTCTGAAACCTGGACCCTGCTCCACTGGCCAAGCTCCTGGGCCCAGGCTGATCCAGACAGAGGTGCCTTCGCACTCACACACAGCTCGTAAAGGCTAGTGTGGGCCGGCCTGGAGGGCAGGACAGAGAAGTGCTTCCGGTGCCTCACTGGTGCAGAGCTGCGATGCGCACCTACCAAAGAAGACTCTTCCCTTCACCTCCTTTTCTTGGCCTCTGACCTGTGCTGAGCCTTCATCCTGCTGCCCCCCCCTTTACGACACACCCACTCTCACGCATATGCACCTCTGCATGACTGTCCCCCTGCTCCTCTGTGGGCTCACCAGCAGCCTCTCAGGAACACAACTCCTCTTCCCTAGAAGAGCTCAGGGCCTGACCACCCAGGAGTCCCTAGGCCCAGTCCTCTGATCGCTCATTGCAGGGAAAGTAGACACACCCCACACCCCCCAGCATCTCAATCCTCCAATGAAAAATGGAGGCTTCAGCAATGCAAGGCCCGACTTGTTGATGTAAAATCTCACTCTATATTCCACCCAGGTTTATACGAGTGAATTATGCAAATCTTTGATGGAAAAATATTCCTCCGCACATCCTTGAGAGTGTAAAACCTTAGTCAATAATTCATACTCGGATGTCTCCGACTGCAGGCTTTTTCTTCATTATAACTTGCACCTCGTTATTTGTCTTCCGCATTTTATTGTATATCCTGGTGTAATGCCGTGCATTATAAAATTTATCTGCTTCATTATTTGATGAGCTGGGGCTGGCGAATGTGCTGGGATGCTGGTGCAGGGGCCTAGGATGGGACCGTCCTCAGCATCAGGTCCTGCGTGACAAGACAGTGGAGGAGGCGGCTGGCTGCGTGGTGTGACTTCAGGGAGCCGGAAACCTCCCCGCATCCCCTGCCCCTGTTCCAAATACCTCCTACCCACTGACTAGTACTGTAGGTTGGCTGGTTATGGCTCTGTATCATCCAAAGGCTTCTTTATCCATTAAAGTCCGATGGCGCTAGAGAGTTGGCAAGGAAGCACTTTGAGCGTGTCTTCAAACCGGTGGGGAGAGGGATTCTGAGGACACTGGGACAGAAAGAAGGAAAACGGCCAGCCAGTTTCATGGAGAGAGACACAGAGCCGGGGCAGTGGGCCGGGACCCTAGTTCCAAGGAGAGAAAAGACAGGGCCCCTTTTGCACGGCTGTCCAGGCAGGCTAGTGAAGGGGACATGGTGAGCTGGTCTCTGCTCTGCAGAATTCAGTGTGAGGAGGGTCTCCCTCTGAATGGGGGAGAGGGCTGGTTCTTGGAGCCAAGGACAGCCCTTCCCTAATTGCTTTCTCCGGGATGGCTACTGGGCAACCCCTCCGAAGACGAGAGCCACTGGGGCCCCATACTGCAAAAGCAGTTTTCCCCAGAAAGGTGGCAAAGGAAGGAGCAGGGCCTGGACAGCTGCTGGGTGCATCAGACCACTGACCTCCCTGGGCCCTGCAGTAGGCCCGCTGCTCTGGCCTCTGCTCAGGCCGGATCCCCTGCAGGGTGCCCGTGCAAGTCCTGCCAGGCAGCAGGCTGGGTCTGCGCCCAGCGCAGGGCTCGCCACTCTTTACAGAATTGCTGGGTTTATCGTCTCTCCTCGCCGCTAGAGGGACAGTCCTTTAGGGCAAAGGCCATGCTCGTCCTGTTCAGAGTTAGCCTCGGAACCCAGCATAAGACCTAGCACACAGTAGGTCTCAACAGCTGCTTGTCAAAGGGATGGGGCGTGCCTTCCATTAATTAGGGGAAAGACTATTTCTCCAAATCCCTCCATGATGCCCTCAACCGACTCCCCGCCCCTCCATTGCTCCTGCAGGCATTTATCTCCCGTCTCCTTCTCCGTGTGCCCCCACCTGGCTCGGTGCCCTGTGACGGCACCAGTGCTCATCCGTGTGTGTCGGGCTAGCAGAGGGGAACAGGGACAAGGCAGCAGCAGAGACCACCTTGCCCCCTCTCCGGCCTCCCCCGACTGCAGGACAAGGAAGGACCTTGATCATGCGTCTGGTCGGGGCAGTAGGAGGCATCCCGGCTTGGCTGTTCCATGATGCTTTTCTCACGACACCTGTTGGAGGTGGGGACTTAATGCTCGAGGTTCTTCATTGTGTGGGGCAGCCAGGGTTGTCTGCTGTGCTTTGTTTGAAAGGACAGGAGGGAAGATGACATGCCTTAGCTGTAGAGACAAAGCAGAGGGACCAGCAGATGGCATAGTGGCTACATTACTGAACTCCCACATGGTCAACCACAGTTTGAGTCCTGGGCCCTGTGGCTTCAAAATCACACTGGGCACATGTGCGTGTGTGCCCAAGATCCCAGGAGGAGAATGGAAGAGAAGGGATTGCGGCATAACCATCACCCCAGGGGGGGGGGCGGATTTCTCACTTTCTCTCTCACTGTCTCTGTCTGTCTCTCTCTCTGGTGAGCGCATGCACCCTAGGCAAAAACTTTTTAAAAAAAAAATAAAGAAGAAGAGGAGGAGGAAGACAACACAGAGACCCCAGGCATTTTCAGGGTCTCTGTAGGCCTCGGAAGCCCAGAGACCTCCCGTAATTCAGGGAGTCCGTAAATTTGGGGAGGATAAAAAGCACATCTTTCTTTCACCAGCCTCTAGCCGAAAGTTAGTATTTCCTCCCATTTTGTACCTTAGGCAACAAAGCACAGCGGTGGCAGTACCCGTGACTGTCACCAACAGAAGCCCGCAGGTCCTTTCGTCTTGTACCACAGTTGTTGCAGATATCTCAGCATATCATTTATGCTCATCAGTATTACCAAGTCAGGTGACAAGACACAGCAGTGACAAGCCCTAGCACCGGATCTCATTCCGCACAGCGCAATAAAGAAGAACACACATTCGTATGTGATACACAATATCGAACGTGTGCTTCTCCATGTTCTCAATATTTGCATAACCGTATTTCAATATAGCCGGCTTCTTCTTAATTCCGTATATGTCATGCACGTAAGAGCATTCAAAGCTGACTCCCCTGGCCTCACCCGGTGAGAAGGGGGAACTCCCCAATGTGGACGGAAGTGGGGAGAAAGGTCAGGCATGTGGGGCTTCTATATTTCACCCCCACCCTGTATTAGACCCTCCCGTGACTGGGGCACCCTGGGGCAGGGGCAGCAGGGACAGAACTTCCACACTGGCCACAAGCCTCTTCCACTAGGCTGGCCTCCAGACCCTCACTGGCTTCCTGTGCCTCCTCCCTCCAGTCCCAGCCATGATCACCTCCCACCCCAACACCACCATCGCCATCAAGGGCCACGCCAAGGAGCTGAACTGCACGGCGCGTGGGGAGCGGCCCATCATCATCCGCTGGGAGAAAGGGGACACGGTCATCGACCCCGACCGTGTCATGCGATATGCCATCGCCACCAAGGACAACGGTGACGAGGTGGTTTCCACACTGAAGGTGAGCCCGGGGAACCTGAATCCCAGGGAGTGGGGAGCCCACAGCTAGTCATCTGAAGCCAAAGGAGGTGCCTGGCGAGTCTGGCAGCCCTCCCCATTCCCCAGTGTGCCTCCCCTTTCCTGCTTACTTCCCAGCTCCATCCAGGAATCTCAGCCTGGGAGCCTCACTGCCTTTCTGACACGTCATGGCCAGTAGACACGGGGTCCTCAGCCCCCCTTCTTCTGGAAACTTTGGGCTCATCTACCTTCCTGGGACCCCTCAGCCCTTCCCCTCTCCAAGCCCCTTTGGCCCTTCCTCTCTCCTGGGACCCTGTTCTATCCTCTTCCCCTCCGAGCACCCCAGGCCGCTTCCCCCATTCTGAGACACCCCCCTCGTTCCCTCCCTTCCCCTGAAACGTCCCCTCAGCCATTCTCTTTCTCCTAGGACCCCCCTTTGCTCTTCCCCCTCCTGGGACCGCCTCAGCCCCTCCCCGCATGGACCCCTTCATGCTTCCATCCTTGGGACCCTCTGGAAAGAGAAGCCTTACAAAGCCCCTTGCAGCCCCGATCCAGAACGAGAGGGCCTTGCTCAGGGCCCCTAGAGTGGCCCTTCAGCTGCCTAGCTCTAAAGGACTCTCCCGTTTTCTCCCTCTCCCGCCCCTGCTGGCCGCCTCCCAGCTCAAGCCAGCTGACCGTGGGGACTCTGTGTTCTTCAGCTGCCATGCCATCAACTCCTATGGGGAGGACCGGGGCTTGATCCAACTCACTGTGCAAGGTACCTGCACCTGCCCCCACCCCTCCGCACTTCCCCAGGGCTTGGGGCCCACAGCTAACTGCCTCACGGAGCAGGGGGCACTGCCCAGAGCAGGGCGCAGGATGGCGGGAAAAGCCCCTTTGTGCTCTCTCCTGCCCAGAATGGGAGGACAGTCCCTTCCAGGCACACAAAGTTCAGACAGCAAAGGTCACCATAATGCAGCCCTTGGGGAGCTCATTGCTGGCTCCAAAACAGGGAAGGGAAGTCAGTTTCTGGGGCCCAGACTCCTGGGGGAGGTCCGAGAAGACAGTGCCTGGGAACATCAGGAGCACAGCAGGAGTGGGGAAGAGGCCCTCAGCTCTGACGGGTCCCCGGGAAAGGGCCCACCCACTCCTGGGCCACTGAAGGCCATGTGGGCCTCTGTGCCCCATGCTGGCCTCCTCCAGCCCCACCCTGCCAGATGTCCAGCTTCCACTGTCCTTGGTTAGACCACAGGGGACACACGCTCTAGGGCTTAGCAAGAGGCCAAGCTCCCTGCTGCCATGCTCACTGTGGCCTCCTCCTGCCACACCCCAGAGCCCCCCGACCCCCCTGAGCTGGAGATCCGGGAGGTGAAGGCCCGGAGCATGAACCTGCGCTGGACCCAGCGCTTCGACGGGAACAGCATCATCACGGGCTTCGACATCGAGTACAAGAACAAGTCAGGTAGGCGCTGGGGCGAGGGGTGCGGCTCAGCCTCCAGGCCCCTGCTCCATGCCCCGCCTATGCCCCTCCTGGGAGACAGCCCCTGGGCTCAGGGCTGCCCACCTAGGCAGGCATCTGCAGCTTCTAAAGGGAGAGACATTGGTCAGGGTAAGAATCCAGGGAGCAGGTGGAAGGACCCCAGTTTAAGGGGAGGAATGTCCGTTCCTTCTTCCAGGCTCGCCCTGGGCCGAGGTCCGATTTATCAGTTTAGGAAGGTGAGGGCTCATCAGAGAGCTGGGTTTTCCTCAGAAAGGTCAGTGGGAACTGGGACACCCTGGCCTCAGTTCCTGCTCTAGAACCCTCCGAGCCCACCTCTCAGACCCAGCTGGCTCTCGCGAGACGGCTGGCCTCTGTGAAGTGCTATGGGCAGGGTCAACCTGGTCACCAGCGACTGGAGAGGTGGGTGGTGGGTCCTACAGGCAGAGGGCAAGTGGGATGGCAAGGAGGGGTCTCACAGGGGACAGGAAGGCACTGGAATGGCCTTAAGACATTCGGCGAGAAGACATGCTTCTCGTCCTGGCATTTTGATTCCGATGCCATAAGCCTATCTTCACTTCTCAAAACAGAGATAAAACACAGAAAAGTCTGGAAAACTCAACCTTCTGCAGCCCCACTCACGTGCTGGCCTACGCTTAGCTCTGAGGCTTCATTCTCTCCAAAGCCTTCCAGACCCTTCCTCTCCCACTCGATGGCAGGTGCTCAGCACGTAGCGGGCGCCTGAGCTGGATCGGGACACAGCGAGGCGTCCTCCAAGCTGCCCTCACCCTTGGGACAGCAGCTCTGTCCAGGGCCCTGGTCAGCCCGTGTGCAGGAGAAACAAGGTGCCTCAGAACAAAGGATGAGTGTGAGCGGGAGAAATGGAGACCATGAGATGAGCCGGGAGGCCTTGCAGCTGCAGAGAATGGATGAGCCAAGGGCACGGAGGGAAGAGCAGAGCTGAGTCCCTCTCATACCTTAGGGCAGTCTGAGGCTGGGCAGGGGTGCACATCCCTGCCAGCTCTCATCTGGGGTGGGGAACGGATGCCTGGGCTGCCCTGCACACTCCCCTTGTAGCTACGCCCCCACACTGTTCTGCTGCTCACTCCCCCTCCGCTGACTACACCCTCCTGTGTGGAAACCTCTCCTGGGCGCTGCTCAGCAGGCGCCACGGACAGCACCACACATCAGGAAGCATGTGGAAGGAGAGGCAGGCAGGACCTATGTTGTTCCAGAACATGTCCATGCTTTCCCCCACCCCCGTCAGGGAAGGAGCAGCCAGAGCCCACCCCAGAGCCAGGCACATCTGGATGGGTGTTCAGGGTGGAGAGGACAATGAAAGCCCGGCCTCACGCTCTCCCTTCCACAAGGGCCTTGCACCTTTAAAGAAATAAATCACAGGGACCAGATGGGGGTGCCACGGTAAAACACGCATGCCCGTGGTCCAGGGCTGGCTGAGGCTGGGGGTGGGTGGCAGCATCAAGACCCCATTGGAGAGAGAAATCAGAGTCCAGAGCACTGCGGAAGTGACCCATTCTTTCCCGTACGTTTGGGAGAGACTGCTCAGAGTAGCCCACCCCGACAGGCCACTGTCACGTCCTGGTGTTCAGGAACAAGAGTTCCATGCGAGCTGCAGAGACCACACACCCAGCCCAGCTTCCTCATCTGCAGAGAGGGAATGGAATGCCTGCCTCGTGGGATTGTTGGGAGGATTAAAAAGCGTGTGGTCTGGGGCTAGAGAAAACCTTCAATAAATGGGAGTTCCTTTCCCCCTTCTAACTCAGACACCTCGTGCGACAATTTATGGTCCCGTGGGACTTGCAGGCTGAAATCTACGTGGCGTCAGTCAGCCACATGGATGGAGTGCCAATATATTTTTTGCAGAATCATGCACCAGCCATGTGGTTGGGAAGGAAAAAAGAAATAGGAGACAGAATGTTGCCCTTGGAGCTTGCAATGCAGTTGGAGTGAGAACACGCCCGGCATGGGTTCGCTCTCTCACACACACTTTCAGAACCATTACAAAGCACGCTCCAATCCAGTGGAATACACCACAAACTCTATTATGTGAGAACCGAGAAAAGTAGCCAAGGGAACAGAAGGCTGACTCAAAGGAAAGCGGGAGCGTGTGCATTCGTGTGCACCGTGTCTAAGTGCACCTTCCGGCACCTGTGGCTGAGGAGAACAAAAACCAATCTCACGGCAGAAGGCGTGGGGCCAGCAGATGGCGTAGCAGTTATGTCACTAGACTCCCACGTGGCTGACCGCAGTTTGAATCCTGGACCTGGTGGCCTCAGACTCATGCCAGGTGCATGTGTGTGTGCCCAACTCCTAGGAGGAGAATGGAGAAGCCATTGTGGCTTGGCCATCCCTGCTGAGGGGTGATTTCTCACTTTCTCTCTCATTGTCTATGTCCCTGTCTGTCTCCGGTGAATGCATGTGCCCTAAAGCAAAAAAGCTCTATTTAAAAAAAAAAAAAAAGCTGAAGTCTTGGGTTGACCAAGCATCAGGACAGCCTGACCTTTAGGAAGTGCCTGGTAGCGTCAGGCTTCCTTTATCTGTTCAGTGGAGATAATAACACCTCATTCTCGGGTGGTTGCAAGGAGTAGGAGAGTAGGATATGTGGAAGTGCCCAGCACCGAGCCGGGCACGTGCTAGCCTTCCGTGTCCCTGTCCTGTGCCCCTGCTCACTCTCCCCTTCTTCTGCTCTGGACCACACTCTCCCTAGATCTTGTCCATCTGCCCGACCCCCTTCTCTGCCCACCCGTGCCTTTGCCAGGTTTTCTGCCACGTCGCTCATCGCGCTAATTTTCTGAGGGAAATTACCAAGTCTGCCCTTTCTAAGCCATCCCACTCACGCTGACTTCTGCTGGCCCCAGGCAGCAGAGTAATAATACATGAATACTGAATGATAAATAGCACCGTCCACACAAATCTATCAGATGGCGCTGCGCACAGTTAAAAATGCAGACACCACATCTCACCCCTGTTCGCCAAGCGAGGAGCAGGGATGGGTTCTTTGAGGATGGCCCTCCAGACCCGGAAGGCAACCGGGCGTTGGTGAAGGGGCTGTGCTGGCCACCGTGGGGGTGAGCCAGCCGGCTGTGACGTGTGATTCTGTGGGAGCCCGAGGGTGGCTGCGAGAGGCACTGGTGTTGGGATGTTGTGAGTTGTCGCTGTGACCCAGGGAGCCTCCTCTCCGTGCTGCGGAGAGATTGCCATGGGGGACTGAGAGCCGACACAAGGAGAAAATCAGAGATGCAGAATGGTTTGCCGAGCGCGGACAGCTAACTGCTGCAGATGCGGCTTTTCTCCAAGGGCGCCCCCTCCACTGCGAGTGTGTCTCCAGAAAATCCAAGATCCCCAGTCCCTTCTCAGCAAGTCGCCCACAGCGCAGAAGGCACTGACAGCTCCCCAGCCCCTTCCTTACTTTTTTAAGAAGAATATTTTGCATCATAAACCCTTTGATGAAGAAAGGGAGAGAGGGCCCTTAATGAAATCTGTTAATCTGGGTAAGCCGGGATCATATGAAAGGGAATATTAAAAGAGACAATATTCTCCAAAGCCAGCTCAGTACGCTGAGATGGTTGAAAAGGAAGGGAAAGAAAACAGGGCCCTGATTTTGGCTCTTCAGGGTCAGGGAGATGGTGGCGGTCAAGCCTGGAAGTCAGCTAGAGACCTGCAGCTTTGACTCCATGCCTCAGCCTAGTAGGTGGTGGGGAGAGAGCACTTTCGTGCCAACACCACAGGTGATTTGGCAACACAGGGTCAATGCCGCGTGAAAACTAGGGGCAAAAGCAGGAAAGACAGGGCTGCTCTCTGGGACGTCCTGTCCCTTCCACCCACCCCCCGTGATTGGCAGTCGAGTGAGGCTAAGAGGGGAGGGGCAGAGTATTGACTGTGACTGCAAAATGCAGAGGAATGCCAAGTTCAAAGTAAAGCACAAAACAAGTGGCTGTGATTTTAAATCAACAACAGGCTTTAAGTGTCCGAAACATGCAAATGAGAGCAAGGACCAAGAAGTTTTAGACATGGCTCCTGCCTACAGGAGGCTTAGCATGTCTTTGGGTAGCTGGCTCTGAAGCAGTGAATCTTCAAAAGAAGATACCACGGAATGAAGAGGGACCCTAAATACCATACAGGTGCCCATAGCCAGATGCTGCAGGGCCGGGCTCATGAGATGAAGTTCTGCTTTTATCCTAAGAGCCAGGGAAAACTTATCGAAGAGCTTTCCATGAGGGAATGGCCATGTGGGATTTGTGCTTTGGGAAGACCACGCTCAGCACTGGGATGGAGAGCTTGCCCCATGGGGGCTCCATCATTTCCGCAAGATGACGGCTGCAGTGTTGAGCACCGATGGGAGGGGTTGGGGGGCATGGAGTGAGTGCTGGGGCTAGTTAGGAGATCATTCCCCTAGTCCAGGTAAGAGGTGACAGTGGCTCTGCTTGGGGTAAGGAAGGAGATGAGGAGGAAAGGGAAGAGCCAAGGGTTGCATGGGACAACAAAAACTGCTGGACATGATAGGGAGGGCGAGAGGGGCAAGCCAAGAACAGCACCTCCATTTCCGGCATACCTGATGGATGGCGGAACTTCCCAGACAGGGAGTCCAGGGAGGAGATGGGGTGGTAGGGGGCATGGTCTTGGCGTGTTGAGTGTGAGGTATCAAGAGGAGACGTAAAGCATACAGTGGGCTCCAAGGGTACGGAGTTCAAAGGAGAGGCCCAGGCTGGATGCTCAACTGGGGTGATCTGTGTACAGATGGAAATAGAGGGCCTGGGAGGGAAAGTGCTGGGGGCGAGAGGAGAGTCTAAGAAGGAACCTGGAGAACTCTCGGTGTTCATGGTGGGTCAGGGGAAGGTGTACCTGCCAAGAGACAGAGGAAAACTACCCAGAAGACCAAGGAACCGCTAGAGAGTGCTGAGTGGGGAACGAGGGAAGAGTTCTTCAAGAAGAAAAGGACCAAGTGTCAAGCACACCTAAGAGGCCCACTGGGAAGTTGGGTTTGGTGACACAGAGGTCCCCTACAGTGTGGACACACAGCACTGAGATCGTGGGAGGGTGTGAGGAGCAAATGGCAACCCTTCACAGGGCCCAGCGCTGCGCCTGGCCCGCCGCAGGTGCAGGGTGCATAGAGTGCCTTTGTCCTCAGCCTCTGTTTTCAGACTCATCACACAAGTCTCCGCCCTCTGCCTGCGTTCATCCAAAATGAATGCACTGACTTCTGATCACTCTCCCTTGCCTCTAAACATGGGCAAATCAAATGTGATGTGTGAGCTGGCACCAGCTCCCAGGACGCCGCGAAGAGAAGCGAACACCTGCTTCCGTGTTACTAGCCTGCTCCAACCCAAGCCCACCAAGAGGTGCCCCCAGCAGGTAGAAGCCTGCACACGTATCTGCAATTCTGGCTTAACCTGTCGGCCACAGAATGACTCTCCGGGTGGTTGAGGTGTTTTAACAGACATGGAGAAAATAACGCGTTTCCGAGCAGTGACAGCCTGCCATTTTGTTCCTTTGGCTCATGAAACCAAAGAATTAAATGCAAAACTACAGATGGGGAGCTGGGCCGGTGCCCTTCACAGATGCCGAGCCTGCGCAGCTGAGGGCGGTGTTTTGAAAAGCACCAAGACTTCCATGAGCCAGAATTTGGGAGGCTGTGACTCTGCTGATGTATCGGGCATTCCATTTTTTATTTTTAATTCTAAAAAAGGTATTTCTATTAGTCGTGGGGAAAGTCTTGACGTATCTTCCTATGCAAAAATACATCTTGACTTTCCTGACAGCCCCATAGAATGTGCTGGCCCCCTTTCCTGATTTCAGAATTCAACTGTGCTGAATGCAATGCCATCTTTTCTGTGGAGAATTTTTCAGGACGTTCTACTGTGGATTTAAAAGGCGTAGAAAATGAGACTGAATAGTGACATCTGGACATGCCCTGGGGACATTTTTAAGCCCTACTATCAGCTTGTTTCGTTGTGCTTGCCTTTTTTTCTTTCTAAAGTGAAGTGTCAAAAAAAAAAAGTCCATAATCCGGGTATGAATTCTAGGGTATGAATTTCTGGAAGTAAATACCCTTCCTGTTGTTCTCTGGGATCTCCTGATAGGTGCGCAGCACAGATAGAGTGGATGAATGGCTGGATTCCCCTGGAGACGCAGGTGTTGGCTGTCACAGTATTTCTGAGTGGCATTTATCTGGCATTTTCCAGTTGTATTCCACAATTTTGCTAAACATTAGCCCTGGACTGGACTGCCAGTCCCCCCAGATAAATGACAAACATGTTAATCCCTTTGTTGGTCTCTGGCCCTAAAGACAGAGACCATCCCCTGCTAGTAAAGGAAAAGGGCAAGGCTTGGGCTTGGGACACTGGCACTTAGTTTTAGCCCCTCAAACCCAACACGTAACACTCAAGGTCACCACCACGCAGGCGCACGAAGGAGAAGGATTCAGAAGTCAATCAGAGAAGAGAAAGAGGGAGAAGAATTGGCTTCTGGTTTCTGGACCACTGGGTGGATGGGGTGCCTCACAGTTAGAACTGGGAGCCAACGTGATAATGGACCCAGGAAGAAGGGCATGGGCCTGTCAGACCCTTGGACAGAGCAATCCTATGGTGATCTTGGCAGGGATCTTGGGAAACATTTCTTCCAATCCCTATGTGAGGTGTGGTTTGGTTTGGTTTGCTTGTTTTAGAGAGGGATTTTTGCTATAGGGTGCATACACTCAACAGAGAGACAGAGAGAGAAGGTGAGAAATCATTCCCCAGAGGAATGGCCACACCGCAATCCCTTCCCCTCCATTCTCTTCTCAGGATTTTGGGCACACATGCACACATGACCGATGTGAGTTTCAAGCTGCTGGGTCCAGGATTTGAACTGCAGTTGGCCATGTGGGACTCCAGCACCTTAACCGCTGCACCACCTGCTTCCCTCCTCCCCACCTCCATATATAAGATTTAAGCTCACAAGCTGGCCTATGACCAAGGAGAGTCAGGTTCCTCCCAATCCAGAGCATCACTAGGTGGGCTGTGGCACTCTCTGTGAAGTCTGTTAAGGCTTGTACCCCTCCCTGCCATCTGTGTGAAGTAGACCCTTCCAGACCTCCAATCCGATTGGGCGTGTTGGTGCCTGATGCTGGACAGAGGTCCTGAATTTTGCCGGCTGAGCTTTGACATGAATGTCTTCTCTCCAGATTCCTGGGACTTCAAGCAGTCTACACGCAACATCTCCCCCACCATCAACCAGGCCAACATCGTGGACTTGCACCCAGCGTCCGTGTACAGCATCCGCATGTACTCTTTCAACAAGATTGGCCGCAGTGAGCCCAGCAAGGAGCTCACCATCAGTACCGAGGAGGCCGGTGAGCACCGCTGGGTCTCCGCTGCCCATGGTCTCAGGACCGGGGACATCTGGGGCTCACACTAACCTGGCTATTGTCAGTGGGCTTGCAGTTAGAAGAGGGGAGGGGAGAGATTGCAAGGTATCTGTGTCCTCCCCAGGTCATGGAGGATGCTTTGACCCTTTCCTGGTAAGGTCCTACATGCTGGGCTTTGGGGAGGTGCCTATGGTTCCACCCCATTACCCTGGCTCCAGTCTATCTGGAAAAGACAGATCTGCCCAGGATGGGGGATGAATCCCTGGGTTGTTTTCTGTGACCTTTGCTATGGAGTTTTTCAGAAAGTTGAAACAAGATTTCTCTTCCCATATTTTCTTTTGTGATTGGGAAATAATGCAGAAATGTATAAATAACAGGTGCAGTTTTACAAATAATCATAGAATTAAAACTAGTATAGCCAACACTGACTACTAGCAGACCTGAGGCCCTCCACATGCCCTCCTGGCCAGAACCTGGTCATCCTTCCTCTAAAGTAGCCAGTATCCTAACTTTGTTTTTCCAGTATCCTTACTTTTGTGACACTAACCTTCTGCTTTTTTTTAAATACCGTTAAACCACGTTGTATGTGCAATATACCTCATATAGTTTGGTTTGCTTGTTTTTCAGAAGGATATATTTGTGAAATTATATTGCATATGTTCCTTTATATCTTGCTTGTTTCAATCAATATTGCTCTTTTTTTTTTTACAAGTTTTTGCTATTAGGGCGCGTGCGTTCTCTAGACAGACAGAGAGAGACAGAGAGACAGAAAGTGAGAAATCACCCCCCAAGGGGGATGGTCACGCCACAATCCCTTCTCCTCCATTCTCCTCTCGGGATCTTGGGCATGCATGCACACATGCCCGGTGTGAGTTTTAAGCCACCGGGTCCGGGATACAAACTGTGGTCGACTACATGGGAGTCCAGCGACATAGCCATTACGCTAACTGCTGGTCCCAATATTACTTTTTTTTTAAGGTTTGTTTCTGTTTTTGTTTTTGGCCATAGAGCACATACACTTGCTGGAGAAAGAGAGACAGAGACAGAGAGAAGGAAAGTGAGAAATTGGGACCAGCAGTTGGCATAATGGCTATGTCGCTGGACTCCCATGTAGTCAACTGTGGTTCGAGTCCTGGATCCAGTGGCTTAAACTCAAGCTGGGCGTGTGTGCATGTGTGCATGCCCAAGATCCCAAAAGGAGAATGGAGGAGAAGGGATTGTGACATGGCCATCCCCCCGGGGGGATGATTTCTCACTTTCTGTCTCTGTCTCTCTCTGTCTTTCTGGTGAGCGCACGCACTGTATAGCAAACCCTTCTCCAAAAAAAAAAAAGAGAGAAGTGAGAAATCATCCCCAAGGAGGGATGGCCACACCACAATCCTTTCTCTTTAATTCTCTTCTTGGGATTTTGGGCACGCACATACATGCACCTAGCATGAGTTTCAAGCCTCCAGGTTCAGGACTCCACAGTTAACCATGTGGGAGTCCAGCACCTTAACCACTACAACACCTGCTGGTCTCGTCAATTAATATTATTTTTGCAAGCTTCATCCATGTCATTGGGATAGATGTTGCATATGCACTTACAATGCTGTATAGTATTCCACTATATGACTTTATGACATTCTATCTCCATTCTCTACAGACAGACATTGGGGTTACGTTTAGAGCTATTACCAAAAGACTTCCAGGAGCATTCTTACATGTGGACAAGAGTGCACAGTCACACGAGTTTCTCCAGCGGTTGCCAACAGTTGTAGAACCACAGAATCATCACACACATAGTTCTGTCTTCAACAAACAAACAAAATGCCAGGGAGCTTTATGGAGTGCAGTACCCACTGCCACTACCCATCCTTGCCTGCACTTCATACTATCAACTGTCCAAGACATCAGTGGCCTGCTGGATGCAGAGCAGTGTCTACTGTCATTGTGTGCTACTGTATGAGGTCCTCTGTGTGAGCTTCTCTTTTGTCCCCAGCAGTCCTCCCGCACAGGAGAATGGGACACAGGACTTGACTCACAACTTTTCCTTTTGTTTTTTTGGGGTTTTTGTTTTTGCTTTGTTTTTTGTGTGTGTTTTTTTTGTTTTGTTTTGTTTTTTTTTTTTTTGTGTGTGTGTGTGTGTGTGTGTGCATGTGTGTTTTGTTTTGTTTTGTTTTGTTTTTGTGGAGAGGTTTTTGCTATAGGGCACATGCCCTCTCACCAGAGAAAGACAGAAAACGAGAAATCACCCCCCAGGGGGATGGCCATGCCACAATCCCCTCTCCTCCATTCTCCTCTTGGGATCTTGGGCACGCACGCACACACACCTGGCATGAGTTTTAAGCCACCGGGTCTGGGACGCGAACCGCGGTCGACTACATGGGAGTCCAGTGACATAGCCATTATGCTAACTGCTGGTCCCCACAACTTTTCTTTTTGTTTTAAACTCTTTTTTAAAGAATTATTTTATTTAACTTTATTTATTTATTTTTATTTTTATTTTTATTTTTATTTGACCAGAGACAGACAGAGTGAGAGAGAGAGGGAAAGTGAGAAAGCAAGCTGCCAGGTCTGGGACTTGAACCGCAGTCGGCCATGTGGGAGTCCAGCGCCCTTAACCACCATGCCACCTGCTGGCCCCATAACTTTTTTCTACTCTCTATGCAGCTCCTGATGGGCCCCCCATGGATGTCACGCTGCAGCCAGTGACCTCACAGAGCATCCAAGTGACCTGGAAGGTAAGCGAAGTCAAAAGCTTTGCCCCCGAAATGCCTTCTTGCCTTCTCTGTCCTTCGTCCCAGATGAAGCCCCCAGCAGGCTTGCTGGTCTCTGGTTTCATGTAATGGCCATGCTTACTTTTCTAGTAAACCCAGTGAGGTTTGAAGGGTGGGAAAAGAGAAAGGGAAGACCCGTCTCCCTCCAGTGCCCTCTCCCCTGGCTTTCTGATGGAAGGCTGTGCTGGGGTCGGGTGAAGGAGGGAAAGTGGGCCTTCCACCACCCTGGCCCATCCTCCAAATCCCACCCGTTACAATGAAGTCTGGATTAGATTTGACTTTGTGCAAAGTTCGTCCTCTATAGTATCAGAATAAAAATAACCGTCCTCCCTACTCCTACCCCTGAGGGTGGGGGACTCCAGAGGAAGGAAACCAGTGTGTGCTGCACCACTTCTGAGGGGCAGAGACCTGTGAGATCCAGGGGGCAGCTGAAGCATCTGTCAAAGGAAGCCAAAGAGGAGGTTGAACACCTGGGCAGGAAAACAAAGGAGAACCCTGAGCGGGACCAAGAAATGCTTTCCTGGGAACCAGCAGTTAGCGTAATGGCTATGTCACTGGACTCCCACATAGTCGACCGCGGTTCGCGTCCCGGACCCAGTGACTTAAAACTCACGCCGGGCGCATGTGTGTGTGTGCCCAAGATCCTGAGAGGAGAATGGAGGAGAAGGGATTGTGGTGTGACCATCCCCCCTGGGGGGTGATTTCTCACTTTCTGTCTCTATGTCTCTCTCTGTCTGGCGAGCGCACGCACCCTATAGCGAAAACCTCTCCAAAAAAAATGCTTTCCTGGGTGTCTCCAGACCTCACCATAGCACTCCATACCTCACGGGCATGACACACTGATGATCTGGTGGCCTCCTGCTGCACTTTCCCAAGTCCAGTCCCCAAGTCTTACCCAAACGTATCTGACTCTCACCTCCCTCCTGCAGGTGGCCAGGAGAGGCAGCTCATCCCCATCCCTCAAGGCGGCCATGGTCTAGCAATGTGAGATGAGTTGTCACGGTCATCACATGGAGTCAGGGACAGGCATTCAGTGTTCACAGTCTGGGGCACCAGCCCCATCTTCCCCCACAGCCCACTACATGTGGTCCTAGACAAAACTTTGAAGGGCCCTCCACACTCTTCCCAGCGCTTCTCCATCTCTGTAGGCCTGGGGATCTTCCCAGGGAGCGGTCTTCAGCTGCTCATCACCACGGATCAGTCACCCAAGGACTTTTTCTCACTCCAACTCCCGATTGGAACAGCCAGGTGCTTTAGGTCTCCTGGGCACCTCAGAAAGGAAGGCTTGAGTGGAGAGACCCAGAGGGTCCTGGGGTGTCTTCCCTAAGAGGACTGTGTGTGCGCATGCACGCACACGCATCCCTACATCCTTACACACACACACCTCCACACCCTTACACACACCCCTCTATACCCTTACACACACCCCTCCACACCCTTACA
>NW_006199316.1:475805-476087 GCF_000334495.1 Tupaia belangeri chinensis
CCTCCACACCCTTATACACACACATCTCTATACCCTTACACACACTCCTCCACACCCTTATACACACATCTCTATACCCTTACACACACCCCTTCACACCCTTACACACACATCTCTATACCCTTACACACACTCCTCCACACCCTTACACACACATCTCTATACCCTTACACACACCCCTCTATACCCTTACACACACATCTCTACACCCTTACACACACTCCTCCACACCCTTATACACACACATCTCTATACCCTTACACACACTCCTCCACACCCTTA
>NW_006199316.1:476305-489978 GCF_000334495.1 Tupaia belangeri chinensis
ACACCCTTACACACACATCTCTATACCCTTACACACTCATCTCTACACCCTTACACAAACATCTCTACACCCTTACACACACATCTCTATACCCTTACACAAACATCTCTACACCCTTACACACACATCTCTATACCCTTACACACACACCCTTACACACATCTCTATACCCTTACACACATATACCTCTGTGTCCTTACACACACCTCTACACCCTTACCTGCACATACCTCTACCCTTACACACACACACACACACACACTTCTGCCCCCTTATACATGCACGCTTCTGCACCCTTTCACATCTCTACACCCTTACATATTTTATGATACGCACCGCTGCACTCTTACTCACAGAGCAGCAGAGAATGACCAGGAGAAGAGGGACGCAGGTGCTGAGCAGTGGCTCACTCCTGGGGGCCAGCCTGCTAAGTTCTGGCCACACTGCCACAGCAGACTCAGGTCCGGGCTCCAGGCTTCCTTGGAGATGGGCAAAGCCTGCGGCCGAGTTCCCAGACTTCGTCTCTGGGCCCATTTCCTGGGAACCCCCCCATGAGCTGGGAGGGGGTGCGGGAACGAACGAGTATGTAAAACACCGAGACATGTGGCCACACTGCTTAGCCCAGAGGTCGATAGAAATTTAGAATCAGATTTATTTCTCCAAAGTCTCATAATGAAAAATAAAATTGATTAGAAAGTCAGAACTTCAGAATGAACCAGCTGGTCAATAAATTTGGGACTGACTTCTCAGGGGATTTTTTTTTTCCTAACACTGAGAAACAGATTAATGAAAAATAAAGATTCACTTGAAAGATAAGTCACTTCATTTTAAGACTCTTTCCATGAGATGGATCGCCCCTGCATTATGACATAAATTTGCAATCAGCCGTATTGATTTCTTAATGCTTCAGAGAAATATTGTTAAGATTGATCTAAGTCCTGAGTGCCTGCACTGGGGGAAGGGGAGAAGGGGAGGAGAGAGAGGGAGACAGAGAGGAGAGGAAAAGAGAGCATGAGAGGGGAGGGGAAGGAGGGGCGGGATCTGCCGAGATTTGTACAGATACGTGGAGGCATGTGTATCGGAGGTGTCTGCTGCCTGCCGAGGCTTCTGCCCATGTACATAAACATGGTCGTGTGTGCAGGTGTGCGTCACGGTAGAGATAGCTCGATATGGACCTGCAGACGTGTGTCACCGTGCGCTGCTGTGGGTAAATGATAAGCATCAAAGGGTGTGTAAGTGAGCGTTCGTCAGTGTGAAGATGAGGCTCTTGAAGACATGTGTGGGTCTATAATAGAGGCCTCTGTGTGTGTATGTGTGTGTGTGTGTGTGCACGCGTGCGTGTGTGGGCATACATGTGCAGACACAGGGCCCAAATGCAGAAATTTGCCCACTCACAGACTATCAAGCAAAGAGAAACATTATTCAGACAGTAACAAAAAGTCAAGTCAATTAAACATACACACCTATTTAGTGAGCTCAAAACAATTATGTTAAATTAAAAACTTCATTTTATTGAGTTAACAGTGAACTTAAAAATGAATCTCATTTAAAACATTCATTAAATTTAAAAAAAAAATAGAAACAGTGACGCTGTTTTATTCACTTAATTATTTTGGATCTCGCTATTTTTTTAGTGCACAAAAGGTGGGCTTTTAAATTAGCTTCATTGTCTTTAGAATCCTGATTCAAACCATTTTTATTTGCACCAGGATGGATGTTCTGTCTCAATTTACAGGTGTGCAGGCCCAGTCATTAAAGGAGTCCGTTTCTTTTTTTTTTTTTTAATTATTTTATTTATCTTGATTTATCTATTTACTTATTTATTTAAATTTGACCCGAGAGGGACAGAGAAGGAAAGAGAGACAGAGAGAAAGTGAGAAAGTAAGCCGCCAGATCTGAGACTCGAACCATGATCGGCCCTGTGGGAGTCCAGCGCCCTTAACCACCACGCTATCTGCCAGTCCCAAAGGAGTCAGTTTCTATGTGTGGGTCTAAATGTACATGGCCAGATAGGTGCGTGGATTAGGCTGTTTTGCATTAAGGGGTGTGGATGTGTGTGTGTTCCTGGTTACGGACAGGGTAGCTAGATCATGGTGTGTGTGTGTGTGTGTGTGTGTGTGTGTGTGTGTGTGTGCCTGTGGTCATGGATGAGAATGTCATGTATCAGTAAGTATTTACTTGTTGATAATTTCTCTCTCGGGGTGTGTGTGTGTGTGTGTGTGTGTGCTAGGTGTGTATTAGGGTTGGAGCCTGGGATAAGAGTGTGTTTTCCAGGCTCACACTGATGCCAGTGGGTTTTCTTCCTTTCTTTTTCTTTTCTTTTTTTTTTTTTTTTCAGAGGTTTTTTGCTATAGGGCATGAGCACTCACTGGAGAGAAAGACATAAAATGAGAAATCACTCTTCAGGGGTATGGCCATACTGCAATCCCTTCTCCATTCTCTTATAAGGATTTGGGGCATGCACGTACATGCCCCAGTATGTGTTTCAAGCTGCCAGGTCCAGGATTCGAACTACAGTCAGTCATGTGAGAGTCCAGTGCCTTAACCACTACACCACTTGCTGGTCCCACCAGTGTGTTTTTCTGCATTCACCTGGCTGTCTGGGATCAGCCACCCTGCCAATCTCTGTACCATTTCTGCCCTGTGACTAGGGACTGGCTCCAGGCCGCAGACCTTGTCATACTCACCAGCCTTACCTTCCTAGAAAGTCAAGGATTCTTTTTTTTTTTTAATTGTAGCAAAATATGTGTTACATAAAATATCCATTTTAACCACGTGTGGGTGTGCAATCCAGTCCCAGGCCATGCAGTCATCACCATTAGCCATTTCCAGAACTCTTCATTACATAAGCTTTTCATACCGGGATTCTGTACCCATTAACCATTCACTCCCCATGTTCCATCCTCCCTATCCCTGTCATTCTCTGTTGTACTTTCAGTCTCTGAATTTGCCTGTCTTAGATACTTCGTAAGTGGGATCATACAGTATTTGTCCTTTTGTGTCCAGCTTAGTTCACGTGGTGTAATATCTTCAGGGTTCACTCAAGTCATAACATGTGACAGGACTTCGTTCTGTTCATGGCTGAGTAATATTCCACTGTATGGATATACCACATTTTAGTTATCCATTTATCTGTCAATGAATACTCGATGCTTCCACCTACTGATTCTTATGAATCATGCTGCCATGCACACCAGTGTACAAGTGTCTATTTCAATCCCTACTTTCATTTCTCTTGGGTGTATACTTGGGGATGGGATTGCTGAACCACATGGTGATTCTGTTTAACTCGTTAAGGAAACTGCTATGCTACCCGTGGCAGCTGCACCGCTGTACAGTCCCCGAGCAATGTACGACAGGTCCCATTTCTCCACATCCTCACTCACACTTATTTCCTTTTTTTTTTTTTTAAATAATAGCTATCTTAAGAGATTTGAAGTGGTATCTTGGGACTCTTCCTTTGTAACCAAACTAATTGTTCACTTTCTTCTTCATCTGACTACTTTCTGTCTGCAGTCCCATCTCTCCCAGGCCCCTGAGCCCATGCCCAATGACCTCCCATGGAGTCATTCATTCAGTAAATATGTACTGAGGGCCCACAAGATGCCAGGCACCGTTTGAGGCCCTAAGAGGACAACAGCCGACAAGACAGATGTGCCCTTGTCCTCCTGGCGCTTCCGTCCCAGTGGCAGCAGACGGTCTAATGCATGAGTGAAACGTCCGCT
The DNA here is from genome assembly GCF_000334495.1 of Tupaia belangeri chinensis. NCBI lineage: Eukaryota > Metazoa > Chordata > Mammalia > Scandentia > Tupaiidae > Tupaia > Tupaia belangeri. The sequence continues at coordinate 480,031 of NW_006199316.1, forward strand.
GTGGGCTGTCAGATGATGCTCAGTGCCGGGGAGGAAAACAAAGCCAGCGAGGAAAACTAAGCATGCTGGACAGAGGCAGGGAGTAACCTCAGGAAGGAGTTAAAGGAGGCCTCATGAAGAAGGGGGCTTTCCAGGGCCAGGTGGTGGCATAAGATTACAGCACTACACTCTCACATGAGCGACCATAGTTCAAGTCCCAGACCTGGGAACTTGAAAGTCACACTGGGTGCATGCGTGCGTGCCCAAAATCCGGAGAGGAGAATGGAAGTGAAGGGATTGCAGCATGGCCGTCCCTCCTGGGGGGTGATTTCTCACTTTCCCTCTCACTGTCTCTCTCTGGCAAGTGCATGTGCCCCATGGCAAAAACCTTAAGTAATTTTTTTTCGTCAGTTTTATTTATTTTTATTTTAATTTATTTATTTACATTCATTTACTACACATCATTATAGCATACAAAATGAGATTTTCCATCCAGGATATACTGTATATTGGCTCAATCAAGCACATCAATATATGTGTTATCAACAAATAATTTTCCATTTCTTTTTTCTTGTATATCCCATCCTTGATTCCCTATCTCTCACTCACTGCCATCTCCCACCGTCCTCTCACACTGTCTCTGGTATTTATGGTTGCTTTCTATGCCTCCCACCCCCACATTTTATTGATTCACTAAAGATCTTAATTAATCAAAATATTTTCAATAGCAAGCACAGCTGATATATACATATCCATGAACACAAGTCTGACAAGTCTTAAGTAAATTTAAAAAGAAGGGGCATTCTAGGCACCCCTAATATCCTGACAAGATGGAGAAATGGAGTAAAAACAATTGCAGCATGACCACACCTCACCAAGGGTTGCTTTCTCTCTCTGACGTGTGTATGCATCCTCTGGGAAAAATTAAAAAAAAAAAACGTTTTGTAAAAATGAAATATTTTGGGGACCAGCAGATGGCATAATGGTTATGTAGTCAACCGCGGTTTGAGTCCTGGACCCAGCGGCTTAAACTCATGCCGGGCGCGTGTGCGTGCGTGCATGCCCAAGATCCCAAAGAGGAGAAAGGAGGAGAAGGCGTGGCCATTCCTCTGGGGGGAGGGGTGATTTCTCACTTTCTGTCTCTCTGTCTCTCTGTTTTTCCGACGAGCACACGTGCCCTATAGTAAAAACCTCTAAAAAATAAAATATTTTTAAAAGGAGGCATTTCAGGGCCTGTAGTGATCATTTACTGCTCAAAGAAGCCAGATCCCACATGGCAGTGAGGTTCAACTCCCCAACTAGGACAGCTGAAACGCACTGGGCATGCACGCAAGTGCTGAGGGACCAGTGGGCAGAAGGACCAAAGGAAGGGGATTGTGGCGTGACCAGGGACAGGCGCTCATCCGTCTCTCTTGCATGCACACATACTTTCTTATGAGTAAAGAAAAAGTATTGTTTTAAATAAAAGCAGAGTGGGGCTGGCAGGCGGCGTGGTGGTTAACAGCACTGGACTCCCACATGGCGGACCACGGTTCAAGTCCCAGACCTGACAGCTTGCCTTCTCGCTTTCTCTCTCTCTCTCTCTCTCAATCTCTCTCTCTCTCTCTCATTCTGTCCCTCTCTTGTCAAAAATAAATTAGTAAATAAAATTAAATCAAATAATTCTTTAAAATAAATAAAAGAAGGGGGATTTCATCAAGAACATGACAGAGGTAAGGGAGGCACCACATGGACGTGCAAAGGCAGATGGGAGCTTGCCTGGCGTGAGCAGCAGAGGCCAGCGTGCCAGAGCGTGGGGAGCAAGGGGGAGAGGAGCGGGTCTGAGAGGTCATGGGAGACCCCATCTCATAGAACCACGTGGTCACCCTAAGGACTTCCACGAAGCGAGGTGGGAGCCTTGGAAGGAACAGGGGGCGACATGACTTGATTCTGGTATTAAGAGCACCATCTCATCTTTGTCCCTACCCTCCCCTGCCGTGCTCCCAGGCACCCAAGAAGGAGCTGCAGAACGGCGTCATCCGGGGCTACCAGATCGGCTACAGGGAGAACAGCCCCGGCAGCAACGGGCAGTACAGCATCGTGGAGATGAAGGCCACCGGGGACAGCGAGGTCTACACCCTGGACAACCTCAAGAAGTTCGCCCAGTACGGAGTGGTGGTCCAGGCCTTCAACCGGGCTGGCACAGGGCCTTCATCCAGCGAGATCAACGCCACCACCTTGGAAGATGGTGAGCGCACAGTTGGAGAGTGGAGGATGGAGGCTGGGGGACAGATCCCAGCCCTGGACAGAACCAGGAGAGCTCTGGGCCCTTCCACTGTCACCTGAGTTCCATCCTTGTCCCATGGTGCACACAGACCCCATGGAGCCCCTTCATCATCTCTTGCCCATTGACTTCTCAAGGGATGCTGGGTCCATTCAGCATGCCGGCCTCTCAGGCCCCTTGGCCACCTCTCTATCCATCCACTTGCCAGTGAGGAAAATCGGGTTGCCATCTCTTAGTATCACCAGTAGGGCGTGTGGTACCCTGACGTGGTGGGCCTCGGACATGAGCGTAAGCCAGAACCATCTGGAGGTCATTAAACCAACGCCAGAGCTGCCGTTGAGCAGGGGGCAAGGATTTCCACCTCAAGTGAGTTCCCTGGTAGAGCCCGTGCTGCTGGTGAGCAGGCCCGCTGCTGGGAACCACAGCACAGAGGCTGCGCGTTATCGTAAAGGGAAACCAAAGTTCAGGGGCTAGCTGACCTGCCCCGAGTCACCTATCCAGTAAAGCACAGGGGTCACAGCCCAGGCCTGGCCACTGCATCCCATGTTCTGCATCTACTGGGTGTAGGGGAGCTCTGTTGGGGGGACAGCTGCTCCATGTCCTGCCCCAGAGCCATGCCAGAACACTGCCTCTGGCCGAGCACCCCCTCCCTGGCCTTGTGGGGGGCCCCTGGAATTTCCGACAGGGAGTGATTCGCACAGGCTATGGAGTCATTTTCAAAACAAAGGAGGAGAGGGGGAAGAAAGTTTCCGGCAGCATTTGCTCAGCAGTTTTTCATACTTAATTAAGGCCCTCGTTAGCCTGTCAGATCCTGATCGTTTCCTGGCAATATTAGCACTCCTCCTGGGGTATTCAAGGGCCCCTGCTTTAGCAAAAGTGTCTTTTCCATAATTATATTACCTTCATTTTGTTCGAACGGGCGATCTGTATTAGTTTATTACACTGGGTCCCTAATTACATGGTGCTTATATTTTTACACCTAAGTAATATGAAACAATAATCATTCTCAAAGAGGATCGTTAGGATGATGTATTATCATTTAAATGCTCATAAAAATTAGAGTTGCCTCTTGTGGGGCAACGGGATCTAATTACCTTCCATTCAGCCCGCGCCTCCTCTCTCCTACTCAGAGCCACACGGACTCGGTCTTCCCTTCGTCCCTTGCTCCTCAGAAACTAGCCAAAAATGCCACCAAAGTCACCCCTGGTCGAGGTGGTTCCTGGGGCCTGGTGTTCCTGGCCTGACATCTTAGGTGGGGCAAGCTGCACTGGGACCAACCCCGGTCAGTGGGACTGAGGTTCCACTCCAAGGAAGAGGGCGAGGCTGGGGCGCCCAGGTCAGTCTCAGAGTAACTCCCAGCACGGAGGGTTTTGGTGTGCTCGTGTACAGAGGCAGGGGCAGGTGCAATGGTCCCAGGAATCCTGATGATCTCAGGGAAGCCCTTCTCCCCTTCGCCAGGGTTAGCTGAGGTCCTTCTCCTTCTTGCCTTCCCTTCGGCTTGGCACAAGGACACAGTAGTCCCTAGGGCCAGGCCATGGCTCAGACACCCTGGTCCTATGGCAGAGAGGGACTGGCAGTCAAAGGCTCGATAACAGACTACAGCTACCCAGGCAGGCACGGTGGTCTTCCCAGGCTTCACGATGGGCAGAGCTCAGTTCCCCAAGCTCCGGCAACTCCATGGTAAATTCCCAGGGCTCACACCCAGAGCTCACCACTTCTCCCCAGGATTTAACCAGAACCAGGAACGTCTTCACTTTGAAAAGCAAAGACGGGTCTATAAAGACTATGTCTGCTCCATGCTCCGGGGAGGTAGACAGCTCACCTCCCAGCCTCCCAGCCCCCACGCTATGACTCATCGTCTAGCTGCACGTGCCTCCAGCTGGCTGCAGGGCCTGTGGTGACACGTATGTGGTGTGGTCACGCCCATCCCTTACTGACCTCACTCTTGGTCACCTTCCTGTGCAGTTCCCAGCCAGCCCCCCGAAAACGTCCGGGCCCTGTCCATCACTTCGGACGTGGCCGTCATCTCCTGGTCAGAACCGCCACGCAGCACCCTCAACGGTGTCCTCAAAGGCTACCGGGTCATCTTCTGGTCACTCTACGTTGATGGGGGTGAGTGTGCTGGGATGGATGGCTGGGTCTCCGGGACACGGGGCAGGGTCAGAGGCCTCTGCTTCTGGCTTGGTTAGAGCTGCACACCGCTCTGCCCCTCATGTGGAAGACCCTCTTCTCCAACGGGGAAGGTCACAGGGGATTGTGGTTACAAGGCCAGGGGATAGCAAGGGGCCCACCCACACACATCCATGCTAGCCTGGTGGGTGGAGGACACATGGTCCCCTCTCCTGTGAGGCATGGGAAGGAGACACCTGACAACTCCGAGATGAAGGTGTGTTTGGGAGCTACTCGGGGCATGAGCTATGGGGCGTACTTGCTTTTCTAATGTAATGTGTTGATCTTATACCTTGACAGCCTTGTCAGTCGAGGGACAGTTGGCACAATCTAATGGGGCCATGGAGAGTTTAATGAAGGGGCTACTTGGGAGGAAGGGTGGGCACCTGGGTCTCAGATAAGCAGGACATGATCCTCACCTAGTCCTGAAGGGGCAAGAGAGGAGGCAGGGCCAGCAGAACCCACTGGAGCCAAGTGGGGGCGTGGGCAGCCGGTGCAGAGGTGCCACCCAGCACCCCAAGAGGGCAGAGAGGAGCACCCAGGGACCCACAGGGAGCAAGTGGAGTAGAACCAGGGCCATGCCCAACCTGTTGGGTGCCTTCCTCCTGTGGGATACACTGGTGCAGAGGGTGTGTGTACCCCACAGACACACCAAGCTTCTGCCTGCGGGTGTGCACAAACGTGGTCAAGTGACTAGGAGGTTCGCAGCCCATACAAGCCGGAGGCCAGCATCCCAGACTCTGGAAATGTCCCACGGAAGGCCTCACACATTCCACCTGACCTTGGCCAACAACAGGATCTCCCAGAAGAGGCTGGGGCAGCAAGGAGAAGTGACCGCTGAGCCACTTGCTTGGGCTAGGCTCCCCTCTGGGTCCAGGCCACCCCAGGCCTCTCACATGGCAGGGTGGGGAGGAATGTTGCTGGAGAGATGGAGAGATGAGGAGATGAGGGAGCGATGGAGACCGTGTAACCGCAGTTAGTGCAAGGTCAGCCAGTGGCTTGCCCAGGCTGGGATCCGTGCCCTCGCCCCCTTGCTGGACCACCTAAGGCGAGGCATGGACTTTGGGCAGTGGCTGAATCTGCTCCCAAGTACACCGAGGCAGAGGATCATCGCAGCCTGAGCCCATAGAGCAGGCATGGCCAGAACCCAGGCTGATGGGTGCAGCAGGCCCTGCCTGACCCCGCTGAAGGCTGCTTGTCTCTGCAGAGTGGGGCGAGATGCAGAACATCACCACCACGCGGGAGCGGGTGGAGCTGCGGGGCATGGAGAAGTTCACCAACTACAGCGTGCAAGTGCTGGCCTACACACAGGCCGGGGACGGCGTGCGCAGCAGCGTGCTCTACATCCAGACCAAGGAGGACGGTGAGTCCGCGTGCTCCTCTGCCCACGGCGCATGCCCAGCCCCCACCCCCTGGCCACTGGCCTGTCTCATGTCCCTGGGAGCTGGTGTAGGGGAGCTTGGAGGACTCTGAGGTCCCACTCTGGAGAGGACACAGCCTGTCGTGGTTGTGGTGACTCACTCGAGAACTCGGGCTTAAACACACCAGCAGCTGCACCCTCACCCTGCCCACCCCCCTCTCTTCCCTTCCCTACCCAGCACTGAGTCAGAGGCCAGATAGGCCCTTCCTCCCACTCTGCTGCCCAGGAGCATCCTTATGTGGCATTGGCTCCCCTGAGAGGTTCAGTCTGGTTTCCTCTAGGGACCGAAATTGGGATTGGGGGGGCAGGGTTGCCACCTGGCACATCCTGGACTTGGGTTGCAGAGGCTCCAGCATGGGCTGTCCCTGGACTCTCCAGGAAGGGAATGGGATGTCCCTCCATTTGAAGCTTCAGTCTCAAAGCCTGTCCTCATGGGGGCCAACTGGAGGACACTAGAGACGGGCCCAACTCAAGAGTAGGCTGACAAAGTAAGGGCGGGGGTGTGGGGGTCGCTGGGAGCTGAGTCAACGCGGGAGGGTAAAAGGCCAGACTTTGGAGCAGGCCCCGAGCGGCACAGCTCCATGGGGCGCCATTCAGCTGAACCACGTCCAGGAAGTACACACTGCGCTCCCACCTGCTGCTCCTTCTCCCCAGCCCATCACCTCTTATTTCTTAAAAGAGCACTCAGGGCTGCTGGATTAGGATTAAAAGAACTGGTTTATGCAGAGTGACAGGCACGTAAATGGCAGCCATGGTTGGCATCTTGGCTTCCTTCCCACTCAGCCTCAATGTTGTCTCAACCACCAGGTCCTACCTGTAAATTGGGCAGAGGGTGCAGAGAAGGAGCAACTCAGAACGGGCATGATGGGGGAGAGGTTCCAGCGCAGCCAGGCACTGGGCTACTGGACAGCTCCCAGCCTGGTCTACTCTCTCTGCTGGCCCTAAACCCCTCCTGCTCCACCAGCACCCTGCTCTCCCCTAAGCACTGAGTGAGTCAATATTTACCAACCTGCCTGCCCTACTTTTCCTGTCATTAATCCTCCACCGAGCTCCCAGGGACAGCTCTGGGCAGAGCCACCCGCTTCCACATGGAGACTGAGTTGAGGTGGTGCCCAGAGGCTGGTCCCATCCAAGGCCTCAAAGGCCACATGCACAGAGGCCCCTCCTGGCCTCTAGACATGAGCCTCTGGGGCCCCCAGACTTCTATTGCCTCTTCTTGCTTTGCAAGGCCTGAGCCAGAAGCACTTCCACCTGTTCGAGTAAGGTGGTGTAAGGGGGGGAGGGGGTAAGTGAGATGGCCCTCGGCCCTCCCTGCAGACAGCCCTCAGCGCTCCACTCTAGAGCTAAGTACGGAGCCGCATGTGGGAGCACACACAGCCGGAGCTCGGGCACAGGAGGCACTGCCCGGCCTTCAGAAAGCAGCTTCGCACCCAGAAGGGCTCTGGTAGACACGCAGGAGGGCCTGCCCCAGCCTGTGATTTGCTGTCAAGTCACTTAACCCTCCTGAGCCTCAGTTTCCCTGTGATGAAATGGGAGGGTGATGCTTTATCATGTGCATTGTTGCAAGAAGCAAGACAGCTGTAAAACCTTTCTAAAAGGTCCCAGACTCACCTGTGATGGCTATTTGAGGGCTACCAAGATGTGGACAACAGAAAGAGGTGGTTAAGGTGCTGGATGCCCACAGTTCGAGTCCTGAACCTGAAGACTTGCTTTCTCACTTTCTCTCTCTCTGTGTCTCTGTCTCTAGTGAGCACGTGTCCTCTGTAGCAAATTTCAAAATGGTAATAATAAGAAATAAAAGGTAATTCAATATTTTTTTAAAACATAAGATGCAGACAATGAAAAGATAGCTTCAGGTGAGGAAACGAGCGTCTCCAAGGGGAGAGCTCAGGCAGAAGGAACCCGGCCTCGGATGATCTCGTCCAGAGCAGCTGTCATGACCTGACATGCGCGCGATGTGCTCTCATAACCTGATTTCACCTTCCCCGCGAGGGAGGTGTCATTTCCATTTCACAGGTAAGAAGACTAAGGCCCAGAGAGCCGAAGTTCCTTTCTGAGTGGGTAGCACATCCCGGCTTTTGTGTCTCCGTGTCTCCTACCTTTCACATCACACCACTGGTATGTGTTGGGAAGCTTTCAGTTGTGCAGAAGAGAAAGCTTGACTAAAAGAAGACTGAAGCAATGAGCTCTTCTTTATTTTTAAAATTTTTCCAAAGGGCACTTGTGCTTGCTAGAGAGAGGCAGAGAGAGAAGTGAGAAATCACCTCCCAGGGGAATGGCCACACTGCAGTCCTTTCTCTTCCATTCTCTCTGGATTTGAGGTATGCATGCACTCACACTCAGTGTGTTTTTCAAGCCATCAGGTCCAAGACTTGAACCGCACAGTCAGCCAAGTGAGATCCAGCTGCCTTAATCACCACACCAACAGTAGACCCAGTAAGCTTATTTATTATCACATAGGCGGGAAGTTCTGAGTAGAGGGGCTCCAGAGTTGGTCGAGTCCAACCATCCCGTCTTCTGCTCTGTCATCCTCAGCATGCCAGTCTCTCTCCCATGATGTCAAGGTGGCTGCAGCTCCAGGCATCACAGCAGATGAGCGGAGTTCTGAAGAAGAGGCACTCTCTTCCTGTGGGCACGCCTCTCTTGGGAACAAAAGAAAGCTTCCCCAGAAACTCCCTCAGCAGATCTGTCTTCATTTTCCAAGAACTGCATGCCTCTTGCTAAGCTAGTCACCAAAATGGATATGGAATTATCCTGGCCAAGTCACCCCAAGCACCATACATCCTCTGGTGCAGGTATAGAGATAGCTGTCTCTGAAGTGTGGAGGGGTACACTTATGCAAAAACAGGGTTCTGTTTGCAGAGAATGGGAGGGAATGGCAATGGGTAGGCAGTCAACTCTGCCCATACACCACAGCCGCCCCAGGCCCTCCCCTTTGTAGGTAGAAGTTATTACTCAGTTGGTGTGGAAAGTAGACAGGTCCATGTTCCAGTTCCAGCCCTGCTGTGGGACTTTGGGCATGAAGCCTAACCAGAAAATACTATGACCCCACCCACCCACCCCACCTTCGGGATTTTGCATTTTTCCAGACAGGAAACACATTACCAAAATATATAGATAAAATAAAAAGATAAGAATCACATTCAAAAATAGAAATTCAAGTTCATATACTCAGTCCAGATCTCTTACTTTCAGATGATTTCAGGATATCTTAGCTAGACTTAGCCGATCAACTACAATGTCTGTCTCTCCCTTACTTCTCCCATGAATACCAAATGTAGCCACATGGCCTCTGACTGCAAAGTGAAATTGTATTGTAGACCATTTTAAAAACTCAAACTGAGAATCAGGTATACCTGGACCCATGTTTTAGAAAGGTAACTTTAGGGCCAGCAGGTTAAATGGAGTTTAAGGTAGCTGGATCCCACATGGCCAACTGCACAGTTGGTGTCTGGACCCAGTGGCTTGAAAAATCACATCCAGTGCATGTGCATGCGTGCCCAAAATCCTGAGAGGAGAATGGAGGAGAACGAATTACAGCATGGCTATCCCCTCTGGGGTGTAATTTCTCGCTTTTTCTTGCTCTGTCTCTGGCGAGTGCAAGCACCTTACAGCAAACTATTAAAAAAAACATTTTTTAAAGAAGAAGAAAAAGGAGAAAAAAAAAAGAAAAGTCAACTCTGATGACTGCAGGCAGGTGATGGGGAAGTAAGAATGGGCATTGGGACCTTTCTAGGCAGAGATAAGGAAGTTATGTACCAGGGCAGCAGCAGTGAGGATGGAGGAAAGGAGACAAGTACAGAGAAATACATCAGAGGAGTTTCACATCTAGTAATGGTGGACTAGGTAACTCAAAACCCGCTCTACTTCTTGCTGAGAACAGCTGGAAAATTTGGATAAGATTTTTTAAAAAAAAAAACACCTGTTTGCAGGAATCAGAGGGCTGGCAGGAGGATAAAGAATTACTGGGCCAGGATCCATGGAAAATAGAGGCTCAGGAGGTGAGCCTGGCACTTCTTGGAACAGCTCTTTCCTTAGGGAACATTTGCTGAATCTTTTTTTTTTTTTTTTTTTTTGGGGAGTTTTTTTCTCTATAGGGCACATGTGCTCACCACAA